>NC_062578.1:2114166-2442500 GCF_022837055.1 Prionailurus viverrinus
GTACCCAATTCATATGTTTTCATTTTTTTGGCATGTTAACACTTTATTCAACATCTTGCATGAAGTTCCTGCAGAGAAACGTACAGAGTTGCTTTGGTTATAAAAGGAAATGAGAGAATCTAGAAACCAGGTTTTGTCAGGCTCAGGGTAATCTCGGAGTCATTTTGAGACTCTGTAGCTTCGTGAGATACAATTTAGAAATTTTTAGATCATAAAACCATATTGTTTTATCTGAGAAGACCCCAGATCTTAGGAGACAAAAATGACTCATGCACAAAAGCAGGTAGCAAAGGCAGAACAAAAACTAGATTTCCAGGAATGTTCTTAGTTAATACCCCACTCAGACACCAAATTGATTTTATAGCTGCTTTTCTTAAAAATATCTTTAGTTTAGGGGCACCTGGGTGGCTCAGTCGGTTGGGCGTCCAACTTCAGCTCAGGTCATTTCTCACAGTTCGTTGTTCGAGCCCCGCGTTGGCCTCTGTGCTGACAGCTCAGAGTCTGGAGACTGCTTCGGATTCTGTGACTCCCTCTCTCTGGCCCTCCCCCGCTCATGCTCTGCCTCACTCTCTCTCTCAAAAATAAATAAACATTAAAAAAATCTTTAATTTAAATACAATTTGATATAAAACACTGCAAAAATTTAAGGGTGCATCATGTTCATTTTTATAATTATATGTTGTGGCATGATTGCCATTGTAGTGTTTGGTCATTAGCACCTCTATGACATTATATTATTATCATTTCTTCTTAGTTATTGGGATAATCAAGTTATAGTCTCTTGGCAACTTTGATGATTGTAATACACAACAATATGGAGGTTCTTCAAAAAGTTAACAGTGGACCTACCATATGACCCAGCATTTCCACTTCTGGGTGTATTCCCAAAGGAAATGAAAACAGGACATTGAAAAGATATATGCACTCCCATGTTCTTTGCAGTGTTATTTACAATGGCCAAGATGAGGAAATGACACAAGTGCCCATCAGTGGATGAGTGGATAAAGATGTGGTGCATAGATTTCATGGAAGATTATTCAGCTATAGGGAAAGAGGGCATCCTTCCATGAAATGACATAAATCAGACAGAGAAAGACAAGTACTATATGATATCATTGGTGTGTGGAATCCAAAAAAGCCAAACTCATAAAACCAGTAAAATGGTGGCTTCAAGGGGATAGGCATTGGAGGGATAGGAAAGATGTTGTTAAAGTGTATAAATTTGTGATCAAGTGTAAATCAGCCCTAGAGATGTACTGCATAGTACAGTGAATACAGACAATATTGTATGGCATTTGTCTTTATAAGGGTTGGGAGTTCTGAAAATTGTCCTCATTTACAGGAGCCTCATTCTTCAAAACTACAGTCAAGAGCAACTTGGCAAGGCAGATAATCATTTTCTTGGGAGACAAAAATCTGCACATAGGTGTTTAACCATGTGTATTTGTCTAATAAGGAAAGAAGATGTTTACATAAAGAAATTAAATAAAAGCACATAGTTTGCCTTCTAGGGGTTGCTTGTGAAGAGTTTCTACGTGCTCTGGGGATTGACTGGAGAAAGGGATGACATTTTGGGGGTGTGGTAAATCCAGGAAGGTTTTATCATGGAGGAGTAAAATGTGATTTTCAAACTTGAGAGGTTACTAGGATTTCAAAAATGAGGAAGAATGATTCTGGACAAAGATGACCTAGGACTCCTGATTCCAATATCTTACCTGGTTTTGCTCATTTTATTCCATTCTAATGTATCACATCACGTTCGTTGTTTATTATCTGTCTCTCTCCCCCAGGAGCACAAGGGAGTTTTGTTCGCTTCGTGCAATATCCTGAGCGGCTGCTGTGTTGATGAGTGAATGAATGGACGGCCCAGTGCTTTAACACATCTTTAGGAGGGTGTTGAGTTGGGTGCTGAGCCGAGAGTCACTTGGAAGCAGGCTATGAAGTATCGTTGGATTTCTGGTGACTTCTGTGGGTGGGCCATAAATGGGGCACAGGCATAAAAGTGAACTCTACCTTTGCCCCAGTGATGGATCTGCTTTCCTATAACTATGGATGAACTCCTTCCCCTCTCAGGCCGGAACAAACACTTCAGTTGTACACGAGATCCCAACCCCTCTGGTCTGCTTGCCAGTGTAACTTTAGTCATCCCTGCTGTTTCCCCTACGCGACCCGATTTTCCCTCTTTATCAGATTAGTCTCATCACCACAACGACATTCTATAATTTCTCTCGTCTCCGAAGAGCCAACTTTTCCCTCCAGGTGTTTTTGTGTCTTGTGTTTCCCCCCATTTATGTTTTTGACTTTATGGAAACACTTCTGAGATGAGGTGTACGTACTCACGATCTCCCGTTTCTTACAACGCTCACTCCAGGAGGGCCTCTGGAAATTGTTTTATGAAATTCAGCAAGGGCCTGTACATCATTAAGTCAATCCTTTAATCCCCAGTCCCCATCCTGGTGACCATTAAGTAACATTTGGCATCGTGATCGCTCTCCTCTTCTTGAAAAACCTTTTCCCCTTGGCTCCCAGAATATTACACTTGCCCATTTTTTCATTTGTTTTTATTTTTAGTTTTGTTTTTCGATTGAGTTTTTATGTCAGCTCATTTTGTTTTATGTTTTCCCTTTCTTTTCCTAACCCTTCTGTTCTCTTTGCATGTCTTCTCTCCCCTCCCCTCTCCCTGCACTGGTTCCTTTTCCCGCACCTCTCCTCCCATCCCCTCTGCTCCCTTCCCTTCTCTTTACTTCCCTTTACCTCACCACCTTCCTTCAGCCTCTCTGGCTCCTCTCTGGATCTCCTCCACTGGCTCCTACCCGTTCTCCTACCCAAGCTCCATGGTGCCCCTGACCTCAGTCTTTCACTCTCCGCTCTGTTGTATCCCTCTCCCTACTGACTCCTGAGAGACTCACTCAGTCTTCTGGCTTGAAATGCCTCCCACATCCTGGTGACTTCCAGATTTGTATCTCCATTCAGGATCTTTCCCTTGACTTCTAGACAAACTTATCCAACTGCCTTGTTTATAGATTCAGTTGGGTATTCTACAGGCATTGCAAACTTAACCTGTCTGGTACTGCTCCCCAAAGCCTCCTTGTCTCATATTCATCTCCCATCTCACTTTAGTGGAAATTTCATCCAACCACTCTGGTACAAGCCACTGTCAGTTTCTACCGAGATTATTACAACTGGTCTCTCACTGCCCTTGCTTCTTCTCAGCCAGGGTGACCAATGTGAAGAGTTGGATCAAAATCACGGAACTTTTGCCTCACTCAGAGGAAGAAGTTAAATCTTTCTCTAGTTTACAGGACCCCATGCCTTGTTGCTTCATTCGTTGACCCTTCACCACTCTTCTGTCTCCTATCATTGCAAACTCTCTTAGCCTATGACGTGCTGCTCCTTAAAAACATTGTACTCTCCAGCCTCAAGGCCCTTGCGCACTCTGTTCCTTCTGGAAAATGTCAGGAAATCTCTTTCTCTCCAGTGTTCACACAGCTGATCCACGTAGACCAGACATTTCCTTTTGGTCTTTATTCAACTGTCTGCCTCCCTTTCAGGACTCGCCAGTGACTCTACCTGGACACTTACCTACCTTTTCCTTATTTTATTTCCCCTTCACATGTATCCACTTATCACTATCTTGCATGACATATATTTAATCAATTTTAAATATGCATTCTTTCACATTTTAATAGCTCTGAGATCAGAATGCTCAGGCTGCTCTTATAACCCATAGTATTTTAACTTTTATAATTTATTTTTCTCTTCATTTGTATCTAATAAAAGATGGCATCTCAGTTTTAATAAAATAGAGTATTTATCTCCTATCAGTATTTATCCTTGAAAGAAAGATTTCTGCTGTTTTGTTCTCTGATTTATCCCCAACAACCAATGTAAGGCTTGACTTATTGTAGGTAATCAATCATAATACTATAATAAAGTTTCTGAGAAAATGGTCAGCATTTCTGTTTAACAAGCTTTATCTACAGGATAGGGAATTGAATCATCATAACCACTAGAAGACTTTTCAGTGGTTTACTTGAGACCAACTGAGATAGAGGAGATGGTAAGGGGATGAGACATACTTGGAAAGTAGAATCAACTATACCTTGAGTCCCCACATATTGAAGAAAATGGAGCTATGCAAAGTTCCGAAGGTGACTGAGGTTTAATCTGGGACGATATTATGGCATTCATTCAGTACATGGGGGATTTAAGACGGGGAGTATATTTTGAGGGAATGGTGACTATATCAATTTCAGCTAAATTGAATTCCAGTTCCTAGTGCACTCAAGATGGTAGATACTTAGAGGATAGAGTTTAAGCTTTGTAATAGAAATAATGGCTGGAGAAAGACAGGTTGTGGTTGGCAATCTTCAGCAAAGTATCAGGAAAGCATGCTACGTGCTTAGTCAGGGACATACGGGTTGCAAAGAACGGAAATGCACCTGAGTTAGTCTACACAGAAAAATAATTTGTTAAAAGCAGAAAAGGGAACCCAATAGAAAAGAAAGGGAGTCAGGCTTGAGGAACCAGACATTTGGAGTAGAACTAGAAAATGGGGATTTAGAAATAAGAATACCTCCCTCCCACTGCCTGGGGTCACTCACTATCTCTCTGTCTGGAATGCCTACGCTCTGCTTCCTGCTTCTCTCCTATGTGCTGGTTTTCTCTCCCTCCTTCCTTCCCAGAATTTCATTTTTTAATTGTGAAGAATTCAATTCTGTGAGTATACCACAATTTACTTATGCAGTTCTTTATTGAGGGACACAAGGGTGGATTTTTGTTCCCCTTTCATTGTTTTCATTATTTATTTATTTTGCTACACACGTGTGATTACATCGGTCTTACAAATTCTGGAACTTGGAATTGCTGGATCAAAGAGATATGCATGTAAGTACTTTATGGCTATTGTCCTATTTTCTTCCAAAATGGAATGTACATGTACCTGTACATGAGCAAGTACATTTCTACGTTTCTACCTTAATACTGTGTAATATTAATTGATAGCTTTGATAATCTGATAAACATTTTTTTATTTTTTTATTTTTGAAACGTGTGAATGTCCTTAATGAGGAATCAGCTTTAACTCATTTAATTTTTACACTGTTATACTTTCGTTTGTGAGGATTAAATAAATATTTGCTTAGCACATGGTGTATAATAAATATTATAATAATTATAACTATTGTAAAGATAATGGCATGTGTTTAGCTGTAAGTCAGCTAAAATTATTTTAATTGGTATTATTTATGTGATACAAAGCTTTATTTTTACATTTTGTGTGGACAGATTCATCAAAATTCTCTTTTATGCCCTCTAGGATTTGTAGTTTTCTTAGAAAAGATTACTGATATAATCAATGCTTATATTCAGACTATTTAATATTATAATCATTTAAAGTATTATAGACTGTATACACTAATATTTAAAGTTCCCAAGTTAATATTAGTTTTCCTAGGGGTGCTTGGGTGGCTTGGTCGGTTAAGCGTCTGACTTCGGCCTCAGGTCATGATCTCATGGTCCGTGAGTTCAAGCCCCGCGTCAGGCTCTGAGCTGACAGCTCAGAGCCTGGAGCCTGTTTCAGATTCTGTGTCTCCCTCTCTTTCTGCCCCTCCCCTGTTCATGCTCTGTCTCTCTCTGTCTCAAAAATAAATAAACGTTAAAAAAATTTTTTTAAAATATTAGTTTTTCCAGAGCCCAGTAAAATGTTCAATTCTTTTAAAATAGAAGTTTGAATTAAAACTAGCAGCCTAGATATAGAAAACTAGTAAATTAAGTACAACAAACCCTCTCATCTTCTTGAAAATTAGAAGAAATATTTTTTAAAGAAATATTTTGAAGATCTTAGCCTATTTAAATGTTTGAATGTTTGGTCTAATAACCTTTATTTCTTTTTTCTTTCTTTCTTTTCATTTACCTTTACTAAGCAGAGACATCAGAGAGAAAAACAATTTATTTTTGCTGATTTTTTTTACCATGTGAAAGATAATTTCAATAGATAAAACATATTTAAGATTTCCTTTTTACTTTTTCTGACTCATTTCTCCTCGATTTAATAAAAGGTTCAAGTACTGACTTTTTTTTTTTGAAATTGAACATCTCAACAGATATGCTTATATACCTGGAAAGCTCAAAAGTAGGTGTTGTAACATAGAGACATATTTTTCATAAAATGTTTTTCATAAAACATTTCATAAAATATTTTTCATATTTTTTCATAAAACATATCTTATGTGCATATTCAAATGAAAGAGCTTATACTGAAATTGGACACATTACAATATGCCATAACTTGCCAAAATTACTCATTTAACAACTTATCTGGAATTGTGTAACTTACTACAAGATGATTTAAACATATATAGAATCTCTTTTGAATGATTTAAGCATATATTATATGTCCCAGGGAACACTTTATCATTTTATTTAAGACTTGGTGGCTTTTTGTCTCTTCTGTGTTGGATAAATGCTTTTAATTTGGGAAGGTTTTTTTTTTCTTTTAAGAAATTTTTTAATGAAACACCTTACATTTTCAGGAAATTAAGCCAAAGAAAATAAATGAGTTCTTTTCTTTAGTTACAAAGACTAAAACAGAACAACTTTTTTCTTTAAACATTCCATTGAGTCTCTTTTCTTTTTCCTAATGAAAATGTTACAGGTAACAAACATTACAAGTATGGGGGAAAGAAATTCTTCGAAAATATTCCCATCTTCTTTTTTTTTAATATTCCCATCTTTTAATGAGAAATTTGAGTGATTTAGTTCTTCAAACAAACAATTATGACTCGCAAATGGAAAGTCACTGGGGGATCAGCCAATCGTGCTGTGTGCTAAACACCCAGGCTCCAAACAACTTCTCACAGCAGGTGCAGGAGCCACCCATGGTGTTAAATGCATTTGCCCAGCTTCCCAGAATCTGATTTTACAGTTTGTGCATTTTACACAAGCACCCGCATGGGGTTATGTTTCGCCTATCTTTAATAATGCACGCAATCAGTGCGGCATTGAACATGTGTAACTTATGAATAATTTTATATACACTGGGAGCATATGCTCAACATATACAGAATTCAGTTTGGGCATCAGTGCCCTAAAAGATTGCTTTTGTGTAATCCAGATGAAATTACTGAAGATTTGGGTGAGAATTATCTGGATAATTACTTTAATGTCGCATCTCATTTTGTGTACATGGCCTAGATGTCAGCAGGAAAGTTGAATTCTGTTTCATCCTATGCTGAAGTAATAAAATCACTCACCACACATTGCCCTCTGGCTAACTTACGATCTTCTTTGAGGACTTAGTGTAATATTATATCTACTGCATTCAAAGAGCATATTTTCCGGACACTGAACTTCTTTTTCAGTGGAACCTGAATATCTGCGTGGTAGCTTTGTAACATGGAGGGGCAGCCGTTCACGGGAGTTGGTAATGACTTGGGTTCATGGCGGTAGAAACTTTTCTCAACGGCGGTGAATAAAGGTTTCGGGCCGCTCCCCTTTCAGGAAGAAATGTAATAATCTAAGGCAATCACTGAAACGACAGCACACTCAGAAATGGCACTCAGAAACGTTGGCGACTAGCAAATTCTCACCATGTCATACAATCTAGGGGCCGACAAACGCATCTTGTAACACTGCTGTGTTTCTGAGTCTGACCTCAGCAATCAGGTCTCTTTGTTGAGCAGTAACCTGAAAGCCAGATAGACATCAACTCCCTTCAATCCCGTGGTTAGAGGGTTCCCACGGGCTCCCGAGCTCCCCACTTGGCACGCACCAGGACCCCTTCTCCCACCCCTATCCTTCAGGGTTTTGTGACTTGGGTGCTGATCAATATCTCCAGTTCCCGCTTGATCATGCTCAGCAAAGCATCATTACTTTGCAGCCAGCAGGTGTAGAATCCCTTTCATACTTTAGACTGGATTTCTGCAGCAATAGGCAGCCTGGTTCAGCGGAAAGCCTGGGGAGGTTGGAGGCATAAAACATTATTTCAAGTCTCATCTACGCTGTGCTGCGGTTGTTACCTTGTACGATAGCTTTTTCCAGTGCTCTGCTGCTAAATGTTGAGCCGCCAGCTTTGGGGAAAAGAAAGAGCCCTGATTTGTGGTCTTTGCTGTTTCTGTGGTGTAAATATTCCCACCAAGGTCTGCTCAGGCTGCAAGCGTGTCACCAGGGCTGAACTGGGAGGAGATGATGCAGGGTCAAGGGTACACAGATGCTTAGTACTGCAAGGTAGGTGCCCTCCTCAGGGCCAGGAAGAGAGGGCAGTGACTCTCAAGTTCCTTTATTCACCAGCACCTTTCACACCACGCCTGGGAACAATATTCAAAATGTTTTCCAAACTCCCATGCGGGGATACCCACTGTTCCCACTGGTCCTTGTCCATAACACCTGAACCACCAAGAACCCTGCCGACCCTCATCCACTGCAGGTTCTCCAGCAAGACCCCTCTGGTCAGAGTTCTTGGTGTCTCATGTAACATTCCAGAGCAGTTTTTTTATGCATATAAAAACACTAATATATAATCTTCCTCCAACTATATAAATAAGTGATAAGATACCATACACCTTCTAGAAAAATCTGCTTTTATCCTCTCTCTATATTTTGAATGCCTTCCATATTACCACTTACAGGTGTTCTTTTTCTAAGAGCCAAGTGATATTTTTACTGCTATGTGGCTTGATGACAGTTTATTTACACAGTGCCTTACTCATGGACACAGATTAATTTTAAATTTCTGCTTATTTAAAATGCTGAAATGAATAAATCTGTCAGTATGCCAACTTTGATTTTTGTACTTTTCTGTGGGTTAAATACTGAGAAGTAAGACTATTGGGGCCAAAGGAATATGCATTTGCAATTGATGTGTAATGCCAGATTTCCTTCCACGGGGGTTGTACAAATATCCAGCCCACCAACAGTGCTCAAAGGTACCTTCAATAGAATATATCATCAAACTTCAGACACTGCAAATCTGATGGGCAAGACAGTATATTGAGGTAACTTTAATTAGAATTTCCCTACTGTGATTGAGGTTGGGAATTCTCTGGTTTAAGACACATTTGTATTTTTTGGTCTCTGAATTCTTTGTTTCATCTCCCTCCCCTCCCCCCCCCTTTTTTTTTTAACCAACTGAATTGTTGGTCTTTTCTGTACCAAAGTGTATATTGGAGTGCCTGAGTGGCTCAGTCGATTAAGTGTCCAACTTTGGCTCAGGTCATGATCTCACAGTTGGTGGGTTCAAGCCCCACGTCGGGCTCTGTGCTGACAGCTCAGAACCTGGAGCCTGCTTTGGATTTTGTCTCCCCTACTCTCTGCCCCTCCCCCACTTGTGCTCTATCTCTTTGTCTCTCAAAAATAAATAAACATTAAAAACATTAAAGTGCATATCAAGGACATTAGTATTTTGTGATTGAATTGCAAATGTACTTTTCCCAGTTTATCAAGTGTCTTGATTTTTCTTTGGTGCCTGATGCCGTGCAAATATTTTTAATTGATTTAGTAGAATTGGTCAATTTATTTTTTCTGTTATGGCTTATAGATTTTGAGGCATGGTTAGAAAGATTGTTCATACTCTGAGATTATAAATTATTTTCTTTGTACAGAATGATTATCATCTCATGCCTATACGTTTCTCTCTAGACCATATTCATTTGGTTTGCAACTGATCAGCTCTGTGAGATTGACTGGGCATTTAGATATATCATAAGGCATTGCCATCCATATGTTAAAGCCTGGGAGAAGAAAAGACTACAAATCATGAGTTCAAATTGTAAATACAGTAGGCAGCATATAAAGAATTTGGCAATAGATAACATTAATGTTAGTAATAATTATATTTATGGCTAGCATTTATGGAGTGTTTACCCAATAAACTGAGTAATTTCAATAAACTGAGGAATTTATTGAATACTTACTCAGACAGTGCCCTAAATGCTTTCTGTGATTTATGTAATGAAATTCTCAAACAACCTTTTTCGAATTCCTCTTTACAAACGAGGAGACTGAGGTGTAGACAGGCTAAGCAGTTGCGAAGGTCACACAGCATCTAAGCCTTGGGCCTTGGTCTCACGGGCAGCCCTCTGACCTCACTCCCACTGCCTCCAGGAAGAGTGAAAGAAACTTCATCCTTCCCTCATTGGCCCTGTTAGGACTCCAGGGATTCCTGAGAAAGGCAGAATATGCTCTGCTCCTGAAGACACTGTTGGCTACAGGTACTGAGATCATGGTGCAAAGCCCTACCCATTGTAGGAAAAAGGTAGAAAATGGTAGAAAAAGGGAGAAAACAGTTTGGGGAGGGCACATGATCTTTGCATAATTGTAGAGTAGCTTAAACATTTTCAAGGGTTGGACATGATAATGATTTTGGACAAAGTGTTTTAGGCTTATGGCAACTGGCTTACCTACTGCCAACATTTTGTGCATCAGCAGAGCTGCTGGGAACATGGAATAAGAGTCTTTATTTTGGTTCTTTTTTTTTCTTCCTGTAAATAATTGTATCCTGGAATTCAACATTTGATGAAACACTAGCTCCATTTCTTTTTTTTTTAAATTTTTTTAAATGTTTATTTCCATTTGAGACAGAGACAGAGAATGAGTGGAGGAGGGTAGAGAGAGAGAGACACACACACACACAGAATCCCAAGCAGACTCCAGGCTCTGAGCTGTCAGCACAGAGCCCAATGTGGGGCTCGAACTCATGAGCTGTGAGATCATGACCTGAGCTGAAGTCGGACACTCAGTCGACTGAGCCACCCAGGTATCCCAACTAGTTCCATTTGTTAAAAAAAATAATAAAATAAAAGAGTTTGTTAGAACATAACAGAAGAAATGCTAAGTGCACCTTGCTCTACTTGTAATAGCAAAAGCAAAAATCTCAGAACTCATGAAGCTAATTATATCTATTACCAAAATGAGTCAAGGTCAGGTAAAAGGTGAGGTGGGGAGCAGGGCTCCCCCCTCCTGCATGTAAGGCTGGTCTCTGTGCAGGGTCATTGCACACCTTCACTGTTTCTACCAAAACTACTTCTGAAAGAATACTTGTAGGTTATATGGATGAGGTCATAGAACATTCCTAAGTATCTGAAACATAGTTTAGGTACATAGTTTTATCCTACTGTATAAATAACTAGACAAATCAGCAGTAAATCTTCCGAATATTAACAAGAAACTTCACATTTTTCTGTTAATTCTACTGAGCATTAATTAATTTCCATATACAGTGATGAGTATGTATGGATGAATTCATGTCCAATAATCTCAATTATAAATGGAAGCATATTGTATGTTTATTAGATATGAAATCAAAAAAATATATTACAAAGGGATTCTAATCATAAAAGTAAATTAGGAGAAATATTAAGGAGAAAATAAACCTTAAGTTATAGAATAAGTTAAAGTTGGGAGCAAAAACTCAGATTTGGGTGCCATCTTTGATTGCATTAGTACATGGTTGTGGTTTCAGAGCCAACGGTCTTCTTTCTTAAAAAGTTTTCATTTTAATTCCAGTCAGTTTAACGTACAGTGCTATATTAGTTTTGGGTGTACAATGTAGTAATTCAACACTTCAAACATCACCCAGTGCTTATCATGACAAGTGAACTCCTTAATCCCCATCATCTGTTTCATTCATCCCCCCACCCACCTCCATTCTGGCAGCTATCAGTTTGTTTTCTGTAGTTGAGTCTGTTTTCTGTTTCTTGGTTTTTCTCTCTCTCTCTCTCTTATTTTCCTTGGCTTGTTTTATTTCTTAAATTCCACATATGAATGAAATCATATGGTATTTGTCTTTCTCTAACCTATTTTGCTTAGCATTATACTGTCTAGCTCCATCCAGGTCATTGCAAATGGCAAGATTTCATTCTCTTTTATAACTGAATAATATGTGTTCTTGTTCTTTTGGTAAATATCCAGTAGTGCAGTTGCTGAATAGTAGGGCAGTTCTATTTTTAACCTTTTGAGGAAACTTCATACTGTTTTCCACAGTGGCTGCACCAGTTTGCATTCCTACCAAAGTGCATGAGGGTTCCTTTTCCTACACATCCTGGCCAACACCTATTGTTTCTTGTGGTGTTGATTTTAGCCATTCTTACCAGTGTGAGGTGATGTCTCATCGTGGTTTTGATTTTCATTTCCCTGATAAGTGATGGTGAGCATCTTTTCATGTATCTGTTGGCCATCTGAATGTCTTCTGCTCATTTTTCTGTTTATTTATTTTCAGAGAGAGAGAGAGTGCAAGTGAAGGAGAGGCAGAGGGAGAGGGAGACAGAGAATGTGAATTAGGCTCCATGCTATCAATGCAAAGCCTGATGTGGGGTTCGAACCCACATTGTAAGATCATGTCCTGAGTCGAAGTTGGATGCTCAACCAACTGAGCCACCCAGATGCCTGTCCCTGCTCATTTTTAGTTGGACGATTTTCTTTTTGGGTGTTGAGTTGTATAAGTTCTTTATATATTTTGGATACTAACCTTTTATCAGATATGCCATTTGCAAAATATTTTCTCCCATTCAGTAGGTTGCTTTTTAGTTTTGTTGACTGTTTTCTTTGCTGGGCAGAAGCTTTTTATTTTTATTTATTTTTATTTTATTTTATTTTATTTTAATTACATTTATTTATTTTGAGAGTGAGCAAGAGAGAAAACGACAGACAGAGAGAAGGAGAGAGGGAGGGAGAGAGACAGAATCCCAAGCAGGCTCCACGCTGTCAGCCTGAAGACCAATGCAAGACTCCATCTCACAAACTATGATATCATGACCTAAGCTGAAACCAACAGTTGGATGCTTCACTGACTTGAGTCAACCAGGAGTTCCAGAAGCTTTTTATTTTGATGTAGTTCCAATAGTTTGTTTTTGTTTTGCTTTCCTGGCCTCAAGGAAGACGTTTTGTTGAGGTTTTTTGCATCTATCTTCATCAGAGATATTGGCCTGTAGTTTGATTTTTTTAGTAGTGTCTTTATCTGTTTTGGTATCAGGGCAATGCTAGCGTCATAGAATGAATTTGGAAGTTTCCCTTCCTTTTCTATTTTTGAAATAGTTTAAGAAGAATGGATATTAATTCTTCTTTAAATGCTTGAATGTTTGGTAGAATTTTCCTGTAAAGTCATCTGGTCCTAGACTTTTGCTTGTTGGGAGTTTTTTCTTAGTGTTTGTTTGTTTCCTTTATTTATTTATTTATTTATTTATTTATTTATTTTTTAATGTTTATTTACTTATTTTGAGAGAGAGAGAGAGACACAGAAGAGGAGCAGAGAGAGAGAATCTATTTTTAAAAAATTTTTTAATGTTTACTAATTTTTGAGAGAGAGAGCGAGAGAGAGAGACAGACTATGAGTGGGGAGGGGCAGAGAGAAAGGGAGACACAGAATCTGAAGCAGGTTCCAGGCTCTGAGCTGTCAGCACAGAATGCAATGCAGGATTTGAATTCACAAACTGCAAGAATCATGACCCATGTCGAGGTCCACTGCTTAACTGACTGAGCCACCCAGGCTGAAAAAGCAGAATCTTAAGCATTCTCCATGCTCAGCACAGAGCCCAATAGGGGCTTGATCTCACAAGCCATGAGATCATGGCCTGATCTGAGCTTACATCAAGAGTCAGACACTTAACCAACTGAGCCACCCAGGCACTCTTGTTGGGAGTTTTTTGATTACTGACTAAATTTCTTCACTGGTTGTAAGTCTGTTCAATTTTTCTACTTCTTCCAGGGTGCCTGGGTGGTGCAGTCAGTTAAGTGTCTGACTCTTGGTCTCAACTCAGGTCGTGATCTCACAGTTCACGAGTTTGAGCCCCACATCAGGCTTCTGTGCTGACGATGCAGAGCCTGCTTGGGATTCTGTCTGTCCTTCTCTCTGCCCCTCCCCTGCTTATGCATGCTGTCTCTCTTTCAAATTAAAAATAATTTTTTTTCTATTTCTTCCTATTTCAGTTTTGATAGTTTGTATGTTTCTAGGAATTTATCCATTTCTTCTAGGTTTTCTAAGTTGTTGGCATATAGTTTTTCATAATACTCTCTTATGATTGTATTTCAGTGGTGTTGGCTTTATTTCTTGCCTCTCATTTGTAATTTTATTTATTTGAGACTTTCTATTTTTTTCTTGATAAGTCTGGCTGGAAGTTTATCAATTTTATTGATTTTTTAAAAGAACCAGTTTCTGATTTCGTCATTCTATTTTTTTTGTTTTAGTTTTTATATTATTTATTTCTGTTCTAATCTTTATTATTTCATTCCTTCTGCTGGTTTTAGGTTTTTTTTGCTGTTCTTTTTCCAGCTCCTTTAGGTGCAAGGTTAGGTTGTTTATTTGAGATTTTTGTCTTGCTTCTTGAGGTAGATCTGTATTGCTATAAACTTCCCTCTTACAACTAACTGCTTTTGCTGCATACCAGAAGTTTTGGACAGTTTTGTTTTAATTTTCATTTGCTTCCATGTACTTTTTAATATACTATTTGATTTTCTGGGTGACTCATTCACTGTTTAAGAGCATGTTATTTAGCCTCTATGTATTTGTGGTCTTTCTAGATTGTGTGTGTGTGTGTGTGTGTGTGTGTGTGTGTGACTTCTAGTTTCATAGTGTTGTGGTCAGAAAAGATGCATGGTGTGACTTCAAATTTGAATTTGTTGAGGCTGATTTTGTGGCCTAATATGCAATCTATTCTGGAGAATGTTCTGTGTGCACTTAAAAAGAATGTATATTCTGCTGTTTTAGGATGAGATGTTCTGAACATATCTATTAAATCTATTCCAGTGTGCCATTCAAAGGCATTGTTTTCTTCCTGATATTCTTTTTAGTTTATCTGTCAATTGATGTAAGTGGGGTGTTGAAGTCCCTATTATTGTATTATTACTAGTTGCTTCCTTTATGTTTGTTTTTAACTGTTTTATGTGTTTGAAAGGTTCTTCTAAGTTGGGTGTATAAAAATTTACAATTGTTGTACATAAATAAATAAATACATACATAAATATCTACAATTCTTGTTGGATTGTCCTGTTCATTAAAAATTATTATTATTCTTTGTCTCATGTTACAGTCTTTGTATCACAGTACCTATATCTGTTTCACTTAATATGGCCACTCTGGTTTTCTTTTGACATCCATTTGTATGATAGATGTTTCTCCCTCAGTTTTAATCTGTAAGTGGCTTTAGGTTTACAATGAGTATTTTGTAGGCAACATATAGACAAGTCTTTTTATTTTTAATCTCTTCTGTCACCCTATGTCTTTTAATTGGAGCATTGAGTCCATTTATATTCAAAGTAATTATTGAGTCCATTTATATTCAAAGATATGTATTTATTGCCATTTTGTTACTTGTTCTGTGCTTGTTTCCGTAGATTTTCTCTGATTCTTTAATGCCATTCTCTCTTTAATGTTTTCTTGACTTTCTTTAGTGATATATTTGGATTTCTTTACCTTTATTTGGGCATATTTATTAGTGGTTTTTGATATATGGTTACCATTGGGTCTGTATGTATCTTCTGCATATACCAGTCTATATTAAGTTGATGGTCTTTTAAGTTTGAACTCTTCTTTTCTCTTCCTCACATTTTAGGTATATATTATTATATTTTATATTCTTATTTTAGTTTTTTGACTGACTTTTTTTTTTTACAGAAATAGTCATTTTAACTGCTATTGTATTTCCTACTTTTATAGTGTCACTTTTGGTCTCTCCTTTCCATTCAGTAAGTCCTCTATATTATTTCCTACTGAGCTGGTTTAGTGATCACAAACTCCTTTAGTTTTTGATTGTCTGGGAAACTCTTTAAGCCTCCTTCTATTCTGACTGACAGCCTTGCTGGATAGAGTATTCTTGGAAGCAGATTTTTCCCCATTCAATACTTGGAAAATATCATGCCACACCCTTCTGGCTTCCAAAGTTTCTGTTAAAAATATCTTCTTGTAACCTTATGGATTTTCCTTTGTAAGTTAATGACTTATTTTTCTTGCTGCTTTGATATTTTTAATATGTTTTGGGATAGGTCCGCTTTTGTTGATTTTGGTGGGATATCTCTGTGTCTCCTGGATCTGGGCATCTGTTCCTTTCCCAGATCAGGAAAGTTGTCAGTTATTATTTCTTCAAATAAATTTTCTGCCCCCTTTTCTCTCTCTTCTTCTTCTGGGATTCATATGATATGAATGTTATTATATTTAGTGGAGCCACTGAGTTCCCTCAGTCTACTCTTGATTTGCATAATTCTTTTTTTCTCTCTTTTGTTAAGCTTGATCACTTTCCATTACTTTGTCTTCTAGGTCACTAATTTGTTCCTCTGTTTCTTCCATTTTGCTATGCATTCCATAAGCATTTATTTTCTCATTTCATTTATCGAGCCTTTTCTCTCTGCTATGTTGTTCCTTACCTCTGTGTTAAGGGTCTCATTCACGTCTTCCACTTTTTCTCAAGTCCAGTGAGCATCCTTACGATCATTGCTTTAAATTTTCTATCAAACACATCACTTATATCCGTTTCACTTAGATCTCTGGCGGTGACTTTGTTCTGTTCTTTCATTTGGGATAAATTTCTCTGCCTCCTCATTTTGCCTGTCTCTCTGTGTCTGTTTCTGTGTGTTAAGAGTCAGCTGTGTCTTCTCCTCTTGAAAATAGCAACTTTATGGAAAGGAGGTCCTGGGGTGCTCTGCAGTGCAATATCCCCTGTTCACTAGAACCTGGCACTTCGGAAGATTATCCTCTGTGTGTTGCTTTTGCCCTGCTGTTATGTCTGAGTCACTTTTCCTCTCGATGCTGTAGTCTGCCCTGACTCTGCCTGTTGAGGGCTGCGCTCGCCTTAGAGGCTTCTCAAAATTCACCAACTCCCTTATTTTTTTTACAATACATACCTTTCCTTGCTTAAATGTTCTAAAAGACAATGTGTACAAGGAAAGGAAGTCTGAGGGAGGTTAGAAGAGAAGGTAGCCTATGAAAACAGGTGCTGTCAATGAATTTCAAAATCCCTTTCTTAATGTAACTTATCTCCTTTCCTTGCAGATGAACCCTTGTATTTAGAAGAAAATAAAGATAACAAAATACAGTTCTTAACTTATGATAGTGGAGAGAATAAAAAGGAATAAAGAAGGTGAGACTTGTGCACCTTCTCTCCCACCTGAAATTCTGAGAATCGTTACTGAACTCAGCTAAAAGCCAAGGCATCTGGTACAAGTTGGAATGACAGAAATGGACTTTGTGTCCAACCCTAGTCCTAGCAACCAACCACATATAGATAGTGTAGCTATAGCTATACCAGCACTAATCACATTTTGTTCAGAACAACTTATGTAAATTTCCTCTTTCCTCTTTAAAAGCACCAGCCTCTTTTGTCTTTCTGGACAAATTTTGATTTCGATTGACTCTGTGTCTCCACAGACACAGATCTGCAACCCCAGATTGCAATCCCTAAGACTCCAAATAAACACACACATTTAATGTTGCAGCTTGCTGTCTTGTCTTTTGTTGGTCTACACTTAGTTAAAGTTGATTGAAATACACTGAGACAGCAGCAGATTTTTCTAAATTCTTTTAAAGAAGCCAGTAAAACCTTATTCTGTAACTGAATGCAAAGGGATGATTTATCACTGGGAAGTAAAATAAAATTGTTGCCAAAACCGATTTGGGTTTAAAAACAACCCAAGGTAACTCAGTATTGAATAACTCTTCATGAAGCTCCATGGGGCTCTTTATGGACAGTAAAAAGAAAGTACTGAAAACCAACTTTTTAAAAACTGAGATACCTTTACTCCATTAATCCAAACACTGTATACACAGGAGACTCTTTTGCCTCAAGAATAGGCATGAAGATAAAATTCTTCATCTCATGTTCTATGCATGGGCCAGGCTGGCATTGCTGGCTGGGCTAGTCACTCATATGGACAGTGTTGAAGTTCAGTGAAGTTCATGGTGATTAATACTCAAGAATGGTCAATGGCCTATAACTAACACAACTTAAGTTGACCTCAATAACTCTACAGGTAGGTGACCCTGAGCAAGTTACTTATATACTTTAGTTTTATCAAGTATAAAAGTTGCTAAATTTTTAACACTTCTATGTCACAGGGGAGTTGAGAGTTAATAAAGAACAAAAATATCCATTATTTTAAAAGTAACTTGTATAGAAATGTTAAAAACCCAGAGTATTAGCAAGATGCTAAAGCATTGGCTATCCTCTTGAAGTGTATTTATTCACTAAATTCTTTTTTTTAAGTAATGAAATATTGAAATATGCAAATAAGGGTTTATAACAAATAGGTAATCTGTAAATAATAATGAATCAACGGCCATGTGTCTGCCATCTGCTGCAAGACAGAACATCTTGTATTCTTTCTGTACACTGAGCAAGTAACCATTAGATGAAATTTTGCCTGTCATTCTCTAGAGTTTTCTAAAGTTTCAAAAGGTGTTTACTGTGTATATACCTTTATATGTAAGGCATAATGTTACTTTAAAGGTAGGAGTATTGGTTAGAATCATAAATGACACTTGAAGGCACAGTCTCTAACAATATATTTTACTACTTAAACTTAATTATCTTATAATGCAAATCCTTAAAGACTGGAAACATCTTCACGGATATTCCTCTACTGCTTGGTGACAATCTCTCCTTTTTCCTAAATTCATTAAATTTTTTAATTGTTTCTAGGAAAATAGCACAGCACAGCTGAGTAGACTCTAGCATTTCCTAAGCAGCTAGCTATCCTTTCCTAGAACTTGTCCTTTTCTTGTATCTATACTTAAAAAAATAATTTATTGAGTTGTATGATAGTGTGATTTATAACAAGAAATGTGTATTTGGTCTTTTTTCCAGTTTCTGGCAGAGAGCTTCTAAAATCCTTAGAATTTCCTGAGTAATGTGGAAGATAAAAAGGATCTTTTTGTTGTTGTTGATGAGGTGACTTTTGGGAAACACCTAAGGATGGGAGCTGGTTGTCAAGGGAGCCAACCTTATTATTGGAGGGTTGGAACTTCCAATTCCATGCCCTTCCCACCTCCAGAGAGGAAAGAAGGGCTGGAGTTTGAATTTATTGACAACGGTCAATGATTTAGTCAGTCATGCCTGTATAATGAAGCTTCCATAAAAACCCAAAAAGACAGGGTTGGAGAGTTTCCAGGTGGTGAACATATGGAGATTGAGGGAGAGCAGTGCCTTTAGATAGCATAGAAGCTCTGTGCCATTTTTTACATACTTTTATCTATGTAACTCTTCCTTCTGGCTATTCCTGAGTTATATCCACTTACAGTAAACTGGGTAATCTGGTAAATAAACTATTTCTTTGAGTTCTGCAAGGTGCTCAAGCAAATTAATTAAACCCAAGAAGGGAGTTGTTGTAACCTGTGATCTATAACCACTGGGTCAGAAGCACGGGTAACAACTCAACCCGTGGTTGACATTTTGTACTAGGTGATGGATCAGACTTGTAGGAATGAGCCCCTTAATCTGTGGGATCTGATGCTATCTCCAGGTAATTTCCAGGATTGGGTTGAATTCTAGGACACTCATCTGGGGTCTCACAATTACTTGGCGTGTCTGGGAAAACCCCCATCTTATATTGGTATCAAAATTGTAGTTTGTGTCAGCAAAGTGGGAATTGCTAAAACGGCCCTGGCTCACAGAAACGTGTGTTTTGGGAAAAGACAAGATGAAAGGGTCAAGGATGAGGAATCTTTGATTCCTGGGTGACCACATGGTCACAAATGTTATGGTACAACAGCTGTGTTTTGTTGGGTTGCTTGCTTTTAGGAGGACAGAGATATTCATCCCCTGAAATATACTTGGTATCCAAGTTAAGGTAAATGCTGTGTTTATAGTGGCCCCTTTTGAACGGGTGTCCCATGTAACTTCACTGCTAAAAAATCTAACAACATTTCCAGAATCCTTATGAAATTTGATATCTCTGCTTTCTCACATGGATCCTACTGAGACAAAGAACATTATGGTAATTAAGAAGAAAATGGGGAGAGACAAAGGGGAGAGTCAAGAGATTGACCCCATAGGTGGGAGTCTTTAGAGAGCTGTTGAGAAATGGGATGAATAAAGCAGACATCGGTGAAGCTGAAATAAGGATGTTGATATAGCACTATCAAAGGTTGGGAGGACTGATGGGAACCCCTATTGGTCCCCTGGACATTAGAGAATCCTGAATAATTCACTCTATTTACCCCAGTTTAGAGCAATTTACAGGTTGGAGGGCAAAGATTCCAATGAGAAACCTGAACAGGAATCAACTGGGGTGATGGTTAAGCTGATCAGTCAAGATAAAGGTTGATGTAAAGGCCCAAGGCCATACGTATGGAAGAATGGTTGGGGTGGGGATAAGAGAACTCTTTGACAAAGAAGCTCAAGGCACTATGATTCTGAAGTCTTAATAAGCTAAGAGATTATACTGAGAGTATATAGAGATACAACAATTGATGGAATTAAAGTGAATATTTGGATGGAAGTTAGGGTTTGGGGGCAGATTTTGTGTGAGATGGTCCTCTCTTCCTTACCTGAATACGCTGTCGGGATGGATACAACGTCCAGGTGGGGATTTCTTCCACTACCTGATTGTAAAACAGAAGGCAAGTAAGCCCAACCTCAGACAAGTTTTAATTGGGCATGCTAAATGGGAACCATTAGAAATACTCCCAAGCCCACACAGGTGGTTAACTTGAAGCTTTATCGAATACCTTATGGTCAAGACGAAATTACCACTTTAATTAATGATAGAAGCTGGAGTAGTGGCATCAATGAATTTGTTGTCTTGTGTGGCCTGTGAAAAAGGTGATGGCCCTTCTGGAGCCTCACAGCAGACTCTCAGGGCTAAAAGTGTACCACCCACAGCCTCAGCAGCTGCGGATGTGGTTTCAACAGTACGGAAAGCACGACAGTGATTGACTTCACAAACGCATCCTTTATCTCAACCTCAGAGAACAGATGGCCACAGTTTGCCTTCACATGAGACAGACCCGAATTTACCCTTACAGTAGTCCTCCTTTATCCATGGTTTTGCTGTCTGACGTTTCAGGTACCTGAGATCAACTGAGGTTCAGAAGCAAATGATCCTCCTTTGACATATTGTCAGTAAGTCAATGGCAGCCTGACACCACATCACATGTCTATGTCGTTCATATAACCTCATCTCATCACATAGGCATTTTATCCTCTTACATCATCACAAGGCGAGGAGCCAGTACAGAATAATAAGATGTTTTGAGAGATGGAGAGAGGACCGCGTTCACTTAAGTTTCATTACAGTATTTGCTTATAATTGTTCCATTTAATTATTAGCTATTGTTGCTAATCTCATACTGTGCCTAATTTATAGATTAAACTTTATCATAAGTATTATGTATAGGAAGAAACATAGTATATACAGGGTTTGGTACTATCCATGGCTTCAGGCATCTACTAGAGGTCTTGGATCATACCTCCCATGATAAAGGGGAGTTCCATATTGTGCTGCCATGATGTTATCTCAATTTAGCAGTTTATTGTCATAATTTGGCCACAAGGGATTTGGACTTCATTGCAGGTCTCAAGGGCAATAATATGCCATATTGATGACACTGTGATATCAGAAACTGAAGAGCAAGCTAGGACTGATTTGAATACAATGATGATGTACATGGCCAACTGGGACTACTTAATGCATCCAGCAAATGTCCAAGGGCCTAGCTGAATAGCAAAATTCCTAGGAGTAATTTGGGCAGGAGCCACCCAGTATATTCCACAAGAGAAAAAAAAAAATTAAATTGTTGTCACTATCTACCCTTAGGACCAAATAAGAAGCCTAGCATTTTGCTTTCGGTTTTTTAATTTGGATTTTGGATAAAACATCTACATTTGGAAATAATGTTAGCTGTATTTCAGCTGTATTTCAGTGGGGACCTATATTTCAGGCCATGTCTGAATTACAAAAAGCAGTAGCTTTCTCATTGCACTGGACCATTTTGATCCCAATCAGATCTCATTTTGGAATTGTGTGTGGTGTACTCACACAGACCAGAGCTTATGGTAAAAGCCCGTGAATGCCTCCCCCCAGCAGCAACCATTGGGTTTTAGAAGAGAAAATTCTCAGATGCTGCTGTTCAGTACACACCATTTGAGAAACAATTATTCCCTTGCTATTAGGCATTAATTGAGACCACCTCAATGACTGAAGAATGTAAAATAATCATGAGACCTGAGATACCTTTCATATCCTGGGTGATATTGGAGAAACATTCTAATAAGGAAGGTAGTGCTCAAAAGGATTCCATAATACAGTGGAAATGGTACAAACAGGAGCATGATGCCGGGGGAATGTAAGGAGGCACCCATCACTCAAGACCAGGTAGCTATTTTCCTTCTAGGAGCAGTGTTAGAGCTACCTGAGGAATTGTTGGAACCGATTGTCATGCGGACAGTGCCCTATGAATGGCTCTCAATGAACAACAATGAGCTGTCTGGTTTACTGATGGCAGTTCCGGGGCGAATGAGCAGTGTTCTGTTTGCATTAAGACCAGTAGATGGAAAGACTCTGATTGTAGAGGGTAAAACTAAATTAACTCGATAAGCTGAATTGCATGTTGTTTTTCCTACTAGTGACAACAGAATTGAGCAGTGATAAAACCTTTCTGGTAGAATTTTTACCAATTTATGGGCAGTAGCCAATGGCCTGGCTGCATGGTCAGGTAGGCAGTTGAAATCCAAACCATTAAAGAGATGCCTATAGGGGGCTTTTGCACTGTGGGACCCCGGGCAGGCTACTTCTCTAGGCCTCCGTATTCTCATCTGCAAATAAGAAATTAGGACAGAATGAGGACTAAGATTTTTTTCTAGATTGTTTGGTCTGGGCCCTAGAATCTAATTTACTATGCAACCCCTTAGCCTGCCTTAGAATGGATCTAAAGTCTCTTGGTGGCTAGTTGTTTTGACATCAGTAATGGTTGGTTAAATGGCAATTTAATCGTCAATTCTCATGATTTGTTGTAGTTACATTCTAAAATCACCAAAACACTAATTTAGTGGATACCAACCTTTGCTTCTAGGGGAAATACGGGTTCAGGTTCCTATAAGACTCTACTCACAACATTTTCATCAACTGATTGACACATAACCTTGTTTTACACATTTCTATTGAAAGACAGCTTACTTAATGAGTATTATTGATTTATCAACATTGAACTCACAGCCAACAGCACCATAACTCATGCTTACCTAACACATATTTCCTTCATAAGCCCATCACAATCTTGTCCTTAAGGAATACTAGGAAATACTTCCACGCTATGCACAGGGAACATTTTAAACAGGACAATTGCCAGCCAAAAGCACAAAAATGCAAAACAAAACAAAACAGGGCACTTACTAGGCCATGAGGAGGGTACTTGTTTAGAGTATGAAAGCTGACAGAAGAAGGCAGAGAGTCACCTTGTTTGACCCCATCAGGTAACTCAAATGTTTTGCTGCTCCACACACATTCGTCAATGACCTAAGGGTGCCATGACTATTGGTTTGGGTGTTGCAAATAAATTTAGTGAATAAATGCATTCACAAATATGGATTCCGTGAATAATTATAATTGACTGAATATATTTATAACCATTATCTTTCTCAAAAAAGAAAGAAAGAGCAGGAAAGAAAAAAGCAAGGAAAGCAATGCTCCCTCATCTGATGATGTAGGTCACAATTGATAACTATCATTTTATTTTCATAATAGTGCACATTGGATAACATTAAATACACTAAATTAATCTTAATCTGTAGCTGGTTTCTTAGCATTTATAAATAAGGCATTTCATTCTTTTAGGTCATTAACATCCATTTTGTGTGTGTGCATCTGTTTTTTTTTTCTTTAATGTTTATTTATTTTTGACAGACAGAGAGAGAGAGAGAGAGACAGAGAATGAGCAGGGGGAGGGGCAGAGAGCAAGGGAGACACAGAATCGGAAGCAGGCTCCAGGCTCTGAGCTGCCAGCACAGAGCCCAACCCGGGACTTGAACTCACCGACCGCAAGATCATGACCTGAGTCGAAGTCGGATGCTCAACCGACTGAGCCCCAGGAGCCCGTGTGCATCTAGTCTTGTTGAACACCTGTCAAATGCTATCTTCTGTGCTAGACATGACCAATATCGCCCTCAAAGAACTTCCTGATGAGCTTGTGAAAAATACAGGGAAGTTTCCTGAGGTTATTTCCTCTGCTTATCGCCATTTCAAATGATTGTTTATTGGAGTCTCACCTAAGCCAAGGTAGTCAAGGTTTTTAAGTTTAAATAATAAAAACCAATTAAGGTCAACTGTGCTGTGCAATAATTTATCCTAAAACATAGTGCCTTAAAACAAGAACCAGTTATTTAGTTCATGATTCTGTGACATGACAATTTGTGCTGGGCTCATATTGGTGGGCTTTCTGGTTTCTGCCAGACTACAGTCAGCTGCCATGTCCAGGTTGCCTGAGCTGGGGGGCTCGTCTCTGGACTGCATGATTTCTCCAGGATAGTCATCAAGACTCATTGATAGGGTGACAAACGAATTCTGAGATATTTCGTGGAAAACTTGTAAGATCTTTTGCAGCTAACTCTGTCTTTAAAGTGAGAATTCCATAATTTCTAAATATTTTTTTTGCCTAGTCAGAATATCAGATCAGATTCAAGGGATGAGAAAATAGATTTTACTTCATGATGGGAAGAACTACAGATTCATATAGGGGAGCTATGGATATCCAAGGTGAATAACTGTGTGTACCTTTCAAAGAATCTATCCCATTGGGTAGGCAAAGAAAAGGTAGGTCACAACATTACTAAGTAGTTTAGAGAATAAGGTGTAGATAATAAAGCATAATTGGGGAGTACAAGATGGATTGATCAGTCAAACTTACAATTAAAAATCACACTACAGAATCAGTTCAATGACAGCATCACTGTTGCTGACTGTTGAAGGCTGAAGACAATGTATCTACTGATGACACCAGTTATCGCCACAGTTTGATTGAAAACTGGACGTTACTTTCACATTGATTCTGCAATTCCCAGAATAGAAGCTTCACCGGCCTTGCTCTCATGGCATAATCACATTCGCTGAACTGAAACCATTTACCCATGCTCTGGATGCAAGGGGAACTGAGAAAGCAATTATCTATCTTTTTTTTGCTTCTGTCTTGGGGAATGGCTGTAGTATCCCAACAAGACCAGAGGTGGGAAGTTGCCCAACATTTCAAGAGGGTTCAGGATCAGGAAATGCAAAAGAAAAATGATAAATATCTGACACGTGTAATCTCAGGATAAGTCGGAAGGGACTAAGGAAGTAACCTACAGTGTTCTGTCCCGAAGTTTCGTTTGTTTATTTCCCCTTTCCCCTCAGAGCATAAGGCCCCACAACTAGATGTTAATAAAGGTCCACTGTGAATTTTAAGGATCGGGCATTTGCAGCCCCGTTAGAGGGGTGCGGTGGAGTCAGTTTCTAGAATTGGGGCTTCCTGGTCAAACCATATTTTACCACGATGTCACCACCACAAAACTCCCTGGCTTGCAGGGTGGTTCTCTGGGAGGTATCTTTAAAATCTTTTGTTCTCCTTTATTCCCTGACTTACAGAGTCAGACAAGGAAATCAGACAACCCAAGGCGGACAGCGCGGAGTGTGTGTATGCTGTGGTTGAGATGAGTGGAAGGTAGTGTGTGAACACCCGGGAGGGGCACATTGGAGTTCAGGTTATACATGAGCCGGGCAACCGAAGACTCACCACCCCATGCCCGTGTCCTCATAAAACGGCGATAGCAATGTCATTGACCTCCTAGCTTGTCATGAGCATTAAATACACATGAAGTAGGTCAGGAAGGAAGTAGCCAATTAAAGCTATTCTTACTACTTTTTTATTTCTAGAGAATGGCTTAGTTATACGGGTGAAGAAATCAGTGCAGATAACATTTTAAGTCCAGGGACCTATAAGACTTTGGCAAAAGTCACTTCAAAACTAAAAGGAAAATGCGTATTTTCTTATTATTATATGAAGATTGTTCTATTCTTTATGAGGCATTACATTTCTTGGTAGCAGGAGAGAATTGTTAACATTGTTTTCACATTTCTATGGCAACAATAGCACCTGTTGTCATTAGTATCTGTTAACTGGTGTTAGCAGAATATGGTTTGGTGTAACGTATTATACAAAGGGAGTAGTGCACCGACATCCCAATTATACTCCACCTTTATTAAGTGCTTTTTTCTTTCTTTTTTTTTTAAATTTTTTTTCAACGTTTTTTATTTATTTTTGGGACAGAGAGAGACAGAGCATGAACGGGGGAGGGGCAGAGAGAGAGGGAGACACAGCATCGGAAACAGGCTCCAGGCTCCGAGCCATCAGCCCAGAGCCTGACGCGGGGCTCGAACTCACAGACCGCGAGATCGTGACCTGGCTGAAGTCGGACGCTTAACCGACTGTGCCACCCAGGCGCCCCAAAGTGCTTTTTTCACTTGATATAGCTGTCAGTAGTTGTGCTCTTACTTTGTGCCAAGCAGCATGCCAGATACTTTACAGGAAATATGTCATTAGTCCTCATACAGTCTTATTTACTCTTGAGTTTATCGATGAAAGATCTAAGCCACAGAAGGTCAAGTAACCTGCCTAATGTCACACGCCATCGAATGGTGGGCCCAGGATTCAAATCAAGAAGCCTGACTCAAAGACTCAGGTTTTGGCTCCATATTTTAAGCAACAGTCCCTTATTAAAAAAAATTGAAGCATAGCCTACGTATAATGTTATATTAGTTTCAAATGTACAACATAGTGATTCAACAATTCTATGCACTATGCTCTGCTCCTTGTGGAAAGTGTAGTTACCATCTGTCACTGGGTTATTAGATGTTATTGACTATATTCCCTATGCTACATTTTTCATCCCTGTGACTTATTTATTTTATAGCTGGAAGTTTATACATATTAATCCTCTTCCACGTTCCCTGCCCCCCCTCCCTCCAAGCCTTTCTCCTCTGGCGACTACCTATTCTACATATTTATGATTCTGGTTCTGTTTTTCATTTGTTTGTATGTTTGTTTCATTTTTTTAGATTTTCTTATATGTTTGTTTCATTTTTTTTAGATTCCACATATAATTGAAATCATATAGCATTTGTCTTTCTCTGTTTGCCTTATTTCACTTAGCATAATACACTCTAGGCCCATCCATGCTGTGGCAAAGGGCACGATCTCATTCATTTTTATGGCTAAGTAATACTCCATTGTGTGTGTGTGTATGTGTGTGTGTATCATATTCTCTTTATTCATTTATCAGTGGACACTTAGGTTTCTTCTATATACAGTAAAACCTTGGTTTGTGAGCATAATTAGTTCTGGAAACATGCTTGTAATCCAAAGCACTTGTATATCAAAGCGAATTTCCCCAGAAGGAATAATGGAAACTTGGATGATTCATTCCACAACCCAAAACTATTCATATGAAAATGATTAAAACACTGTCATATAATACATAATAATAAAGAAAATACAAAATATAAAGAAAAATAAACAAATTAGCCTGCACTTACCTTTGAAAACCTGTGTGGCTAGTATGAGGGAGACCAGAGGAGGGTTATTGTGTAGGACAACTTTCACTATCACTAACGGAATCACTGCTATCTATTGGCTCAATGGAATCTTTTTCTTTTCATGCAGTTTTAACAAGGAACCTATCCAATGACACTTGCTTTTGCCTCCTGGTGAGGATTTCTCGGAAGCATGACATTGCATTGTTGTTAAACAGCTTCATCATACGCACTGCTACAGCCTTATTCGGATGGTGCTTTTCTACAAAATTTTGCACTGTTCCCCACATGTTACACATCTCCCTGATCATTTGAAGTGAGGGATTCCTCTGCCTTCTCCTTCTCCTCCTCTGCTGACGAGATCTCCCCCACAACCTCTTGCTGTAGCTCTCGATACAATCCGTCAGTTCGTCAGTGGTCGGCTCCTGGCCGTGTTCCTCCACCAGCTCCTGAATGTCGTCCTCATTCACCTCCAGGCCCCTGGTCTTCCCCAAGGACACAGTTTCATCGCCAACTGGCGCCTCCTGTTCATGAGCAAGCCCCTCTAAGTCATGTCCAAGAACACAGTCAGGACACATTTTTCTCCAAGCAAAAATTTGAGGATTGTCTTAGTGATCCCGTCACAGGCTTTATCAATGATCTTGAGGCAGTTCATGATGTAGAAATGATTTTTCTCTCAGAGGGTAAGGTTTATTCCTTCAGTCACCTTGAAGAATCACTGAAATAGTCCTTTGGTGTAAAGCTTTTTAAAATTCTAAATGACCCGCTGATACATGGACTGGAGGACTGGAGTGGTGTTGGGAGGAAGGAATTTGACCTTATTGAACTCGAATTCCTCCAGTAAGTCGTCCTCAAAGCCTGGAGGATGAGCAGGAGCGTTATCCAGAACCGCTAGGCTTTGAGTGGTAGATTCTTCTCCAAAAGGTATTTAACTTCACTGCAGGACCAAAGGCCTTGTTGATTCACTCAATGAACAAGATACGAGTGACCCAAGCCTTGCCTTTGAACATCCACATAATGTTTAACTGGTTCTTCTGCACCTTGCATTTCTTGAAGGCTCACCAATTCTCAGAATGATACATGAGCAGGGACTTGACTTGGAAATCCCCACTTGAATTAGCACAAAACAAAAGGGTGAGACAGTCTTTCATGGGCTTGTTACCAGACATTGCATTCCCTCCTTCTGTAATGTATGTCCTCTTTGGCATCTTTTTCCAAAAAAGCCCTGTCTCATTGCAGTTAAATGCTTGCTTCATCAGGTAATACTCGGCAAATGTGAGCTTCTGGAACTCAGTAGCGAACTCTTCAGCTGCCTCTTCTTTACTTCTACTAAAAACATTCTTCCTGGAAATCAATTGTAGAAAGAGGGCATAGTGTGTTTTACCCCCAGTTGTTAGCTAAGTGGTTACAAGAAGAGGTTGGTTGAAGAAACTCATCCCCTATTAAGCCAGGAACTTCAGAGAGGTGAGTTCAATTCTATGTCTGACCAAGAGCAGATCATTTGTCTGTTTTAAGCAGATTTGTGAAGGGAAGTTGCTGCTGAAGACTTGGGCCTCAATCATATGGAGCAGGCTGCTGTTAGGGTCCAAGAAAATTGGGATGAGGCCCAAGGTCATATTTAAATGCTCCCCTTCCCTCGCCCTAATTAACGACGCTGCTAGAAGGAGCTGGCTTTTCCTCAAAGCATTGGAATATGAAAATTTTCACCTGAAAATCACTTAAGAAGACTTGATACAGGTTCACATGTGTACGTGTGTGTGTGTGCACTTGACAGTCTAAGTGCAGGCGTTATTTGTGTCACTTTGGCTACGTAGTCTTGGTGAGACGATGTGGAGCCGGCCTGAAGAAGTTTTAAACTCACCGATTTTGAAAAAGTGAGTGACCCTTTCCGTAGACCTGTCTTATGAAGTCAGCATCCTGCTCCTGTGTCCAGTGATCGAAGAATGAGGGAGCGGAGACCCCAGAAGTTTCCATGTGAGGAAGCTGCGAATGCAGAGAAGGGATGCGCAAACCAGCTGGCCAGGCGGAGGTGGCCTGGGCCGCTGAAGTCCGAGCTGAGGCTTAAAGTCTAAACAGCAACAATCAGGTCTGATCACACAAAGCAGTCATTTGTATAGGTCAAAAGTGACCAAAAATAAGTAATTTGTATGGTTCAACATAATCACGAAGGTAATAATATCCAGACAGAGGATCCCCCCACCCATGCGTAAAACCTAGAGAAGCGACAGAACTGTACATATCACCGCTGTCCCTGTTCCCACTGTTGGGAACATGATCACAGCTGAGCCCATGGTTCTGTCTCTCTCTCTCTCTCGCTCACTCGCTGCAGGATTGTGAGTGATCATCACCCACGCTTGGATGCTCAGTCTCAGCCCGCAGTGTTTGGCAGAAATCAGTGATTTTTCAGAACATTGGAAGGCGCCCACAACTGACACTAGTGTATTTTTTGTCACTTCAAAACATCTATGGACAGTCCTTTGCTTTTCCAGACAAGAGTGAACTTAGGAATGCTCTGCTTCCTTCTAGGTCAGGCTGCCTTTCCTTATTAATATTGTACTGTAGTCAACACCCGTGCAAGTATATACCATAGCCCCCATGCAGAAACAGGTTGAAAAGAATGGGGCTGGCAGGTCCATGGGGACACTGTCTCCTGTCTCCTCCGCAGCCCCAGCAGCTCTGCCCTACCTCTCTCACCGCAGCATGTGACCAATGAAACCAGCTGCCCTGTGCTCTTTGCATTGGGAATGGTTTTGCTTCTCACTGAGCTGTGATGAGAATGAGCCTTTCTTCCGCGGTTAAGGGCCTGGGCCGTAGGAAAGGTAGAAATGGGAGGAGGCAAGGGGAAGAGACACACCCTCAGCAGTTTCTTTCTGGGGCAGAGGGTAAGGAATTCATCATAAGGTATATTTTCTAAGTTTAGCAAGTCCTGAGACCCCATAAAGTTTGGGAATGTACCAAATATCAAGACACAGGTGGCAGTGAAGTCCTGTGTGCAGCATTAGGTAAACACACATCTATACCAAGGATCCCAGGAAGCACTCAGACAACCTTTTGTCCCATGGGGTCTCTAATATGTAAATTAATGTTCTTGTCAAAGGCAGGATGATATGCTTTAGGCTGCAATCGGTATTTGAAAAATTCTAATTTGCAACTCTTACGTAACTGACCTGTTATTGCTTTGCATTTTATGAGCTCAATTTTCGCGTTCTGTCTTCTAAGGAATTGCAACTTTCCTCCACCCCAGGGGCTGTTGTCTTTCCTTGCATTCCCATTTTCTAAGAAAGAAGAATGGGAAATAAACTTTAGTGCCAGCACCGAGTAGGTCATTCATATGCCGTAATCTTTCAATCCTTATAAAGATCTTTGGAAGTCGGTGTTGTTACAGTCGCAGAGTTGGGACTCAGAGAGATGAAGCGTTGTGCTTTATTGTCGCAAGTCGTAGAGCCAGGATTCAAGCCCTGTCCTGACACCGACACCGCTGCCCAGCTGTCCATCCCACACTATCGCTGGCACAGGGCCTCCTGTGCAGAAGAAGATGCTCGTTAAATGTTTGCTGGGCATGTGATTCCTACTTTCCCTTTATTTGCTTCTAGTAGCACCTGGATAATGACATTTGAACCTCCCCATGTGCGCAGATTATCGTGAGAGCAAGTATATGGCAAAAGGCACCATCTCTATATGTTTAGTCCACGGTACATGTATAAGGCCAAAAGGCTATAGTCAAGTTCAAAAACACTGTGCTGGCCCAGACAGAAAGAACAGCGGGAATTCCAGCTCTGACAGTTGCACTATCAAAAGCTTTTCTTGGCTTATTAATTTTTCAAGTACGATGAAGTACTCTCAGGGCATCTATATAAAATAAAAGTCGCTTGTATTATCAATAGGAAGTACGTTTTCGCCACAAGCCTACCAGCAACCCTCTGTAATGAGGACCTTAACCGGGGGAAATTTGTAGGGGAAACTTTGGGCTTTCAAAGTTGAAATCGGGCTTTCATTCGGTGACACTAGCCAGCCTTGTCGATTTGACAAAGTGAATCTGCTTTCCTTGTGAGACTGACAGAATCACCTTTTATGCGAGTGCCTTACTGATACCAGAGGGGAGAGATTTCCTCACACCTTTTAAGATGCAGACCTAGGGTAATCCAGTGAAGGACCCAACCCTGACCAGTGTGAAAAGGTAGCTGCCTGTTGAAAACAGTGTTTGAAAATCATCTTTGAAAAAGATGGCTGTATTGGAAAGGCATATTCGAAGTGACCACCATCATTCTTAGATTCAAAGAGAAACAAACCAAAGTGCATCCTTCCTTGCTTAAAGGAAGTCCTAAAGAAGATTCTAAAGCAGCCATGTAAGGAAAAGTCAGTGCCCTGCTATCCTGCATCCCCCTCTAAATGGGATGGAAAATAAAGTAGGTAGAGAGATGTGAACAGCTTCCCTCTATGGACAATCTTGTTTGTCTGCATTTACATCATCTGTGCCACCAAAAGTATCCTGGCACTGCACTAATGTGCAATTTCTTTCTATGTTTCCATGTCTACATGTTAGCAATCATTCCATCACAATCTTTTCCAGCTTCTGTTAAATATATCCCCTTTTATTTTTAAATATATCTTTTTTACAATGTTTACTTTGAGACAGAGAGAGAGAGAGAGAGAGAGAGAGAGCACGTGTGTGTGCACACACTTGCATGGAGTGGTGAGTGGGGAAGGGGCACAGAGAAAGAGGGGGGGAGAGAGAATCCCAAGCAGCCCCCCCACTGTCAGTGCAGAGCCCAGCACAGGGCTCAATCTCACAAACTGTGAGATCATGACCTGAGCCAAAATCAAGAGTTGGAAGCTTACCTGACTGAGCCCCCCAGGTGCCCCTAAGTATATCTTCTTTTAATTGACTTGAAACATATTTCCATTATTAGGTAGATATTTTTGCCTAGGGTACCCAGATATTTCTAAACTAAAAGCTTTTAAGAGTGTTTTTTTGTAGTTGGATTCCTTTTTTGGCTTGTCAACATCTCTAAATTTGGAACTGTATTGTGGATTTCCAAATACATCCCCATACCGATCTCATTTACATAAGTATGAATAAGTGAGAACGCTTGGAAAGAGAACCAGACATTTGAGGATAGAAAAGCCACCTTTCCACTATGTTTTTCAATTTGATCGTGATGGATGAGCCATTCAGTTGTCTTAGTATCTGACTAAATTTGGATCATGGTCAGAGAAAAAGCATCATAATCATAGCTATCATCTTCCCATGGCTGACATAAAGCCACCTGGAAATGGGATGTGGCTGGATGCAGAATTCCCTAGGGTTCTTTCTCATCATCCATGCCCGGGAGTGTGTGTGTGTGTGTGTTTAGATGCATATGCATACATGTGAATATCTCAATTTGAATTTGTTTTATGTTTATTTATTTTTGAGAGAGAGACAGACAGTGCACGAACAGGGGGTGGGTGGGAGCAGGGACAGAAAGAGACACAGAATCTGAAGCAGACTCCAGGCTCCAAGCTGTCAGCACAGAGCCTGATGAAGGGCTTGAACTCATAAGCCATGAAATCATGACCTGAGCCGAAGTCGGACGCTTAACTAACTGAGCCACCCAGGCGCCCCATGAATATCTCAATGTAAGTGACAGGAATAGTAAGAAAACATACGTTTCTATAATATATAGAATGTAATATATAACTGTCTAGCTGAGGAACTCAATGACTTAGCCACCAAACGATCTCATCCAAACATCTGAAATGATGTACATAGACCAATGTAAGAAACATCGAGAATAAAAATTTAGAATCTATATCCTATTCAACTTACAGTATTCAGGAATGATGACCCTCATGTCTTGTAGCCACAGATATTAGGTCAAGCCTTATTGATCAGTTGGATGAGCATCACTTCATGGATTGGGATTTTAGTAACGATTTGCTTTAGTAGAATGCAGTCCAACTAGTAGGGGCTGTAAAATCTGTAATGACAGTCTTGAGCTACTTTCTTTGGGAGAACTATAGTGATACAAGATAAGGACAAAGGCAAGCATTTTCAAGCAAGAAGCAATCAACAATGAGAAAGCTACAGAGACACTGGTCCACAGGTTACCATCCCCTGGTGGTTAGGAACCACCTCCAGGCAACCCCCTGCTTGCACAGCCTAGAACACAGTAGGGTGAGCTCTAATTGCCATTCCTGATGGTGGTACCAGCAAGTGAGAGGCATGATGGAGCTCAGGTAGGGTGCTATTGGGTTATTCCTGGGTTATCAACCCAGGACAGTTGTGTTCCCCAGGGAACATTTGCAGTGTCTGAAGGCATGGTCAGTCGTCATGAAGGGAGGCAGTGCTAGTGACTTCTAGTGAGTGGAGGCCAGGGATCTGATAAACACCCTGCAATGGACGGGGCAGCCTCTTATCCCCAACATAGAATTTTCTGGCCCCTGATGTTCATAGGGCCGAGCTTGAGAAAACCTGGGAATGTTTGTGAAAGGGGTTATTAGAGCAATGGCCCCAGTCAAGGGTGGGCAGTGAGGACACACCACAGGGCAAGGGATTGTCCGCCACAGGGCCCTCACACACTCTGAGTGGTGGGCACATGGCCAAGAATGTGGGTCACAGCAGAGAACACAGATTCTGGAATGATAATCTCTCCCTCTGTTTAACAGGTAAAGCTGGCAAGCAGCCCTTTTTCAAGGAGACATTTCAAGGAGGCTAAAGCTCTGAATTGGTAAAGCCTATTCTGAAATGAAATGTTAACATTTGGATACGAGAGACCAAGAAGTTCAGCGGGTAACAATGGGCAAGAAAAAATGTGATGTCCCCAGTCAGTGTGTCAGGCTCTCAGAGGCAGTGGGCCTTCACCAGGTGCCAGCAGGACACTCCTGGCCAGACAGAAGCTCTTCTGTTAGACCCTATAGTTTGGGTTTAGTTAGTGATGAGGAGGGACTAAAGTTTTATGAGAAATCACTGTGTGGCATCCATGGTTATTGTATATGACTTCTGTTCACCTAAATAGGGAAGTTTAGTGAACTTGTGTGAATCTTAAGGCAGCGCCACCATGGGTGTGGTCATTTAAAAAAAAAAATTTTAATGTTTATTTATTTTTGAGAGAGACAGAGACAGAATGCGAGTGGGTTAGGGGCAGAGAGAGAGGGAGACACAGAATCCGAAGCAGGCTCTGGGCTCCGAGCTGTCAGCACAGAGCCCGATGTGGGGCTTGAACCCACAAACCGTGAGATCATGACCTGAGCTGAAGTCAGATGCTCAACCGACTGAGCCACCCAGGCACCCTGGATGTGGTCATTTAGATCCTGCACCAGGTGGGTCCCATGATTGACGTGAGCAGATCAGCAATTCTGAGTCGCTGGGCTTTGGTCTGTTTGGGTGAATCAGGCCTTGCATGACTGTAGCAGGCAATAATCCTATCTTAATAAAGATAATAAATTAATTATTTTAATTTACTATTTTAATAAATTATATTTGAAGAGTGTCAGAGATTCTAAGTCTAAAGTTCTCTCTTGTCCAGCAAGAGAGCGGACGCAGAATTAAAAGTGAGAGATGGCTAATGTCTGGGAAAAGACAAGAGCCCCGAATAAGGGTCCCTGCCCGTTTTTATTAAGATCAGAAGGCTTACAAACGTGATGCATGTGCACAAAGAGACAAAGAAACTGGGAACATTAACTCATGGATGTGAGGGAAAGGGGTCTGGAAGATATTTGGGGTTAGGGGTTTGGGTTAATACGAAACAAGATCCTGGTGTTGCAACTGGGTGGAAGGTTGTTTACAGGGGACATGAGGCAGCACCTCTGTTTATCTTAGCTAGCCTAGGGGATGAGACAGGCAGGACACGTGACCTTGGGGTTAATAAGGCACCTTTCTTTTGTTAATTGGCTCCCCTCTGGGCTGCTTCACCCGCAGCCAGTGGTCTATATCCCTTTTACCTGTTTACCTAACTTGGTGCTTCCTTCCTGTGAAAGCAGCTTTCTGCCCTCCTACTACACTGGGGGGTGCTTCCACCCTGAATACCTAATCTTGTTTATTTCAGATACCTACATTCTATATTGGGGCCTTGGCCCCACCCTGTCTATACTGAGGCTTCTGCCTCACCTTCTCTATCCTTATTCACCTAATCTTATTTACCCAAACTTGGGTGTGAGCGTCCTATGGCTTTGTACTTCTTTCTGCCTTGTTAACCCATTGGTGTAAGCCCAGGGAATTTCTAGGCTTATTCCCCACAGAAGAGCATATTTAATATATTTGAAAAGATGAAGCATAATTACTTTGAGTTACACAGTGTTTTAGAAATACGACTTTACTGGCCATTGTCTATATGAACCGAAACAACACATTCGCTGAGTTGCATACTGAAGTGATTTGGCAATGGTGCATGCTCTGGGAGTTTCCAATCACCACACTCGAGAATCAATTTGGGAGCTAAAATTCATCCTGCCGACTCCCCACCCCCCACCCCGAAAAGCTCTTTCCTCCCCTCCTTTCCATGACAAATTAGGCTTCTCTGGGCCAGAAGACCATCCAGAGACATTGGAGACAAGTTCAGAGACTGGCATTAGCAGCTGGGGCTTGGCATAGAGGGTGCAGAAGGCCAGAGAAAGAGGACCAGAACAGCAGATGTGGAGGCCCTATTTCTAGAGGTGTGCATGTGGGTGGACTATCCCTCCTTGAGTACCAGGGAGTTTGCTGGCTACGATCACATCCTATATATCTGGTGACATTGGTCCCACAGGGGCCTTTCTACACGTGCTGATGAAGATTTCTGGGACACATAAATCCTAAGGAAAGAAAAGGAAGGCACTGGCAAGTTTGGGTTAGGACAGCAGTCAGGGCAAAGGGAAGCGCTGTTTCTCAGTGTGGTCTCCCCAGCATGAGCACTTATAGAACCAAGGCCTACATCAGGATGGGAAGACCATATGAAAACGTGCAGAAAAATTACAAGTGCAGTTTGGCTGCAATCATCCAGGGTGTGCTGAAAGGTCTGGGTGCTGCTGGTCCTGCAACAGTGGGCAGAGGCAGTGACCTCATTTTCCCTCACTGACAGCCTTGGTGCCGACGAGTCAGTGTCTGGCGTCCCCGAGTCTTGGCAGGGAGGGAGAGGACACTTGGACAGAATGGTTCTCCTTTCGCTTCCACAATCAGGGAAGTCATGTGGGTCCGATAGATCAGGAAAAACAGAAAACTGGCAGGCATTAGGTTGTAGTCAAGAGGAACAGGTGTGGTACCCCTGGGGCATGGCTGGTGTCCCCTGCCTCCTCAGTTTCTGTCTGCACCCCAATATGGGTAGGCCATTCATATAAGGTCAGAGCAAAGAAGAGGGTTGTCTTCTGGACTCATGTCTGCTTGAGACCGATGCAGTTGCAGAGATAGGTAGGTAGATACATGATAGATAAATGGATAGATAAGTAGATAATAGTAGATGGATAGATAGATAGATAGATAGATGATAGATAATTGATAGATAGATAGATAGATAAGTAGATGATAGATAGATAATAGAATTAACAGATCACTAGCACCAAGTTAAAATATAGAAACCCAGGTAGATAGCAGGAAAAGCCATTGTTTCAACAGTACATATGCAGACTGATGTCAAATTGACAGGTACTTACTGGCTCAATATACAGGTTTTTTTAGAAATAAAAAAAACAGTTATAAAACTGGCACAATTTATAAACTACAACTGCAGAGAGCATAATGCAAAATGATAACGGTCAGGGCGCTTAAATTGGCCATTTTCTTACTTTAATTTAGAGAAATAGGATTTATGGAGTGTTAAAATGGACTTCCTCTCTTTTCAAAGTCAGAAATCATTATCTTCTGAAAGGTTAATATAAAAATAATTTGAGGTCCTGGTTATGTTTCCATTATGCTGTAAAAGAAGTGGTCTGTAGATCATTTTACATATTTAAGATGGTCAAATAAAAATTCCTCTAAGTTTAATCTGTATTTCTTCAGACATTGTAAACAGGTTCAAAGAGAGAAATCTTAAAGATACAATTACTAATTACTGATCATCACTTCTATATATTCATGTACTCTTCTAAAAACCTTGAAGCACTTTGTTTATATTACTGTTGTTATAATTTTTGATGTTTCTTAAAATTTGTGATGAGTGCTGATGTGAAACACAGATTGCTTTTTTTTTAACTTTAGAGATGTAAAGAGGAATATTTTTTAATTTTTTTTTTTTAGTGTTTATTTTTGAGACAGAGAGAGACAGAGCATGAACGGGGGAGGGTCAGAGGGAGGGAGACACAGAATCTGAAACAGGCTCCAGGCTCTGAGCTGTCAGCACAGAGCCCAATGTGGGGCTCGAACTCATGGACTGTGAGATCATGACCTGAGCCGAAGTCGGCCGCTTAACTGACTGAGCCACCCAGGTGCCCCATAAAGTGGAATATTTTTTAATTGAGTCACATCTCAGCTTACAAGGCAACTAGTCCGGTAAGATTAGAAATGTGTCTGCTTCATGTTTATTTATTTATTTTGAGAGAGAGAGACAGAGAGAGGGAGAGGGGCCAAGTGGGAGAGGGGCAGAGAGAGAGGGAGAGGGAGAGAATCTCAAGCAAGGTCCCCACTGTCAGTGCAGAGCCCAACATGGGGCTTGATTCCATGACCATGAGACCATGACCTGAGCCAGAATCAAGAGTGGGACACTTAACCAACTGAGCCACCCAGGTGCCCTGAAGTGTGTTTGCTTCAAAGGGAGATAATATTTCCAACCCCAAAATTGCACTTAGTCATAAACATCATCTGATCATAAAACAATTACAATTTTAACCACTGAAGGAAATTCAGAATATATGAAAACATGGGAATGAAAGCTGGTGCAGCCACTCTGGAAAACAGTATGGAGGTTCCTCAAAAAACTAAAAATAGAACTACCTTACGACCCAGCAATTGTACTACTGGGCATTTGTCCATGGGATACAGGTGTGCTGTTTCGAAGGGACACATGCACCCCCATGTTTAGAGCAGCACTATCAACAATAGCCAAAGTATGGAAAAAGCCCAAATATCCATCGATCAGTAAATGGATAAAGAAAATGTGGTATATATATCTATATATCTATATATCTATATATCATCTATCTATCTATCTATCTATATAATTGAGTCTTACTCAGCAATCAAAAAGAATGAAATCTTGCCATTTGCAACTACATGGATGGAATTCGAGGGTATTATGCTAAGTGAAATTAGTCAGTGAGAGAAAGACAAAACTCATATGACTTCACTCATATGAGGACTTGAAGAAACAAAACAGATTCACATAAGGGAAGGGAAACAAAAATAATATAAAAACAGGGAGGGGAAAAAACAGAAGAGACTCATAAATACAGAGAACAAACTCAGGGTTGCTGGAGGGGTTGTGGGATGGGGGATGGGCTAAATGGATAAGGGGCATTAAGGAATCTACTCCTGAAATAATTGTTTCACTATATGCTAACTAATTTGGATGTAAATTTTAAAAAATAAAATTAAAAAAAAGGAAAAGAAAAAAAAGAATATATGAAAACACATTGTTGGGGCGCCTGGGTGGCGCAGTCGGTTAAGCTTCCGACTTCAGCCAGGTCACGATCTCGCGGTCCGTGAGTTCGAGCCCCGCGTCAGGCTCTGGGCTGATGGCTCAGAGCCTGGAGCCTGTTTCCGATTCTGTGTCTCCCTCTCTCTCTGCCCTTCCCCCGTTCATGCTCTGTCTCTCTCTGTCCCAAAAAAAATAAATAAACGTTGAAAAAAAATTAAAACAAAAGAAAACACATTGTTTAATATTAACGTTCATATAAAATAATTTTAGATCGCTCATACATCAAACATGAAATCTAAAGGCATAAAACGTCTACATAAAAATATCTTTGCAATCTTGGGATAGGCAAAAATTTTGTAGTGAGAACACAAAAGACAATAAACATAATTTAAAAAAAGATTAATTGGCTTTTGACAAAATTAAAACCTTCAGCCCATCAACAGACATCATGAAGAAAATGCAAAGGAAGCATACATGTTTGAAGAAAATATTCACATAGAAGAAATTTATTTAGAATACATAAAGAGTTCCTACAAATTAATAATCAAGGATAAAGAGGTAAAAATGGCAAAAACTTGGACACTTCACACACAGAAAATACGTGAATGACCAATTAGGACATGAAAAGGTGCCCAACATCATCTGTCATGAGGGAAACACAAATCAAAAGCATCTTTAGATACTGTTTCATATCTACCAGGACGGATAATATTAAAAACTCTGACAATAAATATCAGCAAGGATAAGAGACAATGGATTTGTCACACAGTGTTGGTGAGAGTGTAAAATTGTACAGCCACTGTTAAGGTTGGGAGCATCTTATAAAGTTAAACATATCCTATTCCAATGATTTAGCAATTTCATCCCTAGGTATTTACCCAAGAGAAATGAAAACACGTGTCTACAAAAAGACTTGTACATGAATACTTATAGCCACTTTACTCTTAGTGGTTAGAAACCAAAAATGACCCGAATGTCAGTCAACAAAAGAATGGGGAAGCAATCTGATAAAGTTGTATGATGGAATATTCTACTCAGGAATAAAAAGAAAAAAAAAAAAGAAAGAGACAGAGTAAACTACTTAAACTGCTTAGTTTGAGCAGCGTGGATTAGTTGTATGTGTGTGTATACACACGTACATGTATAAAACGAGTGCTAAAAACCATTCACAAAAAATACTTTGCGTATATTTCCATTCATATGAAATGAAAAGCAGGCATAACTCATCAGGGGTGATGTAATTCAGAGCAACGGCTCTTTGGGGAGGATAGAGGTGACACGAAGGGGTGATGAAGTGCAATACACCTTGAGTGGAATGGTGCTTACACAGGTGTATACATTTATCAACACCATCCAATTACCCACTTAAGATATGTGCCTTCCACTCTATGCACATTTTACCTCTATAAAAAGTAATGAAATTGTAAATAACAAAAACAAGCTGTGTTATTTCAACTTTCCCCAACTATAACTATTGAAATTTTAAAATAGGTTTGAAAACATCGTTATGTTCTTGATCTTAGATTTAATAGGAGTGGAAGTTCTTCCACACACCCTACAGGAGGCACGGGAAATGAGTTTGTATTTCTCAAGCATTTATGCACCAAGTGCTGTGGTGGAAGATTGTCATAGGTGATATTTACAGCCACCTCATGGAGTTTGTTTAATGATCCTCACTCCACAGAGGAGGCGAGGGAGTCAGGAGGATGAAGTAAATTGAAATTGCCAAAGACTATACAACTAACCAGAGGGAAAATCACAACTCAACCTCAGATAAGTTCACTTCAGCACTATCTCCTTTCCACTACATCGAGCCGTAGTTCCTTCATCCACAAATAGGCAATATTTGTTAGAATTCGGTGTTCAAAAAGAAACTGAGTTTCAAGAAAAAAAATATCATTATACCCTTCAATAACTTCTGTCCTTTCTCTCTTTTTACCACAGTGGAAGCAACTACAGATTCCTTATATCCACGCACAGATTTGGAGCCAGATTGAACAAGTTTGGGGAACACCAAGACAAGGGAATTTAAAATAACGTACCATCATCACTCAAGAAGCACAGATCCTATATAAGTCAATTAATTCTCTCAGCTTTCTTCTTTCGAAATTTTAATTTTTTTTAAAGTTTATTTATTTTTGAGACAGAGAGAGAGCATGAACGGGGGAGGGTCAGAGAGGGACAGAGACACAGAATCCGAAGCAGGCTCCAGGCTCCGAGCCATCAGCACAGAGCCCGACGCAGGGCTCGAACTCACGGACTGCGAGATCATGACCTGAGCCAAAGTCAGATGCTTAACTGACTGAGCCACCCAGGTGCCCCATCAGGTTTCTTCTTTCTTATGTTCTAGGCAGGGTCATTTTGTCCAATGCATTCTTGAAATGTTGGTGTTGGTGTTCCTTAAAATTCTATTGTTTTGCATATATCTTTTTAACCCTAGCTTGAAGCCTGTTTTCCAGTTTCTTCACAGCTCCACGTGTGCCTCAAGTACTTCAGTATAAATATGTTTAAAACTGATCACATCACATTTTCTGAAAATGAGATTATTTCTTTGTGTTTTCTGTTTAGAGAATGGCACTGTGGTCTCATTCTGTGAGTCATACTGGACTCTGTGGTCAACTGGTTTCTGAGTTCTCTTTTACTAAATAGCCCTCATATTATTTCCGCCGTTGCTATTCTGGTTTCAGTTCTTGGAAGCCCTCACCGTGCCTCACCTAGGTCTCCTGTCAGAGTCATTGGTGGCTTCCCTATGACAACTTGATGGATACTGTTTTGAAGCAATTGACAGATCTTCCTCCTTGCCACCTGTATGTTACTTGACTTCTCAGATGCCACATTTGTAAAACCTTCGACTGTACTGTGTGCTCAGACCCCACTTCTTGCGCTGGCTCCTGCTCTCCTTGACTTCTAAGTGTCGGCGTGGCATTGCCATAGGCTCAACCCCTCATGTTCCTTGCATGTCTCCGTACGCCGTCTCAATAGATCATCTCACGTAGGCTCTCGGTGTTATAACTACCATGTCACACTAGTAATGCCCAGAATTGGCATCTCCAACCCAAGTTCTGGACCCTATACTGAGCTCCAGATAACCGTGTTCATTTCTCCTCGATTGTCTAATACACGTTTCGAAATGATCCAAACTAAAGCCCTTGGTCTCTATGCCCTGACACGCAAGACACCAGACTCAATTTGTGGTCATCTACTCCATTTCAGTCAGTGACATCGTCAGTTCTTCGATTGCTAAGACCTTGAAGTCTTTCTTTTTTTTTTTATCACTTACTCCTTATGCTAATAAGCACATGTTACCAGTTCCACTGTTAAAGTATATAATTTGAGCTCTAGCACTATCATTTTTTGTCTGTGCTCTTATTTTCTTGCTCAGAGATTTGCAATGACCTTCTAACTTAGCTACTTGTTTCTACTTTGACAACTTCGGTCTTTATTCCATAGAACAGCTGTTACACATGAAAATCAGACATGTCACGCTTCTATTAAAAACCTATAAACAGCTCCCCACCATGTTTACAGTAAAGCACAATCAGTGTTCTTCAAGTCTTGCAAGTTCATGAGTGAACTGGTCTCCACTCACCTCTCTGATTGCATTTCCCATTGCTTCCCTTCATCTCTCCATCGCATTCACCCAATTAAATCCACAATGGTCTTTCCTTCTCTTTCCAGGCTTTGTTCTCCTTGGAGCGTTTGTACGTGTTCTTGCTGTCTGGAATTTTCCTCACAGTGGTATAATGTATGAGTTTGTTCCTTCCTTTAGACTTCACCCAAAGGAGCCCTCCTCAGAGAGCTTGTTTCTCATGCCCATACCTAAATTTGTTTCCCCCCAACAGTCTTTCTGCTTAGTTAATTTTATTTGTAGCATATTCCCTCCTGGAAATTATATCATTAATGTGTCTGCTCATTAGTGTCTATGAGACCAAGGACTTTGTGTTATTAACTTTATGTATCTGCACATTAGGTCCTGGTATATAGAATACACTCAAAAAATACCTTTGGATGAATGAATACCGTCTATGTGGGAAGAAACCCAAATATTCAAGGCACACTGAGAATTTACAGATAGAATACTGGCTTTCAGCATGTCTGTAGAACAATATCCATGATATTGGACAACAAAAGCAAATAAAAAAATGACTAATACTCATGAATGGTAAATAGCAGATGTCTATTTGAAAATGCATTTAGGGGATGCCTGACTGGCTCAGTAAGTTAAGCGTCTGGCTTCAGTTCAGGTCATGATCTCGTAGTTCTTGGGTTCAAGCCCCGTGTCAGATTCTGTGCTGACAGCTCAGAGCCTGGAGCCTGCTTCAGATTCTGTGTCTACCTCTCTCTCTCTCTCTGCCCCTCCCCTGCTCATGCTCTGTCTCTCTCTCTCTCTCAAAAATAAATAAACATTAAAAAAATTTAATGAAAATTCAATTAGGATTTCAATCCCTACCTTCCCATTCTATTGTAGATAGGGATATGACAGTCCATTAAATGTCAGTATTCCTGAAGTCCGCAGGACTCTTGGAGATAAAAATAGCAGCAAGTGCCTGAGGCATAGCAACTACACTATAAATAACTATTACCTTGAACTACATGTTGGAAAATGCGTTCTAATCTTAGTCTGTCATTTGACGACGCACAGATCCCTGATTTGTAGATTGTAAAATTAGTTTCCCACTACTGTTTCAGGATTTGGTAATTATTATCTGTAAACTCAGTCTGGGAATTATGCCTTTTTCCCTCAACTTTTTTGAAGGATTTTGATAATATGTGTGAGTTGTGGAGCCATTAATACTGCTCCTAAAATGAGAGTGGGATCTAAGGCACTGTTGATCCTAAGTAGGCATTTGTAATATATGTTCAGAAGGAAAAAAAAATACTCCTGCTTACTAACATATGCATGGTTTTAATTCATGGACATTGTTTATTGTGGCTCTTGAAAGAATTACAAAGTGGTTCATTTTGTGATCTTGGTTTTTGATGAAATATTCATAAACTCCTTTCTGAGTCTGAATGAAGACTTGTGAATTTTGGACAATGAGCTTTCATAAATATTCATTGAAAAATCATAAACACTTCCTCCCCTGTATGGAAAATTTAATTAATTAAAAGTTAAAACAAACTCTTTCAGGGTATTCCCACCAGATATGAAAGAGTGGATGCCGTTATATTTATTCTAAACCCATTACAGACTATTTTTTATAAAAATAATATCACAGAATTTGCACTCATTATATGTTTTGATAGCATAAGCACTGCAGAAAAGATATGCTAATTTTGTTAGGGATTCTAAATAAAATTTCAAATTTCAGTGTAGGATGCTTCACAAAAGGGCTACATTCACCAAGAAAAGCTGCTGCAAAGGCAAACTGTATTTTAACGACGAAGGGAAGTTAATTTTAATGAAGTTCGCTGAAGGGAGCCATTCACGTCCTGTAATGTGGTTATATACTCTGGTAACCCAACTCCAGGAGATATATCCCCCTGGGGATTTACTAAAAGAGGCTGCAAATAGTTCATGATCTTTCACAGATGTCTAATGTACAATTAGAGATTAATTTAAAAGTAAAAGGAGAACACTAATTGGGTTAAATTGGTAACAAGTGGTATAATGTGTCACGCTTTCCAAATGCATACAATAATTTAAAGATTCCTATATATAACACCTTGGAAGATATTTAAATTGTAATAGCTCTATTTTCACAAGAAGAAATGAAGGCGTGGGGGGACTGATTTGCTATCTTGCTTACCCCAGCACATTTAGACAAAACCCAGACCAAATGGACTGGCTTCTGAATTTCATTAACCTTCTTTACCAATAGATATAAATGAAAATTGTATATCGTGGGGATTAAATTCAAGGACATTTGTCTTGCCTTATATGACGAACTCAAAGTTCTACCTGGAAACTGATTTCTACCTATCGATCCTGAAATGTGAATTGCATTTTTTCCCCAATTCTGTGAAATGTAAATTGTCTTACTAAAAGGATTAACAATTTATAATTAAGGGGTATATGATACATCATTTATTGCAATTTGCGATCCTATGATGTGTTACTTAAATTCTGTGTTTAGACATTCTTCTGTTGCTTGAAGGTCCTCATTTGGAATATGTGAGAGATGAAGGCAGTGAACGCATCGCAAGCGAGATACTGAATCAATGCATATGCCATCTTGGAAACCAAAGAGTGAAAGATCAGCTTGCTGGGGGTATTTAATCAATCTGACTGAGCATATTAAATGTGCATTCAGAGAAAAATGTGTTTTAATTACAACTTAAATGCAGTCTGAATACTAATATGACAAAGACTGAAGCCCTTTATTTACCTTAGCCCCATATTTTATGGTTAGCACATTGCTTGCGATGGGACATCTGAAAAATCCTTCAGTTACAAAGGTTTCTCGTTTCACCACAAGAAAAGGCACCAGTCCACCCTGAGACTCCCTCCTGCCCCCTCCTCAGCACCCTGAAAGCTACTTTCACCACTTGCATTTTCCTTCCCGTGGGTCTTCTTTCTGAGGGTCTCTGTGTGAAATAATCTCCACCAATTGGACCGTAAACAACATAACGCCAGGGATGCTTCTTCTCCTTCTCCACTGTGCCTGAGACGTGTTATGTTGCGCAGTCAGAAGAATGGTGGGGATTGAACAACTGTTATTAGGGCTTCAACAGAAATGGACACGTTCCACGGAAATAGGAATGTCCTCTCTCCCTGCTTTAACGTGAACGAAAACACTGCAGGAGAGATGGCTATATTTTCTGCCGCACTCTTTTACTCTTATACTTGCCTTCCAGTGTTATTATCTCGCTCCCAGCTCCTAGGTCCAGAATCTGCCGTGTGTTCAGGGTTGCAACAGGAGGGTAGGATAAAATAGAGGAAAATGCCAAATATTCATGACTCTAAATAAAGTGGGGATAAGGGTAAGGTGGTCATAGCAGAAGATGGGGATACATTAGGGAATACATAGGGGTTGTATGGATCCCCATTTAGGGGATACACAGGAAAATATGGCTTAGCCAAGAAATAATAAAACCCCAAAATATTTGTACATGTTCACCAATAATTTGAAATGGGTGTGGAATCATGAAAGAATATTCAATTTTATCTTTGAGTTCAGTATTATATATGCATAGATAGAAGGTTTGCCATATATTGAGATAACTCTGTTCTTAGCAAATGTTTTACCAATATTTTCCTTGGATTGTAACTAAAATTGTTGTTTTACAAACATTTACTATAGAAGCAACTAAAATTCTCTATCTCCTTGCATGTTTTTGTAATTGAGTATATGTGTTTAAATACATATAAGCATAATAATACTTTAGAAAAGTGGTCTAGGATTAATGTAACATTAATTGCTTCTATCTTTCTATAGTTAACTATATAATTACCTTGAACTACTGATCCTGATTATAAAAACAATGATTTTATAATATCATAATGGATTTGCAATACAAGTGAACTTTCTATGGTTTCTGGCAATAACTTGTGAAGATTCTGCCAAAGGTAATTTTTTCCCCTTCCTTTCTTGTGATGAAACTCATCAAGATACATGGCTTTCCCTGGGCTGAAGTTCAAACTCCATCTTGAGCTTTGGATTATCTATAAACGCTAACATTCAATCTGAAAGTTCAGCAGTCTTTATTTCCATAAGAGAAAAAAAACACCAAAAACACAAGGATGATAGTGAAATAACACCCTACTTGAAAATTATATCCTCAATTAGGCATAAAGATAAAGAATGAAAAGTATAATAAACTAACACCACTGTTAAAACTACTCTTTATTTTTATATGTAGATCTCATTTAAAATTTTTATTTCAGATAAATAATGTACAATCGAATGCTTGTAGCAATATGGGTTGATTTGGGCTCTTTGATAATTACAAGAGTCTATTAAAAATGCATTTTGTGTCTCTATTTCTAAAACTCATTTTGTCTGGGTTCAATTCTGAATAAGAAATTGTTTTGTGTAAGTTTAGTCAAGTGATCAGTGAAAAGATGACTTCAGTGTGTGAAATTTTATGTCAGAAACTATGTGTGTCACCTTCCAGCAATGATAATGCTCATATTTATGGGTAAAGATGAATCAAAATTGATATAATTCAGGATATTCAATGAAATGGATAATTCATGTCCAAGATTAAAATTTTGAACCTTAGCATACAATTTGTATTTGAAATCTTGCTTCTATTTAGTGAGGTGTCTGAGCGTTACTGTAATGTAATTGATGAAGAGATAGATGGTTTGAACAGATGATGTTCAAGGCTTCCCTCTGGCATGCCCCATAAACCTTGCCAAGTGCATCTCAGAGTCTGCTTCCCAGGGAACCCAGCCAAAGACAGTATGATAGCAGAGCTGAGAGTTTGGAGTTGGATCACCCTTCAGCTGGCTGACAATGTGGCCCCTGTCATTGGTGATGGGTGGAGTGCCAATGATACCTAGCATGCTCTGAGCAGTTTGTTATGGGCTGAGCTGTGTTCCCCTGAAATTGAAGGCTTTTTTAGATGTTTATGTATTTATTTTGGGAGAGAAGGTTTGAGCGGGGGAGGGTCAGAGACAGAGAGGGAGAGAGAGAATCCCAAGCAAGCTTCTTGCGGTCAGTGCGGAGCCTGATGTGGGCTCAATCTCAGGAGCCATGAGATCATGACTTGAGCTGAAATCAGGAGTCAGACACTCAACTAACTGAGCCACCCAGGTGTCCCCCTACCCCGAAATTGAAGTTCTAATCCCTAGGACCTCAGAATATGATTCTACTCTGGAGATAGGGTTTTTAAAGAACTGAGTTCAAATGTGGTCATTAGTGTGGGACCCTAATCTAACATGGTAGAGAGATGATTGGAACCCAGATACATACAGAAGCCCGTGTGAAGATGTAGAGAGAAGGCAGCCATCTACAGGTCAAGAAGAGAGACCTTAGAAGAAACCAAGTGGGCGACACCTTGGTCTTAGACTTGGAGCTCCACAGTTGTGAGAAAATACATTTTTTGTTGTTTAATCCACCCAGTTCCTAACACTTTGTTACAGTAGCCCTAGCAAACAAATACCCAGGACAACTGCTAAAATGCTTACCAATGGTGAACTGGGACAGGATGCCAGTGGAAGGGGATTCGTTAGCATTTGCAGCATCTCAGGTGTCTGAGAGGGTCAGAGGAAGTAGCGATTAATAAGGCCATGCATGGGCTGAGCTGTCTGTAGCTGAATATCATTGACGCATTGGAGGAAATCTGCAAAAGGAGGGCAAAGATTATTAACTGATGTAAGGTGAACGATAAGAAGTCAGATGGCTACCTGGCAGCATATAAAATGACTGTTCTCTCCTGCAACTAGAAGGCAGAAAAAAACTGAGGGTAAGTCTCTAAGACTTAATTCCAAGGGGGTGAGAACTGAAAGAAGATTGAATTCTTGACCTTGGTAAGTTGGCTTCTTCAAGGCCAGGATCCCAGTTGCAAAAAAACCAAAAAAGCAAAAACCAAGAAACAACAAAAAACAAAAGCAACAAACAAACAAACAAACAAAACAGTCCCAGTTGCAAAAAAAAAACCCAAAAACCAAAACCAAAACAAAAACAAAAAACAAACAAACAAAACAGACACTGAGATTTGTGATAAGGACATCTGAGCCAATGCACAGAAAACAGTCAACTGCCAAGATTGTCCCAAAACCTCTGTGTCTGCAGAAACAGCCAGCTCTTCCTTATTAAAATCACAGTTCCTTTTTTGCTTGAAGGTAATGTTAAGTGCAAAGGAGGTATATTCTAAAGGAGCTGCAGGATTTTCCAACATGTACCTCGGTGAATACAAATGGCACCTGGCATTATGGTGCTGGGTCAAGGTGGCTAATGGGAGAGTTTATTGATAAGGGTCACTTTTCTCACAATATAGGATCTAACACCCTGGAAAGACCATCTTACAATGTCAATATGTTGCCAGGCTGATTCTTGGAAGCAACAATGGATACTAATGCATCCCTGTCCACTGGTGTTCTGTCCCAGTTCACCATTGGTATACATCTTAACAGTTGTCCTGTGTATTTGTTTGCTAGGGCTGCTATAACAACAAAGTAAATAGGAATTCCAGAATCACTGTGGAAGATGGCTGAGATAGAAATGGTCATGCTAGAGTAGATATCCTACTTAAGGTCAGAAGACCCAAAATGATTACATTTTCCAGGAGATACTCTGTTTTCACAAAATGAGGAGAACATTGGCGAGAGAAGCACCAGATTCACTGAGAAGCACAGTGAGGATTTTATAGTTCAAGACTCAGAATAAAAGGTGATGTTATAGATGTGACTCACTAATTGCAATGGGAATAGCCAGATTCCCCAAAAGATGCCAGGTTATGGTATTTAACCATGAGAGGCTCGGTGAGTGCAAATATCAGAATAGGTGGTAAGGTCAGAGTAGCCATAAAGGGAGACTAACCTACAGTGAGATGGCTTGTATAACACGGTGTTCCTAAGGCCAATATAGGTGATTAATCTCAGGAAGATTGCTTAATGTGTATAATTAAGATAAATCCAAAGATTCTAACAGCACTCTAGTTTCTGGATCCTAGACCATTCTCATATCTGGAACTCATTGATCTAAGGAGGGCTGCGTTTCCATGAATTAAGATCCTGTAACATGGAGTGTGTATCTGGAAATAAGCCCCCTAGGTCTTCCCCAAAGGGACGTAAGGGCCATTCACACACCATGGGATGGGAATATATAGACATGTTGAGGACTTCTGAACAAAAGTACTATGTTGAAGTTGATTCTCAGGAATAAGAAACATCATCATGACATCCTTGTTAGAGTGGATGGTATAGAGCCTAGATCATTAGCAGAGCCCTGACCCAGGTCCAGGCCACACTTGCTTTGTCCACTGGGCCTAATGTCTTTCCTTGGTTGGCAGAATGACTATAGTGGTCATTTCCCCTGGTATAGGAGTTACTGGTGGGAAAGTCCAGGTAAAAGCCTCCAAAACTGGCCCCCCCACACAATGGCTAAGATACTGAACTTTTAAAATTGTTCCTTGGGAGGAGTGGCTGATACTAATTCTACTTCTAAGGATACGAAGAATGCATGAGTGGTGGTCGCCATCATATATGTATTTAATCTACTTGCCTGGCCCCTTTAGAAACCAGCTGGATCCTATAGATGGTGATGGACTTCCAAAATTCCCCTGGTTGGTATAAGTTTGGAGAAACCAGGCATAAGCTTCCAGGAGTCTCTTCCCACAGCGTCACTTGGAACATACTAAATTCCCCAAGTAAAGATGTGACAACATGTGTGGAGTGTTACCGGTCAGGGAAGCTCATCTCAGCCTTGGAATCCAGGGTTTTTAATGAGAATCAGTCATGTGGGCATATGGCCCCTGCATGATTTACCTCAGCTACTGAAACCCCAGACCACCATAAATCACATTGTTAGGACTAAGCCTCCAGACAACTGGCACAGCTTGGCTCCAGGCCAAGGAAATGCAAAACCACTCTTATGAAATGGAACATTTCATGAGCTCAGGTCCAGGAGCCAGTCGTAAAAATAGGTCTTTCTGGGGAACGTGCCTTCCCCACACAAACATCCTCAGCTTAAGAAGGGCAAAATGAGCAGTGGCTTTTGAAACTCAGAGATGAAGATTTGTGAAGCCTTCCAGGTTAGGTCATTTGGACTAGCAGAGGTGCTAGCCAAGAGTCAGAGAAATGCAAGATGGACAGTAAAGGGTGGGAGCATAGCTATCTGATGTGACTGAAGTCCAGCTGCCTTGGCAGGGATTACACTGCATTCCACTCACCTTCCTCTCCTCAATTTTCCCAGGAAAAGAAACCTGCTGGAGACTCCAAAGAGGTGTCCCCAAACTCTTGAAAGCACTTGACTCAAGCAATGCAAAGGGTGGCATCTGGGGACCTGGCCGCGCTGCCCAGATTCCCTTCAGGACAAAGGTGCTTATCACCAGCCACCATGACTTCTCGCTGCTGGTGAGTTGCAGCTGTCCTCCAGGGGTCTCTGTCAACTGAGCACACACTCACCCTTCCCTTGGCACGTGTCGCCCTGGGGCAGCCCACATTCAGAGACTCATCAATGTACAAGAGCAAAGGCCTGGAGCCTCGCTTCAGTTAAGAACAACGTAGAAGTGCCATCCTATTTTCTTCATGAAATTGTCAAGGCAAGTTCACAGGGCACCTTTTCTCACCACTCCCTTTTCATTCTTTTGGGGTTTGGGGGGGAAAGGCGTCTCTAGTAAAACTGTATGTGGATGCACATGTTTTCCTAAGAACAGAGCCTAAGACACCTACAGTCAGATCATCAGATACTCCATGCATTCAGATTAGGATCTTGGTATCAAAGATCCTATCAAAACATCAAAATATCAGTATTTGATACTTTGCATATCAAAATACACGGCCTCCTTGTACTTAGATTTGGGATTTGTGGGAAATGAGAGCGATTAGACTATGGCAAAGACAAATGATGTTTAGGAGTTTGATCTAATATTTAAAATTTAAATAAAATCTAATCTACAATCTAAAATTAAAAAAAAATAAATCCCATGTTGTTGTTGTTGTTGTTGTTGTCCTTACAGATGCTACGGAAGACACAAAAGAGAAAGTGTGTTCATGTCTCCAAACAGTTTCCTATGGCTGCAAGTACTCGTTACATTGGTCATTACGGACAGAAAGTACCTAACTCAGCAGGCATAGGAGTCACAAGCCAGAAACACTGACTTAGATAATTATGAATATCTGTCTCTGCCTCAAAGCATAAAACCAAGAGAAAATGGAAGACAAGTCCTTTAGGCGCTAGCATATTTATTACTTTCAGTGGATTTGCTTACCTACATATCAACATTTAGGAAGAAGAAAGCATTTGATGAAGCAACTGTTGAGAGTCTCCTCCCAAGCTCTCCAGACTCCATCCTGCCAGTCCTGGAGAATGCAGGGTGCTGAGCCTTGGGGAGTTCTGCCAGTTATTTTGCTTATTTAGATGCCTTACTATCAGAAGACGACACTGACAGAGACTTTTGAAAACTGGCGACTAAGAGAATCCTAAAGATAGAGCCTACTGAGAAATGGTCTTTGCACCAAGAATGCAAGCCATCTTCTCCTCTCTGTGAGATAGTGCTCAGAAAGGATCTAATTACTGCTCTCACGGATTTGGCAACCACAGATAGAGAATACTCACCTGCCCAGTGGCTTTGCGGACGGTGGGGGGAACCTCAAGAATCAAGACCAGGGCTTATTAAGAAGTGATCAATCCACGTTTTCACATTGTGACTAATGTTTGGAGACTGATCAGGGAGAATGTGGACCAAAGCAAAGAAGTATCAAGACCTGGATTGATACACACACACACACACACACACACACACACACACATAAAGATGTTTGACTATTTGCGTAACTGGCAAGTGACTCATTAGCCCACCCAGTCATAACAAGACACGAGGAAGTCATTGAAATTAATTCTCCTTTGCTTCAAGGGGTCAGGGAAGAGAGCAGAAAAGGAAGACTTGTAAGTCAGGTACACAGTATAAATAAGAGCCCGTGGTGAGTGAGATGCAAACTGCTCCATAAAGCAAGGTGCATGTTAGGAATAGGGACAGTGGAGCGTGCTGGTAAGCTCAGTCTTTGCTCCTGGCATTCTGGCATCTGGGGACCCCTCCCGTGTGGGGGATCCAGCACTCTGTACTACTCACTACAGAAGTCAGAGGGATTTGAAGGGTCGGTGTGCAGTGTGAATTGAATACCAGTAACAAGATGCACCGCGTAAGAATTTCATTTCATTCTGATGTAAGAACAGTTGTGCCACCCCGTGAGTTGTGATCTCTTACCTCTGGGCTAGAAGTCCAGGGCAAGTGGATTGGTCTTTAAGGAGGTGACCTTGAGGACAGACCACTCCCTTTTCACATTTCACTGGCCCACACTAATTCCTAGCTGCAAGGGAGGCTGAGAAATGTAGTCTTCAGTTAGGTGGACCATGCCCAATAAATACTAAAAAGAAAGGAGAGAATAGTTCCTAAAGTGCAGTTAGCAGTTTTTGCGGCAAGGATATGTTGTGTCTCTATGTAGCTGGATGTCAGCACATGACCTAGACTTAGACAAGATCAGTTCTACTGGGCGCTTTGGGTTGGAGACTTGGTCGTAGCTAAGGGAAGAGTATTTAGTTCCTGCCACCTTCTAAGCCCGATTCCTTCTGGGCCGCTTTCTGGTAGTAAATACCTCCCAGGACAGTGTGTGCAAACGTTTCATGGTATGTGTTGAGAAATAGGATTTGTTGGGAAAGTTTATGAGCAAAGGGCCAGTGAGAAAAGGCACTCCTAGCCCCAGACCCTCATTATCCCCCTAAGGGGCACATGGGGGTAGGATTCTCTGGTGAACGTGACACAGTACTTTGTTCTTACGGTTCCCCTTCTTAGGCAGTAGTCACCAACACTCTCCGTGCAGAGCTAAACACACCGCTTGTTAGAAGGCACACTGCATTTGGGGTGCCTGTTGTTTGGAGGGATTGTCGGGGAAGGCCAGCCGCTGTTGGGATGTGTGGCTGTGGCAATTCTAGGTCCTCGCACCATAGAAACTCAGTTTGAGGACGCCTCCTGCTGTACCCCCCACTCAGGTCCTTCACTGCCCAGCTCCCAGGATTGCACTGGATGACCTGGCTTTTCAGACCACACCTCTCCACGTCTCCTACTGATTTTAGGAACTGACGACTCTTCTCCTAATAACTCATTTCTCTGCTTGTACGTGGAATTGGTTTCTATTTTGTACAACCATGATAATTGCCTCATAGACTGTACGTAATTCAGGCAGACATGAAATTTAAACAAACAATTGAATTATATAGTTTGGAACTGCGTTGGATTTCAAATAAACTAACATATTCTTATTTCCATTTTATATGAGGAAGGCCCAGAGATATTCAGTAACTAATTATTGGTCATTCTCTCCACCAAATTTATGAAATGAAACGGTATTTTAGTGCACACTGTCATGCCTTTTTTTTTTTAAACACCTCATACACATGTTTGTTTGCAGGTACAAGTTATTAAGCATAGAGTAATCGACGCTTAATATGGCATGTTTATTTTTCCGGATGTTACTACATATTTAAAATCCCTGACATCTTTGTGCACACTCAGATATTGTGTAACTGCAGACTGGAATTAGATATAGGCAATGTAAGTCTTCCAGAATGGCCACACATTGATCTCATACTGCATACTTGGTCAATTGTCTGTGATGGCACAGGGTCATGATAAATTACCTACAAGCATGACCATGTTTCTTACCGTAAATTACCATGCTCTCCAAAACAACAATCTGATACCCACTTACTGCTTCATTCAATGTCAATACAATTAGAAAGAGTAATAAGATCTTACATGTGATAAATAGATCAGCTTTCACAAAGGTTGCGGTTGACTTTAATTAGTACTTCTTATTTTTTTGTTCTTATATCTATTTTCTCTTCCCTTTACAAAGAGTCATTTGCCAGCGTCTTTCGACTTCCTGAACAGAAATTTGCGAATGACAGTTCCAGCTTCCATGCTGGCCTGTAGTGTGTCCTCACACTTGGGCAGGCATTCTCTCAGTAGAATCAAAGAAAAATGTTAACATAACTTAAAAAAGAAATTAATGTTATTTATTGTTGAGAGAGACAGAGAGAGACAGACATGAGCGGGGGAGGGGCAGAGAGAGAGGGAGACCCAGAATCCGAAGCAGGCTCCAGGCTCGAGCTGTCAGCACAGAGCCCGACGCGGGGCTCGAACCCATGAACTGTGAGATCATGACCTGAGCCGAAGAAGGATGCTTGACTGACTGAGCCACCCAGGCACCCCAGCATAACTTAAATCTAGGACAAAATCTGAATGAAACTATGGTTAAACTAACTTAATGCATAGATATTCAAAAAAAGTAAGTCAGAAAACAATTGGGTAAAAATTACTATTATGTCACAGTTATAGCATGGAAATCTGAGCTCTGTTATGACATTTAAATTTGTAGCAAAAGGTGTAATCCTCATGACCACGCACAGGAGGAATATGTTGGTTTTGTCAGATTTCTAGAACAAGAACTACTACATGTATCAGGTTTTGTGCTGGCTATTGCTAAAGCAAAAATGAATAGAGTATTCTCTGCCTTTGAGGAACTCACATACTAATGTGTGACAGAAACAAATACCTCTATAAATGTGAGTAGTTTTATAACAGAAAAATACAAAAACTCGAGTCAGGTAGGTAAAACCTCGGTACCGCTAACCAGGACAGGGGCAGTGGTGTAGTCAGGGGGTATGATGCAGAGGGAGAGAACAATACAAGTTAACTCCCACTCACAGTGAACCTGAAAACACACATTCAAAACTCATCAAGAAACCCAAGGCTAAGAAAGACAACAAGTATAATTGTGACACAGAGGATGCGTATAAAATTAGGAAAAAATAATACGGCCAAAGGGTGCTTTACACGACGAAGCAAACCAGCAAGTTGAAAATGAAGGGATGCAAAGAAATACACCCTTCTGTTACTTTCAAAACAGCTGGTGCTGCAAAATTAATCCTAGACCAGTTGGAGTCTGGGGGAAAAAGAAAAAATCAAGGCGGGGGAGAGGGGGAAATGACGAAAGTTTTCTAAAACATTAGTGCCGATGAAGGAAGAGAAAAGCCAAGATCTACCGAGAAGATACTATCGTGATTTTGTATACATCTATTCACATAGCTTCAAAACCTAAGAAACTGAAAATGATAGAATTCAATGATGCAATCATACTAGAAACTGGTAGATCAAGCAGGAACACATTGGTAGGTATGTAATTTAACAAAGTGAAGTAACACGCCCTAACAGACACTTACGAAATCAAGATTGCATGCGGTGGATGAAGATGGATGAAGAGTATCTACTATTCTTAAATACACAGAAAGCCATCTACAAAAACGACTTTAAAGAATGAATAAAAATGAAACATTCTCTGTTGACAATACAGTGGGTCTGGAAATAAACTAAAAGATTTTGAAATTTTTATGGATTTGGAAAAAGAAAAGCATCTTGAAATTAAAGATTCGAGAAATGTCATAATGGCAGTTGACAAAATATTTTGAAATAAATGACAACGAGAATAATACTAAAGTAAAAGGAAGAATACAAGCAGGAAAGAAAATAATGAAACATAAAATCAAGAAACAAAGAAAAGAACAAACAGTTCTTTGGCAGATCCAATTAATAGGGAAACTCCTAGCAAAACTAACCAAGACAGAAAGAGAAAAGGCGTTAAGTAAGTAATGTTAGCGACATAAAGGAGCCATAACCAGGTGGACCAGACATTTAAAAAGAACCAATGTGGCATACTAAAATCAATGTTTTGAATGTATTTGAACCTAGCTGGCACAAATAATTTTGTGTGGTTTGAGCTGGTGAAACAAACAGCTACTCAATAAATTGAAACAGTGGTTGAGAATCCCCCGCCCCAGTGAAAAGGGGAGCCACGATTTGATTCACGACAAACGGAGTCTGTGAAATGGCAAAACAGTTCCCATAACGGACGTTAGTAAAATTAGAATATAAATACAGATTTTGAATGAGTGAATAATATTGCTACCATGTCATGGAGTCACTGGTTTCCCCTCATTACCCATGATTTCTGTCTTATTCTCACTGAGCTTCTAATGGACCGCCCATAAATTTCAGCAGCGCACGTCCTGTCCCATAGGACTTCAATGACTCGGGGAGCTCTTCTTGTGGCTCTGCTTTGCATCGTTGTGTCTGTGGGCATGTACAGTTCCATCAGCTGGCCTGCAGCCTGGCTGGGGTGGCCCCCATAACCCCCACAGCCACCCTCTCCCTGAAAAGCCCAGCATAGTGCTGCCCCCAGAAGTGTGAGATCAAATGGAAGGCTGAGAGGATGCACGGCCATCACCTCTTGCCCCGCAGAGACCAGCAGTCATGAGCTATGACCTTACAGAGTCAGTCCCTGCTGCCTGCAGCCCCAGTTGGCACACTGACGTGGTCAAGGGCAGACAGGCAGAGAGCTTCGCCTCCCTCTGTTGTGCCACAGCTCAGGTTTCAGCCTTCCAAATATAAGGTGTTCCAGGGGGTCCCAGAGCACACCCACCTTCCCTGCAGAGTGCTCTTGGCCTGAGGCACTCAGTCCCTCCTGGATCACTACTATTCTTTCCGTGTGTGTTTTCTCCGGAAACCTGAAAACACGTTTATTTCAAAAGAACAAATTGGAGAAAATAGGTGAGTGACTATTTCGTGGCTGTGTTAACACTTTTACTCTAATTTTTAGGTTTGTTTCAGATGGAATAAGTTGTGGGCATTGTTTGTAGTTGGATATCTAGTATTTCTTGCTTTTCCAAACAAATATACACATTGCATTTTCTGGCTTATTGTAGTATATTTGATTACGGTTTTGTGTAAACTTTTTCTTGTCGGATATTTATTACCCAGTAAATTATGTTGCTTTGCAAAAAAAAAATTATATGGAAAAAAAGAAAAGAAGTCCCATGTGATTAATGTCCTCTCTTCCCCTGTCACTGTTCTAACGTCTCACTGGTGCTTGTTTACAGGGAGAAGAATGGCGTCAGTTCCTTCCATTGGTTGCCTGCTGGCCAGAAATCAGTATTATCGAAGTAAGTTAGTATCATCCCTAGAGGATACTCCTAGAGAATGTGATTTAAGGTGATGTTTGTGAGATGTTTTTAACCTATGTGTCATGTCCTGGTCAGAATTTAAGGAACAAGACTGGATGACTGTTTGTGACAGTGAGGAAAATGGGAATAGAACTCATTCCAGACTTCTCTCGAATCAATATTGTCAAGGTTTATCTCTTTGTTTTAACTCTGTTATATTATATCACATTGATGCAACCATTAACTCTTAAAATAAGTGAAAATAAGTGCATATTTCATAATTGCTTTAATTTCATGTATCGTACACTTGATAGGATACGTTAAAAGCTGATAATTTTACATAAATAAAATACTGTTTATTCCTGAGAAAAGAAGGGATAGCATGACTCTGCTTGAAGGCTTTTTTAAATTTCCATATTCTGCTATGGATAATAGGTCAGCTTCTATTTGGCCAGTTTGATTTTTATTGATCTACCCATCTGTGAATATTCATAGCTGAATAGAAAATTGTAGCTTATTAAAGAAAATTCAGAAATTCCATAGAATGAAATGATCATTTCAGGAACAAATGATCATTTATTAAAAATATGTCCGGGGCGCTTGGGTGGCGCAGTCGGTTAAGCGTCCGACTTCAGCCAGGTCACGATCTCGCCGTCCGGGAGTTCGAGCCCCACGTCGGGCTCTGGGCTGATGGCTCAGAGCCTGGAGCCTGTTTCCGATTCTGTGTCTCCCTCTCTCTCTGCCCCTCCCCCGTTCGTGCTCTGTCTCTCTCTGTCCCAAAAATAAATAAACGTTGAAAAAAAAAATTAAAAAAAAAAAAAGAAAAAAAAATATCTCCACAAATAGAAAATTCTTATTTCAATGATTGTAGATGAAAGTTGGAGAGGCCTATTGATTTATTCTTTTTCAAAATGTTTAAACTATGCCCATTTATTTAATGTTATTATATCCATAGAAGTTATTTTTATATTCTGATCTTTTAAAAGACTTATAGGTTTAAAATACAAGTACGATAAAGTAAATAAAATGTTTAGTCTTTAAAAATAATTCCTTTGGGGTACCTGGGTAGCTCAGTAGGTTAAGTGTCTGGCTTCTTCAGCTCAGGTCATGATGTTGCAGTTCATTAGTTCAAGCCCTGCGTCAGGCTCTGTGCTGACAGCTCAAAGCCTGGAGTCTGCTTTGGATTCTGTCTTCCTCTCTGCCACTCCCCTGCTCACGCTCTGTCTCTCTCTCAAAAGTAAACGTTAAAAAAATTAAAAATAATTCCTTTATTTCTGAAAATCTAACTTTTGCAGAATATTTAGATATGTAATATTTGTAGGATATTTAAATATGTAATATTTCTAATGTAGAATATTTCCAATATTTATTCTTAATTTTATACTAACATATTGATGACTTTTATATTTAAATTTTTTTTAATGTTTATTTTTGACAGAGACAGAGACAGAGCATGGGGGGGGTGGCGGGCGGCGGTAGAGAGAGAGGGAGACACAGAATCTGAAGCAGGCTCCAGGCTCTGAGCCGTCACCACAGAGCCCGACATGGGGCTCGAACTCACAGACTGTGAAATCATGACCTGAGCTGAAGTCGGACGCTCAACCGACTGAGCCACCCAGGCACCCCAAATGCTGACTTTTATATTTTAAATGCTACATCTATATCTGTGGAGGGATTGAGAGACAGAGTTATCCACCATAGAAAGGAATATACCTTATTAATAGAAAATGTAAGAGCATGCTATGAGTCCATTGGTCTTCCCGGTAGCTCCCTTCCAGGCTTGGTCTGGTGGTAGGCATGGCCCATGGAAATCAACCAGAACTTGCCCTCCAGAAAATCACGAAGAAATCCTGGGAAATTCGCAAGGGAAAAAGACAAGGATAGCTTGACCATGTCTTAAGAGAGCAGAAGGACTCAGTTAATGCAGCTAAAGCAGAAGGCAACTAATGAGAAAAAGTCTATGCAGACAAGAGACAAATGATGACTCTTTGGAAAACCTGGGTGCTATGCCAGCTAGGTGTATCGCAAGCTCTATGGTCAAAATTTTCCGGCACAAACAGTCACATGTTATGGCATATCCTTACGAAACTATCTTACACTTAAAAAAAAAAAAAAGTAATACGCCTTTTTCTGGAAGTCTTTTTGACTCATTGACAATTTAATCAATTTTAATTCATGAACTCATGATCCAGGAGTAAATTATTTCAAAACATGCTGCTTTGCTACTTCAGAGTCTATGCATAAACAATATATCTGTGTTTGCCAATTCTTTCTTTGTTTACTGATTGTTTCCTACAGAGGCCAGCATTTCTTCAGTTAGCTCTTTAAGCGGCTCTGATTCTGTTAACGTCATACCTGATGACAAATCCCAACAAGGTATTTGATTTATTTCTTATCAGCATCATCCTCATGATTCTCCTTTGTTTTTAATCTTTCAAATGTGTTTGGTAAGGAGATAATGTGACCTTTATTTGATAGAGTTACCAAAAGTGGCAGAATCCGACTGGTGGTTTAAATCCTTTTTCCATTCTGAACCGGAGCTTTCAGATGTAAGAAAAAAAAGATCTGTCTGCCAGTAGGTAGGTTTTAGGTTTTGTTTGTTTGTTTTCTGATAAACGTTTTGTATTTGCTCTTACATGAAACAATATAAATGTAGGTGGTAATTATGATGTTAACCAATCAAGATAAAGCATAGTTGTTTCTTGAGAGTGGTGAAGGCTTCACTCTAAAGCATACTTGAGGCATTGAGATGCATAAGACATTTGCCCCTCCCCCCCATGTTGTTAACAGTCAGCCAAATCACCAGTACTCTTTCTAATACTGTCACTGAAGAGAAATTGAAAAGCCATGTGCCAACTTCTACCATGGTTTAGGGAAAATAGATTGGGAATCAGAGGCAAGGTTCTAAATTTGTTTCTCCGATACCTTCAGGAAACAAATAACAATTATCTACTCCAGTGAAAAGGAAACATGGCTCCCTGGAGAAATAGTTGGTTCCAGACAGGAAAGGACAAGGAAAAAAAATGAGCCTGGCCCATCTTATGGTGTGAAAGAGAAAGAAAGTCTCAAAACATGACATAGTATGTCAAAATGACACAGGAACCAATTGGCCAAATCTGGGACAATTTATTACATCCAAGGATTATCCATGGATGCTAAAATAAATGGAGACCAGTATGAAAAATTAGGTCTTCTCAGAGTGTCTCCCCCAAAATACTTATTAATTACAAAGAGGAAAATCAGTAAATTTCCAATGGAGAAAACTATCAGATACAACCTTAACAAAGCAAACAGAAAAACAATGATTGAATTGCTGTCCTAGACAACCTGCTTTAGTCCCACTGCTGGTTTTGATTGGCCTCTGTGTGGCACCAATTTCTAAATAGGAGATTGAATTGGTGGGTTTGCGTTCAAGTGTTTCTACACATTTTGAACCCTAACACACTGAGTAGTATAGTTTTTATTCTAATGGGTTCTAAAATACTTATTTTTTTAGACGCTTGACTATGACTAGCTACTGGACGGAATAAAAAGAGTAACTTATAACGGATTTCATGTGTCCTAATGTTAATATATAAAGATTTTGATGAATATTTTACATATGATAAATTCGAAATAGAATCAATTATATATTGACACACTTAAAAATCAAAGACAGAGAAATCAAATGAGGCTGCTTGCTGAAAACATGTATTTTTTACTCTCTTTATCAAGTATATTAATTTGAATTATCTAGGTAACTTTCATTTATTTTTCCACTTTACTTTGACTACGAAGACAATGTAATGTACGGGTAAGCATTTCTCAGCTCTTTGTATATAGCAATTCGGTGAACGAGCTCGTAATATCTCACCACTTTACGCAGCTCTCATAGTTGATTCTGACGATCCAGAAGATCCTGCCTGCTGAGCTGCTGTATCTGTGAAGCACACCTTTCAGTACTAAGCTATTCCAGGTGACTTTCCTTCATTATAGGAAGACAGAAACCTGCTGGAGTTCCCATTTCCCAGACAGGATCTGCAGACACCCAGACATCGAAAGTTTAGGCAGTTTCCTCAAAACACAGACGATTGTGCAAGTGGCATCAGCAACGTGGAGACTATCGAGAAGCATGGCTTTGAAAAGTAACGAGTCTTCAAATGTAGTGACTTGTATGAAATAAACTTTTCCTTACCCATGTGATTTTTCAAAGAGTGTTTAAAAGTTGTTATTTTCAATTTTCCAAAAAATTCTTAGACTCTTTATATGTCTGTCAAATGATTATGTCTTAAAAGTGAAGCGTTGTGCCTAATGATGGTCGGAAGGGCGTTGTACTCACAAATGTAGAGAACAGTTGCAAAACTGTACTTTTAATCATGAACATTGGAAATAGAAAACACACCCATAGATACATCACCTGTTACAAATAGATTACTGCAGGGGCGCCTGGGTGGTTTGGGAGGTTAAGCGTCCAACTCTTGATTTTGGCTCAGATTATGATCTCATGATTTGTGTGATCGAGCCCCACATCGGACTCTATGCTGTCAGTACAGAGATTGTCTCTCTCTCTATCTGCCTCTCAAAATAAATAAATAAACATTAAACATTTTTGAAAAATATATCACTGTATACATAACTAATTGGTTATTGTGTAGACTTTAAATTTCGTAATTTTAAATAATATTTAACAATATGGAAAATCATGATAGAAAGTTGGGTGAAAAAGGAGAATAATTTATATGTGATATGATTTTAGTCGTTAGAAATGTACATATTCATAATAATAGTTTCAAAGGAAATACACCAAAATGGTAACAGTGGGTGTTTCTGGAGATGGGATTATAGGTGATTTTCATTTTCTTCTTTATATTTTTCTGTGTCTTCAAATTTTCTAAAATGATAAGTTTTGTGTCTAATTAGAAATTAATGAGTGATTGGTCACATTTCATGAATATGAGTATTTCCTACATCGGCTAGAATAGTCCCTACTTTCCTCAATATGGGGTAGATAATACCAAGACTTGCAGTTGAAAAGTTTCTGTATACTGCTTGTAAATATTTTTCAATGTGAAATGTGAGGCTTCAGAAATTTGGGGTGGTTTGGGGCTCCTGGGTGGCTCAGTCGGTTGAGCGTCCAACTTCGGCTTGGGTCATGATCTCACTGTCCATGAGTTCGAGCCCCGCGTCGGCCTCTGTGCTGACAGCTCAGAGCCTGGCGCCTGTTTCAGATTCTGTGTCTCCCTCTCTCTCTCTGCCCCTCCCCTGCTCATGCTCTGTCTCTGCTCCATCTCTCTCTCAAAAATGAATAAACGTTAAAAAAAATTAAAAGAAAAAGAAATTCGGGGTGGTGAATTCACTAAGAGGTCAATGTCACTAGTTTTATGTGACTATCGTTGCATTAAACACCATGTAGAGCACGCATGGTTTTTGGTAAAACTGTCTTCCTGCCCAACTGTGTTAACATGAGAAAAAATATCAGGACTGACCATTTACTGTGCTGGAGACAACTGAACAATTTTTTCCTACTCTTTCCAAATGGGACATGCATTCCTTCAATTTTGTGTGTCTCTATCACTTTGCTGTCAATGAAGGGACTCATGTGTCACTTTGGCCCAGTAGCACCTCATTATTTACACATTACTGCTTTTCTGGTGTTGCCCGCCTATGCATTTTATGTATTTGTAGAGACTAATGACATGTCTGGGCTCTGTATTTCATTTGGCTTTACTGTAAAATTAAATTACAGGGATTGAATACCAAGTGTTTTTTTTCTAAAGTTAGAGAAAAATGTGATGAGACTAACATGGTAAATTGTGGGAGGTTTTGTTTTTACTTTAAGATTATCAACAAATTCTTTTTTTCTTGGACACTTGGTATATGTGTGAACAGATTGCTTGTTTAGGTTATTCGATGAATTTCCTCAAATATGTTATCAAGTTGACATTTGCTTTGTTCACCAAGAAATATAATGTTCATTAAATTATATTTTGCCTATGCATTTGTATATTTTGAATGTGTCAAAATTATTGCTTTTATATTAGTTTGACCGGTGTTACTGCTGCTGAAAGTTGTTATCGTTTAAAGTAGTTGGATTTTACACAATATTTTAGTCAAATATATTATAATGAGCATATATAGTTATTAAGCATTTTAGAGTGGCTAATAACGCACATATATATGTGAGAATGGATGGGTAGAGACATAGAAAGAGAGGGAGATAGACAGGAATCCTAAAAAATAAATATATGAGGAATCTTTCAGAAAAGTAACATTAAAGTGAATTAAAAGATGATTAAAGATTGAAAGAATTTTTATGTGCTATCCCAGGGTTTCTACAAAATGAGAATGATATAAATAAAGAGAACAAAACATCTTCCAGTTAATTGCTTCTAATGTAATTTTCCTACAATTCAGACACTTTGAGGCTGTGTTTGAAAAGTACTTCACACATAGATCTCAGTATAGCTGTGTTATTTTAGTTAAAACACCTCCTGCCTGGCTTTGCTGCCTAATGGTTAGATAATAAATAGTGAGGGCTAAATATATTTTAAGAGTGTCATAATTCCCTATAACTTGAGATGTGCTATGACCATTCTAATTTAATATTATGAAATGTTATTTGACTTGGCTGTATTAAATGCAACTAGGTTTTGGCAATTTTTGCTCAGGTTCTGTGAAATTATATGTTACGATTCCAGTAATTTGTTGAGATATGATTTTGATAGCAGATTCCCAGTTATTGACCCTGTATCTTCTACAGATAAAACCACCAAGAGCCAATTCATCAATTCTTACTAGAGTTAAAGACCTCTAGCTGGATTTTAAACCTACTTGGTGCTTCATACATTACAAAGAAGCTTGGGTCATAAGGAACAAAATCCAAGAATTCCATTTGCCTATTAAAAAGGGATGATGGAAAAATAATTGTTAAGTTGAATGGAGTAGCTAAACTTGTAGTTTAGATTTTATTTTTTATAATTTTTGGGTCGACCCACTTATTTGCTTTCCCACTGGCATTACCCAAACCCAGACTTTTGTCATTTCTCCCAAGGAAAAGGGCCATCACATCTTATGGTCTACCTGCAGTCTTTGTTAGGTCTCTTCAATTGAATGTCCTCTACAGATCGGTCACAATCATCTAACAAAACACAGATCTGCAATACTCTTCTGTGAATACACATTAACACTAGCTCGCCCATGGTATTCAATAATTCCATTATGTTCAGGGTAAAGTCACGACTCACACAACACCTGCCCCCTCCCACACACACACACACACACGGTATCCTAACCCATGCAGATCTCATCTCCATAGCAAGTCTCATATCTCGCTCCCCAAAGCTTCCTGTGTTCCAGCTACATCAGATTTCTTTCAGTTTCTCACATACGTCAGCTTCTCTCTTGCCACAGGGTCTTTCTCCAGCCTCTTCTCTCAGCTTGGACTCTACTCATCTTTTAAATAGGGGCTCAAAGCTCTTCCTCGGAGAAAATGTCTCCAATCCACTTATGAGATTAGATTTTTCACTGTAAGCTCTCAGAGCCTCTATTTCTCTCCTCACTAGCTTTTATCTCACTTATAATGGTACATTTGTTTGTCGAGTTGTTTGTTTTCCCCACTGCACGATAAACTACACCAGGGCAAGGACCATGCTTGCTCTGCTCAACATTTTATACCCAGCTTCTGACATTTCAGCAAATATGGGTCAAATGGATGACAATGGTTCTTGAGCGAGGGCTAGCCCCTCTCTCAAGAAGCGTTACATTTTGGCAAAGAAAAGCAAGCGCTAAATCAAAAAAGACAGTGTTTTCCAACAGCGGCCAGCTCTGCAAAGGAAATGAAGTGCTTGTGTTGGAGAGTGACGGAGGGAGGACAAGAGGGTGAGGGAAGGTTGCCCCAACCAGGGTGTTAGGAAAGCCTCACCAAGAAGCAGGCGTGGGACTGAATCCTGAAAGAGAGGAGGCAGCCCATTTGGGGAAAAGCACTCCAGGCAGAAAAAATAGTGCAATTTACCACGCTCTACATAGTATATCTAGTCTCCTATTACACTGTTTTCAAGAGACTGCTGCTTTAGAAGAATTTGGTATTTTCTAGGTGGGGGTCAAACTGTCTACTGTGTTTCTTGCCAGCAAAAACTGGGATGAGAAGTGGTCTGGTCAGGGTTGGGCTTACAGACTTTTTTCTTAAAGTCCTTCAGGGCGACCTATGCATTATCGAAACATCACCCTGCACAAGCAACACGCATGTAAAGTCACCGGGCCTTTGTGAATGCCTTCAGTCCTGTGGGACCGGCCTCATGAGCCTCTCCAGGGCCTGAAATATTTTCCTAAACCAACAAGGGAAGTTTTATCCCGTCATTTTCTTCCCACCTCTCTTACCAAATGGATAAACAAATTGCTATTATTTTAAAGATTCTTTTCTGGTTTCATTTCAAAAATTATCTTCTTATAATTACTTCATACAAAAAAAAAAAAAAAAAAACCAAACTAGTCAAAGAGAGTGCTACACAGTTATGTTCCTTCCTCAACAGTTTAGAAAGAATGCATTTCAACTGGGGTGTCTGAAAAATGTTCTCCTGTTACAGTATAATGATTTGATTTCCAAAAGGTGGAAGGGGAAAAAAATATGGTATCTTTCTCATACAGTGCTCTCAACAACTTTCATTTAACCTTTTAATGCATTCTAATTAAATTCATTATAACCAAATATGTATTTCATCTATTCAGGAAAAATGATTTGTATTTTTTGTTATAGTTTTTTTTTAATTTTTTTAATGTTTATTTATTTATTTATTTATTTATTTATTTATTTATTTATTTAAAATTTTTTTTTTCAACGTTTATTTATTTTTGGGACAGAGAGAGACAGAGCATGAACGGGGGAGGGGCAGAGAGAGAGGGAGACACAGAATCGGAAACAGGCTCCAGGCTCCGAGCCATCAGCCCAGAGCCTGACGGGGGGCTCGAACTCACGAACCGCGAGATCGTGACCTGGCTGAAGTCGGACGCTTAACCGACTGCGCCACCCAGGCGCCCCTAATGTTTATTTATTTTTGAGACAGAGAGAGACAGAGCATGAACGGGGGAGGGGCAGAGAGAGAGGGAGACACAATGTGAGGCAGGCTCCAGGCTCCGAGCTACCAGCACAGAGCCTGACGCGGGGCTCGAACTCATGGCAGTGAGATCATAACCTGAGCCGAAGTCGGACGCTTAACCGACTGAGCCACCCAGGCGCCCCATGTTATAGTTTTATCTAAATAGGTCACATACAAAAGTTTTGTTCCATCCTTTTTAATTAGATAGATTGAAAATCATTTGTATCCAGGTTGTAAACCCAGAATATGTTAAATCACTTGCACTATTGTAATTATTCGATTAACAGCCAACAGGAATGTGAGCTTCATAAATATTTTATCCTTTTTACATGCCTAACAGAGGTTTTCAAATTAATGAGTGAACAGTTACTGGAACTATGATTTATACGTCAACTAACAAAGTTAGGATTTTGAAATTACTTTACGGCAAAGAGGGGCCAACATTTTATTTTCAAATAAACTGCTTTGAAAATGTTTATGCAATCTTAAAAAGTGCATCTCGAGAGCAATCCATCTTTGAATTTCAAGCTACATTTTACCATGAAGAGAGAAGACGGACAAAGCTCACCAAGTAAACCGATAATGTTGCATTTTCTTAAGTCATCCTAGATGGATTTCACATACCCGTTTATTTCCTGTTACTGCCGATACTGCTTAATATTCTGGAAGGACGCCCGATTATTCTCTCTATTGCTCAGAAAGCAGCCTTGCAGCTTCCTCCCGTCTGGCTGACATTCTGTGCAGTCCCTGAGGTAGCAGCACATTTGAGTCTGCTTGATGGAAGTTACGGGAGCTCAATCTGTCCCGTGTTCTGGACTCCAGCAGCAGGACCCCACGCTGAAAGCCAAGCGGGCTTCATTCAAAGCAGCAGTGGAGGGCTGGGATGGAAATCTGGGCAACGTGGAGGTGAATTAACTTCTCTTGTACAGACCTTCAACACTTCAACCAGTCTCGAACTGGCAAATTAACGCAACTCAACCCACAAGGCTTTTCCTTTTGAAAACCGCCTGGTACCACTATTCCACACTCCTTGTCCTTTCAAAATTGTAGAAAATATTAAATTTCACGTCAAATCTCTCTCTAGCTAATTATTCTAATTTGTTATTTACAGTGCTCAGGTGAAGCACTTTGTGTTTCTTCAAATGGCAATGATAACTTGCCTGATGCCGAGGAATTAAAACGGCAGGGCCAGGGAGAAAGCCTGGAGGGGTGTTTCAACAGCGCAACAACTCTGCAAGAGCCTTGGCGGCTGCCGACACCGAGAGCTGCAAAGCCGCCGCCTGCACATCTCAACCTTCCGAGGGCCTGAGAACTGCGCGGGGAGTTTGATAAAACGCAGACACCAAAGCTCCTTTTCCAGCTCTTTTCCAGATCGATGGTCCTGGTCTGAAGCTGAGTCCTAGCAATCTCATTTTTTTTTTTAAGTTTTTTAACGTTTTTATTTATTTTTGAGACGGAGAGAGGCAGAGCATGAGCAGGGGAGGGGCAGAGAGAGAGGGAGACACAGAATCCGAAGCAGGCTCCAGGCTCTGAGCCATCAGCACAGAGCCCGATGCAGGGCTCAAAGTCACAGACAGTGAGATCGTGACCTGAGCCGAAGTGGGACGCTTAACCGACTGAGCCACCCAGGCGCCCCAGCAATCTCATTTTTTAATCAGGGCTCCTGGTAAACTGTACCTGCCATGTAGGGTTGGGCTTTCTTAGACTTGCAGAAACGGCAACCCTCCCTCCACCCAAGCCCGGGGAGCAAGGCTTTGGTTTGCTGTGGTTGTAATTTCAGACGTGAAGAACCCAGCTGGCCCGAGAGAGCATGGGAGTAATGCTTGACACAAAAGCAGGCAATACGGAGAAGTCATTTCAGGTGACAAAGGGTTAGGGGCGAACGTGCGTAATCAAAGGGAGTTCGGAAGGACCTTCTACCTTTGCAGGTAGTGTTCTTCTATATCCTCAGATGTTAAGGGTGACGGAAACCTGCTAACTTGTTCTGAAGGTGAGCTTCTTGTTTTTCACTTCTTAAGTCAGTCGTTAGCTGTGTTAGAGATCCACGCAATCTGCAAGAATGATGCTTTTTCTAATTTATCCCCCTGCGCTCCTGTGACGTGAAACACCTACTGTGCGTCTCTGCTCTTCATCGTTGCCCTGTGATTCTACGCTGGCACTATGGCTGTCAAGATAAGTAGAGAAAAGAACCGGCTCGTGTCACTTCAGTTTCAAAAATAGCAGTACATGAATTAAATCATTAGAGGCTAAGAGACTTCCAGACACTGGGGATGTGTGCTGACTTTGCTAAGCAAATTCCGGTGGCAGTGTTTGTTGTATTCATTCATTCGCTGTGATCATTTATCGTCTGAAGGCCCCGTGTCAGGAACTCACTGGACTCCAGTCTCCTGAAAGCTCGTTTCACATGAACTTTGAAGTTGGAATTGAAGTTTGCAGATTGTGGAATGGCGAAAGGGAAGACTAGTATGACTGAGGTGAAAAATAACCACCGAGGCTTTCAACTTGAAGAAAGTGGAACAATAGGGGCGCCCAGGGAGGGGCTCGGTCCGTGAAGCACTGACTCTTGATTTCAGCTCAGGTCATGATCTCACGGTTCCTGAGTTCGAGCCGGCATTGTGCTCTGTGCTGAAAGCAGGGAGTCAGCTTAAGATCCTCTCTGTCTCTCTGCACCCCTCTCAAACATAAATAAATAAACTTAAATGATAAATTAGTGGAAACAATTTAAAAACGTTATAGAATTCGAAAATAATTCTTCAGTACTAAGAATTACACAAGTGATAGGTCCTGTTATGAGAATCAGTTAAACCCTGTGGTTTTGCTGCTTGTGTGGTCTCAAGAGGTTACTTTGCTTGGTCAGGGATGAGGAGGAGAGCACTGTGTGTGTGTGTGTGTGTGTGTGTGTGTGTGTGAAGATGTGTAACAACAACCCAACAGTGACTGTGAGGCTTTACAGACTGCATCACCCAGGCGCCCCACACGGGTCATTCTTTTTTTTTTTTTTTTAATTTTTTTTTTTCCAACGTTTATTTATTTTTGGGACAGAGAGAGACAGAGCATGAACGGGGGAGGGGCAGAGAGAGAGGGAGACACAGAATCGGAAACAGGCTCCAGGCTCTGAGCCATCAGCCCAGAGCCCGACGCGGGGCTCGAACTCGCGGACCGCGAGATCGTGACCTGGCTGAAGTCGGACGCTTAACCAACTGCGCCACCCAGGCGCCCCCAGGACGGGTCATTCTTAAACAACTGTACTTGTGCATTACTGTATTAAGTACATCACACTGTTGTAGGTAACTGGGGTACTTCAGGAGACGATGACACAGGATTCTTGCCTGTCAAGAGTTTGCAACAATCACAAACTGGGGCGTGCTTTTTGTGAAAGAATAATTTATTTAGAATAAGTAGTATGTGCATATACTATACGTTCCAAACGAAAGAGAGAAGAATTGATAAGTATGTGTCTCCTTTGATTTACCCCACCCCCCAGTTCCCATTGTTTGAGGAAACAGTTGTCACCAGCTTCTCCTTTGGGCTCGAAACAGTATTTTAGATGCTTCATAAAAATAGCAAAAGAGGGGAGCCTGGGCGGTTGAGTTGGTTGCGCATCGACTATTGATTTTGGCCAGGACCATGATCCCAGGGGTGTGGAATTGAGCCCCACCTCGAGGGTCAGTGTGGAGTCTGCTTAAGATTTCTCTTTCTCTGCCCCTTCCCCACTAGCTCCAGCCCTCGCTCTCTCTCTCTCTCTCTCTCTCTCTCTCATAAAAAATAAATAAAAATTACATAACAGATATAGATAGGGATGTACACACGGACATGGAGATTTTTTATGGTAGCATGCTGCCCACCAAACCATTCTGTACTTTTTATTTTGACTTGACATAGATAAGAACTTTCCATATGGATCCTATTAGAGACACTTCATTGTTTTAATGGCTCTTTTTTTCAATAATCTTATAATGCATTTTTTAGTTTTTCTCCATCTTTTATTATTACCAAAATGTTTATTTAGTTTTTAGTGTTTATTTATTTTCAGAGACAGAGAGAGAGAGAGAGGGAGCATGGCCCCCTCTCCCCCATACAAGCATGCCCGTGAGCAGGGGAGGGGCAGAGAGAGAAGGAGCAGGCTCCCAAGCAGGGTCCTCTCTGTCAGTGCAGAGCCTGCAAGGGAGCTCGAGATCATGACCTGAGCCAGAAGCAGAAGTCCTGGATCAACCTACTGACCCGACCAGGTGCTCCCATTAAGTGCATTTTTTTTTTTAATTTTTTTTTTCAACGTTTATTTATTTTTGGGACAGAGAGAGACAGAGCATGAACGGGGGAGGGGCAGAGAGAGGGAGACACAGAATCGGAAACAGGCTCCAGGCTCCGAGCCATCAGCCCATAGCCTGACGCGGGGCTCGAACTCACGGACTGCGAGATCGTGACCTGGCTGAAGTCGGATGCTTAACCGACCGCGCCACCCAGGCGCCCCACCATTAAGTGCATTTTAATTCATTTCATTTCATGCACAAACAATCATTAGCCTGCAGAAACAGTTATTAGTCTGCACTTAGAAGTGAAATTCCTTGATCAGAGTTAATGTCGATTTTTAGTAGGCAGTCCCTGAATTCTCGATATAAAAGTTGTACCAATTCGTACTCCCTGTAGTACTACGTGCAAGGGTCTGATGCAAGGTGTAATCAAATGTAGATCATTTGTCTGGTTATTATTTACCATAACTTTATAATTCACACGAATATTTTGAAGGGCTAGTTTGCCCTCAGTTTTTCTTTAACTATTCATTTTGAAGTAATTATAGATCACAGAAAGTTACAAAAATAGTACAGAGAGGTTACGTATAACCCTCCCCCAGTTTCCTCCAATGATCATATCTTATATAATTATAGAACATCAAAAGAAGGAATTTCATATTGATATAAGGTATGTTCATCGTCCTATCCCATTCTATCCCATGTAGATTTGTGTTACCACCCCACCATCAAGGATACAGAACTATTCCATCACCAAGAATTGCCTTCCTGCTACCCATACTCCTCCTTAACCCCGGCAACAACTAACCTGTTTCCATCTCTAGAATTTTGTCATTTAGAGAATTAGATTCAGTGGAATCATACAGTATGATTGCAATATAAGCTTTTATGACTGGGTGTTTGTTTGTTTTCACTCAGCACCATTGCTTTGAGATTCATTCAAGTTGCTGCAAGTGTCAATAGCTCGTTCCTTAATGCTGAGCAGTGTTCCGGGCTACAAATGTACCACCGTGTCTCGCTATTCACCATTGAAGAGCCTCTTTCCAGGTGGGGTTATTATAAATAAACTGCAAAGAACATCAGTGTCCATTTTTTTATGTGACATAACTTTTCATTTCTCTACAATAACTGTTCAGGTGCCATTGCTGGGCCGTATGGCAGTGGTTGGGTTTTATAAAAAAAACTGGAAAACTCTTTTCCAAAGTGGCCGTACCCTTGTACGTTTCCACGGGCATGCGTGAGCGATTCAGTGTTTCTACATCCTCCCGCAAATTTGATGCTATAGCTTTGTTGTTATTTTCGTTGTTTTGATAAGTCTGTAGTGATACCTAATTTTTGTTCTAACTCTCAGTCATTATTGAGAAAACTCAAGAGAAGGACACCTAGGTCACCCACCTTCTCCTCTCCTTCTATGCCTCCATTGAGTGAAATGTTAGCTCTTTTGTTACAGTCCAACAGATCCTTGAGATTCTGTCCAATTTTTAGTCTATTTTCTCCCTGCTGTTCATGAAAGGTGGTTTCTATTATTCTATTTTCAAGTCCATTGATGTTTTCCTCTGTGCCTCCCATCCTACTATTGAGCTCACGGTTGAGCTTTTAATTTTGCTTATTGTATCTTTAAGTTCTAAAATTTTCATTTCAAACTTCTTGGTCTCTGTGCTGAGACTGTTTTTCTTTTTTAAATTTGTTTCAAGCATGTTTGTAATTTCTCACCGACGCATTTCTATAATGATTGCTTTGAAATCCTTGGCAAATAATTTCAACATCTGTTTCACCTCGGTGTTGGCATCTGTTGGCTTTTTTTTTTTCTCAGTCAGTTTGGGATCTTCTTGGTTCTTGGTATAACAAGTGACTTTCAGTTGAACCCTGGACATTTTACACATTACATTATGAGATTCTGGGTCTTGTTTCCATCTTATGGTTTAGCAGACTCCAAGGGGCGGTGGTAGGGTATTACCTCATCACCTCCAGGAGTAGGTGGGGATCCAGGCTGTCCCCTAGGCTTTGTTGGCACCTTGTCACTGCACAGAGTCCACAGTCCTGTCTCCACCTGACGTCCACTGACCACCCCAGTGAGGAGCAAGAGAGGCCCCGTGTTACTGCTGAATGAGTTTGGAAGTATGGGTCCCCTCCTGGCCTCCCCTGACACCAGCGGGAGAAGATTTATTAAGAGCCTGTGGGGATGACAGTCTATTTGGGAGGTCATCCTTGGGACTTGACCCCTGGTTGGCCCATGAGCTGGACCCTGGGCACTTGGAGGCTCCCCCCGCCCCCTTCCATTGTCTGGGAATTTGCCTTCCATTTGCATCTCCATCCCCCAAAAACTTCCCCAAGGACACAGCCAAGGTGACGACGTGGTGTTGAGGCCATCCAGACAGTATACCTGACTGAGCCCACTTAAGGCTTTGTATATAAACTTTGAAGGTGTGGCCAGTGGGTGTGGACATCTACTAGCCTTGCAGCCATTAAGACAAGCCTCAGATGTGAGTTCCCTTTGCTCATTGAAACTGCCACCTACCAATCTGGAGTGGTTTGCTTCTTTCTCCTGTCTGTCCCTGCCCTGCGGACAAGGGTTAGGGAAACTCCTGAGAGCTTGTGAACAAACGATTGCCGAGCCAGCCAGGACATGGGTGAAAGGGGTCGTGGGGAAGAGGTATCCATGGGGAGTTCCTAAGTTGACCAGTGACTTCTGTGTGGGGAGGGATGACCCATAGGTAGATGCTTCTGAAGTGTTGTGTGAATATGGGGGCGCCCTGAAAATGCCAGACGGTCTAGTGAACTTGTTGGCAGAGCTTCATAGAGCACACCGTGGCGAAGAAGGGAAACACGTACCTGCCACAGTGGGCTGGCCTCTCCCATGAGCCCTTCCGATGGCCACTGATGCCCAGCTAGAGCCTGCAGCTCAGGTTAGAAAGTTGGAGGAGCTCATGGGCGCCTGGGTGGCTCAGTCGGTTAAGTGTCTGACTTCGGCTCAGGTCATGATCTCGCGGTCCGTGAGTTTGAGCCCCGCGTCGGGCCCTGTGCTGACAGCTCAGAGCCTGGAGCCCGCTTCGGATTCTGTGTCTCCCTCTCTCTCTGCCCCTTCCCTGCTTGTGCTCTGCCTATCTCTGTCTCTCAAAAATAAATAAATGTAGGGGCGCCTGGGTGGCGCAGTCGGTTAAGCGTCCGACTTCAGCCAGGTCACGATCTCGCGGTCCGTGAGTTCGAGCCCCGCGTCGGGCTCTGGGCTGATGGCTCGGAGCCTGGAGCCTGTTTCCGATGCTGTGTCTCCCTCTCTCTCTGCCCCTCCCCCGTTCATGCTCTGTCTCTCTCTGTCCCAAAAATAAATTAAAAACGTTGAAAAAAAATTAAAAAAAAATAAATAAATGTAAAAAAAAAATTAAAGAAAGTTGAAGGAGCTCAGGTTAGACAGGGATGTGTGTGTGTCCCTGGTCGCTTCGGGGTAACAAGCTGGGAGGGGTAAGATCTTCACGTGCCATTCTGCAAAGCTAAGAGGGCACAACCCGAGGATTAAGGTCTGAGCACTTGTAACAAAGCTGGATTGGGACACTAAGCAGTGGAGTCCCTGGGAAAATGTGGGGAACAAAGAGGATGTTGTGATGAAGAAATGGACAAAATGTTTCATGCTGTCTGACCCTTCCTTCAAAAGAAAACTTTAAATAGCAATTACCTCAAAGCTCCTAGGAGGAAAGGACTTCTTTCTCTGTCTTTTAAGGTTGTAAATCTTACCATGGCTTTGAAATGTAAACACTCTAAAAGATAACCAAAGCACAGTGCACAGAGTTAAAAGGGAAAAAACGAAGGAAAAGAAGAGAGAAAAATAATTTTAATATCAGAGGTACACTGGTGCAAATTTAGAACTTGAATTTCGTTTTGTTAAAAGAACAAAGTTGTCTTAGATTATTGGCCTGCTATTTAATAAAAAATAACGGGTGCCTGGGTGGCTCAGTACGTTGAGCGTCTGACTTCAGGTCATCATCTCATGGTCTGTGAGTTCGAGCCCCAGAGCCTGGAGCCTGCTTCGGATTCTGTGTCTCCCTCTCTCTCTCGCCTTCCCCTGCTCTCTCAGTCTCTCTCTCTCAAATAAATAAACGTTAAAAAAATAGCAAGGTGTTCATTGTTGTTGTTTTACCTTTAATGTACTCTGCCTAGAAAAGATTCTAGGTTTTGTTTTATTAGGTCTTTGATTACTCGAGAGAGCTGAGTTTTCTTGCTTCAAAAAGAGCTATTTTCTACAACTATGTAATTTTTGTGCATGTTGAATTTTATGGGAAGCATCGTCAAATAAGAAGTGATGATAAACTTTTTTTAGGGTTTGTTTATACAAAATTCCTAAAAATCTGATATGTCTTGGTATCATGCTAATCACTCATAAATTTAAAATCTATGTCACAGAAATAAATTCCCTTGTCAGTTGCTTTATAATAAACTTGCATCATATCTTAAACCGTAACCATTTTTGAGCCCTTTGCCATTTGCTGACACTTACTGATTTACTCCCATGTTCTGACAGAAAGTGTTCCTGCAAAAGCTTTATTTTTCAGATAAGGACTTGGGCAAGTTTCTGATATATCTAAGATCACTCTCTTTCTCACGTAGGAGGGACGATAATAAACTTTTCAAGTGCTTCCCCAAAGCTACCTGTGCATCCCCAGAACATGTCATCAGTTGGTAACCCGAGAGCTGTCCCCTTTCTCCTTCCCCACATCAGTAAAATGGGCCCATTCCATCGATGTGAGGATACCCTCCTGATGCAGGACTCCCAGCACACTTTGCTGAAACATCTGTGAAGGGGAGATTGGGTGGTGAACCCACAGAAAACTCAAGGCTCAGGCATCACTTCAAGGTTTTGGGAGTCCTTGGTTGGGTAAGACTCACGGTGTTCCAGAAGCTGTGTTTGATAAGATACGAGCCTACCCAAGCTCTAAAAATGTGAAGGAAATCCAAGCCTTTTGGGGGGAATTAGGGGTTCAGAGGACTTTAATTTCTTACCCTGTTTTGTGCCCCCATTCCTTACACCACCTGGTAAAGAAAGAGCACACATGGGACTAGGGATAGAGCAGCAAGCCACCTTTGAGAAGACAAAAATACTAGTGAAGCGAATTAAAGCCCTGGGCATCTCCCAAGCAGGCTACCATGAGAGTTAGATGTGCCCATGACTCCAGAAGGTGTGGGTCTGGCGCTGCGGCTCAGACCAGAGAAGGGAGAGTGCCCCTAGGATTTTGGTCCCAGCTCCGGAAGGTGGCAGGAGCCTGACAGACCCCTATCGAGTGACAGCTCCTAGCAGTGTGCACAGTGCTGCTTCAGGTGGAGACTCTCAGGAAGGAAGGAGCCACAGCAGCCCGTGGACTGAATGAACTCAGAGTGGTTCGTCTGGTGTTCCCTTTGCATTGATGGTTGGGCTGCTCTAAAAAGATTAATCCTCCAACTGGGACAATAAAAAGCCAAGGGGTAGATGAGGGTACGTAAGCCCTTAGGAGTTCAAGACCATCTGGTCCATCTACAAGAACCTGAGGCAGCCCTCACTGTTTTGCACATCCTGGCCCAGAAGGCTCTGACACTCCCTGGCAATCAAAAAGCTGATGTCCTAGCTTGGGTACAGCCTTAGCAACTGGCTCTTCAGGTTGGGTGCTTAGAAAGTGGCCACCTCGGTGCCCCAGTGAGACGGTGTGTTGGCCAGCATGATGATTTGCCCTTGAAGTATAGTGACCTGGTTAAGGCAGTGACACTATGTCCTGTGTGTTTTATACAATGCCCAATGCAACTGCCAATGGAGACTGGGGCCGTCCCCCAGAGGTCCCCACTGGACAGCGATTGACAAATTGATTATACTCGCCCCCTCCCTCCGAATGAGGGTTCTGAATATGCCTTGGTTTGCGTGGACACTGCATCCGGCCTAACCCAAGCTTCCTCCTGTCAATGTGTAAACTGGGCCACCACCATGAGGGGATTAGAGAAGCTGGGTTACGTATGGATACTCTCCTGGAATAGACAGTGATTGGAGGGTCACATTTCAGAGGCCATGATTTGCAAAATGGGGCAAAAGAACATGGCGTTCAATGGAAGCTCCATCTCACCTAGAACTATAAGCAACAGAGTTGGTAAAAAAGAAAAAGAAAATACTAAAGTAGCATATTAAATTGCTCACATGTCAAACCACCTTGGCTGGGCGGACTGAAGTATGGTCCCAAGCTTTAGTACATTCGAACGATCAGCCAGTGAGGACTGTTGCTCCCTGTGACAGATTGGGACCTCTGCTGAAGCACCCAACACCAAAAAGGTAGAGCAAAGGAAACAGCCACTGCCCCCGCTCTCACAACATGCTATGCTGCTGAGAACACCAAGCCCCATCACGCCTGGGAGAGGAGCTGCCTACTAGAATTGGGAGCGGGTACATTGGTTTGCATCCTCGGATGAGGGGAAACCACTCAGTCTCCACTGGGATCCCATTGTCCTACCGCAAGCTGGACCTGTTGAAATGCACTCTCTCTGGAATGGAACACACACAATTGAAAGGGGGGAGAGGGTGCACATCCTGGTCTGACATACCCACTTTAGGTCCATCCCCTAACCCCGGGCAGTGCTGCCTCCCCAGCATACATGGAATGCACAGCCTGGTCACATTCCAAAAGCTGCCAACCTCCCTCTCCTCGAGGCCAGATGGGCACATTCTGTTTTCCACTAGTTTATTGTTTGGTTGCCATCTTTGTTCCCTGCATTGGCCTGGAGGGTGTCATAACATATATAGAAGCCCTTGCTAAATTTACCCAGCAAGTCTTTTTTGTTTAATGTTTATTTATTTATTTTGAGAGAGAGAGAGAGAGAGAGAGAGAGAGAGAGAGAGAGAGAGGGAGAGAGCATACGTGTGTACAAGCAGATGGGGAAGGGTAGAGAGAGGGGGAGAGACAGAATCCCAAGCAGGCTCCGCTGAGCCTGATGCAAGCCTCAATCTCAAGACCCTGAGATCGTGACTTGAGCCAAAATCAAGAGTCGGATGCTTGACCGATGGAGCCACCAAGCACCCCTCATCCAGCAAGCCTTGAATGATAATAATAAAACCTGTCCTTACTGAACACTGAAATGTTTCTGATAAAAAGAGCTGTCCTCCAAAATAGGATGGCTTTGGACCTCATAACCGTCTCAAGGGGACACTTGCATTGTTACCCAAACAGAATGCTTATGTGTTCATACCCAGGAGGCTGCTAATGGGTCAGGGGTAGAGTGTTAGGGGAGGTCATCAAGAGGACATGGCCGCTGTTTGACCTGTGAGCTGAACTGGGCTCCCCTCTCCCTCCCATCTTTGGAATGCGTGTTCTCTTTGCCTTCCCAACTCCCAGAGGCTGCTTCAAGGACACAGCCTTGAGATGGCGACGTGGCACTGAGAGCTGGAAGGTAACATGACCGGGCCCAGTCAAGGACTCCATATGAACTAAAAATGTGACAGGTGGCCTCAGAGATCTTACCTTGCACAGCCCAGGACAATCCTTGTACAGCGTTCCCTTGCTTACGGAACCTGCTCCCTCCCCATCTGCCCCATCTGGAAGCCTGCTCCTTCCTTTCTCTCTCTGCCCCAAATAAGGAGGCCAGTTTCAAATCACAGCCCGGAAGCTCCCGGGAGCATGGGAACCGTCACATTCCGGCTCTGCACCGGGACACCTTCTCCGCCACCAGTGCTGGGGATTGGGGTGCCCACTGCTGCCTGGCAAGGGTGGGAGTCCAAGCCCCCTCTCACCTTTGCTGGCCGGGAGGGAAGCGGGGCCATGGTTTCTCTGGGGTGCTGGCTGCAGCACAGGGAATATTCTCAGAAGTCCTCGTCTGGCTAGCATGCCCCCTTGCTGGCCTTTTGACCGGACTCCGCAGGCTTTCCTTGGGCTTCTACTTTTGTCTGCTCTTTTGTGATTTGGTCCGGTTCTGCTGCCCATTCGGATTTCCTGGTTGCTGGCTTCTCCAGGATGCGGTGTGAGACATACAAGGGGAAAATAAGCCCGGGGACCTCACCACCACATTCTTCCTTGGGTCCAAGGACCTTGGCCCTTCCTCTTTAGGGATTTCTGGTATCTGCTCAGCATGTAATGTGCATCCCGTCTTCTCAAGCCAATTTTCCCGCCTTGCTCGTTTCTGTGGACATATTCTTTGTATTTTCTTTTCTTATTTCTCTCTATGAGGTTCTAAATCTTGTCTCCCCCCCCTTCCCCCCAAAATGGTGCTATGTCATTGCAACTGCATTAGCTTTCAATATTAACTGAGAGAGAATTTTCATTTTTATTGAATTAATTATTTTCCCCCAAGGTCAGTGTGTCTTTCCATGGCTCATGGCCTCATTTGTGTCTCTCTCTAGTGTTTCAAACCTTTACTCATGCTGGTCTGTGTTTGGTGGGGTGTTTTTATTCTTAGATATTTTTTATTACACGTTCTCCTATCTTCTCTTCTGATCACTTGTGTTTGTGTGTTACAGACTAGTGATTCCTGTATGTTAATTTTCTACCTAGATATGTTAAGAACTTTTATGTCATTTATAATAGTTTTTCACTGATTTTTAAGTTTTTTTTTTTATGTTTATTCATTCTTGAGAGATAGAGCACAGGTGGTAGGAGGGGCAGAGACAGAGGGAGACAGAATCCAAAGCAGGTTTCAGGCTCTGAGTTGTCAGCACAGAGCCCGATGTGGGGCTCGAACACATGAACCATGAGATCATGACGCGAGCTGAAGTTAGTCAGGCACCCAACTGACTGAGCCACCCCGGCGCCCCTCACTGATTCTTTATAATTATATAATAAATATATCATCTGTAAATAAAATAATTATTTTATCATCTACTTTTTGATTTTTATAGCTCATTTCTTCCCCTTGCCTAATTGTGTTGGGCATTTTATTCACGCAGTGTCAGATAAAAATGACCAATGGAGCCGAGTTGCACAATGTGGGGAGGAGACATTGTTCACATCTTATTCCTTGAAAACATATCTCTGACTTGCAGTGCCATGACCTTAAAGCAGTGATTGTAAACCCTTGGCTTGTGTTTGCCTATAATTGGGGTATTTCCAATACTTTTCCATTAAACATTTTGCTTTGAGATTCATCATGATACAGCCTTTTCAAAAAGCACATATCTGGGGCGCCTGGGTGGCTCAGTCGGTTAAGTCTCTGACTTGGCCTCAGGTCATGATCTCATGGTTCCTGAGTTCAAGCCCCATTGGGCTCTGTGCTGACAGCTTAGAGCCTGGGGCCTGCTTTGGATTCTGTGTCTCCCTCTCTCTGTGCCCCTCCCCCACTCATGCCTTGTTCTTTGTGTCTCTCAAAAATGAATAAACATTAAAAAGAAAAGAAAGAACTAAGTCCTGGTCTTCTTAAAAATGCTATCCCCTTAAAAATGATTTTGAATTTATAAAATTTTCCCTTATATTATCAATCATTTTTCTTTCCTTAGATTTATTTTGTTGTTCTATTGTTTTTTTAATTCTTCGGTCGGAACTTCATTAATTTATTTTTATTCCGTTTGAAAATTGTTGATAACATGAATGTTTAAGGTTAGGAATATTGCTCTTACCTCAGCTTTAGCTCTAGATCCAAAGCTTTGATATTTTAGCAGGGGTGCAGGGCTGTGAGAGCACCTGATGCTGTAGCGGGGGTGGGGGTGGGGCAGGGCGGTAAGAGAACCTAACACTGTAGGGGAGCGGGGTGGGGGTGCCAGGCTGGGAGAGCGCCTGCCTCCGGGGCCCATACAGACCAGGTTCTGTCACTTGTTGGTGAAAAGCTCCAAAGACAGAGAGACCAATGGTGAAGAAACAAGACAGGAATTCACTTCAGTGAGGCCAACACCAGGAAGACAGTGGACTGGTATCTCCATGACTGATTCCAAAGTGCCAAAAACACTTCCAGGTTTTAAGGAAAATGTGGGCCAGAGGTGCGTGGGTCCAAGCGCGGGTTTCAGCAGTGAAAATCAGGCTGATCGATGTCTAGGGCTGGATCACGGGTGGGTCTTTGGTTCAGCACAGTCCCTACTGAAGGGGCAGTGTGGGTCCAGTGGGTGGGCCTTTTGCTCCCAGACCTTTTGCCTGAGTCCAGAGATAAGCTGGAAAGCAGCGGTGAATCACAAAGTTTGAGGTCAAAAGGGAGGCAGTTGACTCCTCCTTCAGTAGAGTATTCTAATTTTTGTTACACTCTATATTGTTTATAATTGTTGTCTGATTTTATGACTCAGAAGATGTTCAAGCGACTTTTAACATTTTGGTTAAAAGAATACTTGCTGTTAGGGGGCCTGGGTGGCTCAGTCGGTTAAGCCCCGACTTCGGCTCAGGTCATGATCTCATGGTTCTTGGGTCCGAGCCCCACGTCGGGCTCTGTGCTGACAGCTCGGAGCCCGGCGCCCGTTTCGGATTCTGTGTCTCTCTCCGCCTCTCCCCCACTCCCGCTCTGTCTCTCAAAAATGAATAAACATTAACAAAAGTTATTAAAACAAGAATACTTGCTGTTCACTGTTTTGTTTTTCAGTTTTGTTATCAATTCCCAGTCTTATTCCATTACTACCAGATAAATGTCAATTAATATATCTTCACTTCTTGTGAGCACTTCTGTGGATGTTTGTAGGGAAAGAAAAAGGCTCAACTTTTGGTTTCAAGAGGTGTGTGACTTACTGCATTCGTTTCTCTATTGCTGCAGGAAACTTCTCACAGGTTCGGCAGCAACACAGACTTGTGACCTCGAAGTTTGCATGAGTCAGGAGTCGGGGCAGCTTGGCCGGGTCCCGCACGCGGTGTCTCACAAGCCCCAACCAGGGGTATCCTGGGCTGTCTTCCCTTCGGGACCCTGGGGTCCTCTTCCAAGCCGGTTCAGATTGTTGGCAAACTCAGTTCCTTACGGATGCGGGTCTAAGGACTTCCCTCTTTTCTTGTGCCCCAGGCCCGAGCAAGCGGAGCTGAGAGCCTGCGTACTGCCCTCTTCTGGTGCTGGCAGGAGATTCAAGCCACCCAAGCCCTGCCCAAGGAAGCGCTCTCATCTCAGCCCCACCCCTCATCACAAGAAAAACCCCAGGTCTGTCTCCTTCCCCTGTTCTCTCCAGCCATTTTCCAACCAGCTCGACGGTTCACTGTTGGAAAAAGCTCCATTAGGTCGGCAAGAAATCTTTTCATCCCCTCTTGGTGTGTGTGTGTGTGTGTGTGTGTGTGTGTGTGTGTCATTTTGTGACGGACAAGCCACGCTTTGGGTGGGGGGCTTCATCCTCCTCAGCCAGGTAGTTAGGATAATAGGTGCTCTTAGCAGGATGCTGAGTCAATGATAACGACTGCCGTGGTCTTGCTGCTCCTGCTTTGGCCAGCTAATTGGCCCTGCTGTCCCAAGGCAGGCTTGTGACTGGGTTGTGCTGTTCTGCATTTGCTGCATTTGCTTGCTTACCAAGCTTCTGTCATGGATCTAGTCCATTTATACCAGAGGTTTCAGGAATTAACTGGTATTTAGAGAGGGGAATATGGAAACAGGGCCCTTCTGAAAGTCGCTCCGGGTCACGTATCTTGGTCTGGACTTACATACCTGTGCATCTGTGATTGTTAATTCTATATTGTAACTTGACTGGACCACAGGGTATTTTATGGTTAAACATTATGCGGTGAAACATTATTCTGAAACAAACGGACAAACAAACAAAACCACTACTCTGGAAGTTTCTGTGAGGCTGTGTCTGGATGACATTAGCATTTTAATGTATAGGCTGAATAAAGCAGAGCGACCTCCCCAGTGTGCCTCATTCAGTTCCTCCGGGGTCTGAATACAAGGGCTGAACAAGAAAGAATTTGACCTCAGTCCTTGGTCTCTTCCCACCTTCAGTCAGACTCAGACTGGAACTTACACCATCCATTCCCCTGGCTTTCCTTCTTGCCAACTCACTCCGCAGAACTTGGGGCCTCTCAGCCTCCATCACCACATGAGCCAATTCCTTATTACACACAAATACCTATGTCTAGATAGATCTCCTTTGTCTCTGGAGAGACAGTCTTTTGTCTCTGGAGAGCCCGGACTGATGCAGTATCTCAGAATGTAGCTTTGACTGACATTAGGCTTAGGGGAGAAACCCTTCACCTGTGACCAACTGGTAGGATGGCTAAGCCAGGAGTTGCTCCCAATCGACATAGTGACCAGGGGAAAGGCTTCACCCTGTGTGACATACAGGCCTATTCACTAGGTGATCGCTTGTGAAAATGCAGTCATTATGTGATGTGCTGGGCTCCAGACTCTCGAGAGCAGCCGACTCACCGGGACCCCAAATACTTTCACTACTGTTACTGCCCATGCCTGGATCCTGATTCTCAGGGGTCATAGAGGGAAACACCATGGCCTCCCGTGGCACAACAAAGGAGTTCATGGGAATCTGATTGAAGACCAGGGTCTTTCCACCCTGTAAAGCAGCCATCGTCTTCAGGGACACCCGTAACGCAAGATACTCATTTCAGGCTTTCTGAATGAAGAGACTTGTAAATAGAGCAGAGAAAAGAAAACACCCTGAAACATATCCAATTCAAAACAATCTACTAAAAGAATAAAGAGAGAAAAGGCCTCTTACTGGCCCTTGAACCTCTTTGACACATATTCTGAATTAACTTTAAGATGTGCTACAACGCATCATTTGGCAAACCTTTATGACCTTAATTAATGTCGGAACTCAAGCTCACCGATAATGTCACTAAACTTAAAGGAGGTAGTCCCTACAGTTCTTGGGGCATTCTTGAATAGAAAGCAGAGACCGAAGAGATATGCCTTACCTTAACCATTGGGATTCTTCCCTGCGGTCACACCTATTCCCTTAAAATACCTCATAGTCGTCATGGATGCACTCATCTAATGATAATAAGGTAAAATTAAGCGTTTGACAAAAACTGGCATGAAAAAAAATGAAGTTCTGTGGACTTTCCTGGAGGAAACCAGTTAGTATGGTCTGATGTAAATTCTATAGGAACTTCAAGAATTAAAACCCGTTAATTAAAACCCATTAAATAAGACCTATTTCGTGAAAGAGTGATATGCCTATGGCTTCTCTAACTAACAGCCCAATGTGGCCTGTTCTTAAACTGGAATGAATAAATGGTGCCTAATAGTACAAGGTTCCCTAACTCGGTTAAATTCTTAAAAACTATGTGGTAAGTCAAGAACGACTCAGTCTCTGAGACTGCCGAGAAACAGCTACTGATTTTCTCAGCATTCACAACTTCTTTTAGGCATCTGGGCTCTAGAGGGAACATATTCCTTATTTACAAGTTTTACTTAAGCCTATTTATGCTGTTATCTGAAAATCATCCCACTCTAAAAGGAGCCCCCTCTAACAAAAGGTTCTAGAACATGTCCGAATTGCAATACCACAGGCACTGCCATAATTGCTCCCCCCCTCCCCACGCAAAACCAAAGCAAACCAACACAGCAAAATCACTTCTTTATAGTAGAGCCTTTTGCAACCTCTCGCCGTGCCTCTGGGTTCTTCATACATCCTGTGATGACCACTAGTGACCCAAAGGCATCTGCCGCAAGCAATGCCGTCCTTAGCCCCTTGCTACCCATGATGAGAGTGTAATTGCCAGCTACACACTGGTTTCTCCTAGAGGTACAGGCTCCCACCGCCCCTGTATCTGCACCCAGCTGCCCATATACCTTAAGGCTGCAAGCTCAATGACTAAGGTCTTAACACAGGATGGAGCCACACCTGGGATGTCTGACATATTCCACCTGCAGGAGGGGGTGGCTCCCCCCGTCCTCAATCCCTTGCCAGTTGCCACGGTTCAGGAGCTTCTCACTCCTCTCCTGGAAGCCTTGGATTCCTGGGAAGCCCTTTAGGATCAATAGAGTGAAATATCCTTGGATATTCACACCTCTTCTTACACATGATGGGGCTCACTGGAAAGCTCTTGTTTTCCATCCCTTGTCTAGGATGTCCCTGATCAAGGATCGACACCAAGGATTAGCTTCACAAATGGCCAAGCTTCAGGCAGTCATGTTAGCACCAGATGCCCAAGCCCACCAGTGGCCCCAATCTGCCCATATTTACACTCTTGGGCAAATGCCCAAGTGATGCCCGTTTTGGGTTAAAGAAATCTGAGAATCTCTTGCTTCATCGAGACCCAAAATATAAATTAAATTCCCACATGTTTTTAAACTTACCAAAGCCACAACACAAGCCCTCAGCAGGACACTGCTCATCCCCGGCTCATCACTGCTCGTTACTGAGAGATCAAGATGTTTGTGTCACTTCTAAGAACACACAATTTGGGGCTCTTAAAGCAATCAGCGGATGGGGCACCTTCCCTCCTAACCCCAGGTTACAGGCCCCACACAGCAACTTGAGTTTCATCCCATAGTAACGGCACGTTTCAGTCCTCTGTAAAACATCCCACGTGGATTTTGATGAGTCTGACTCCAGTGTCTGAGGTTTGCTGAAGGCTGTTAAGCCTCAGCCCTCTCTCGTCCCCATCCACGCCCCCATCTGGGAAAGCAGAAAGGAAAGCCTGCCTGTTCCCTCTTCTGCCACTAGGGGGAGAGTCAAACCATGTCGACATGAAGTCAACCCCTTCTCACAAATGGGAGCCCGCACACCGGCCCCATCCCCTGACCACATTGAAAACCTCCCAAGCCAGCCAGACTCCTTTCCTTGCTTTCCTAAGCCATTTTTGGAGCAGCGTGGGAGGCCCATCCTCCTTTCACCGTAAAGCCTCAATTGTGTAAGGAATACAACCGTGCATACTCTCTTGGTATATGGTTGGTGTTACCAGTCTCAGCACTGGAAGCAAATTTTGAGTGGAGGTTTATTCTGTCGACTCAGGGTGGCTAAAGTATTAACTACCCATGGGAAGTTTCTAGCACGCTTGCTTGCTTTTTTAGTGCCAGAGGTGGAGCCTCTGTGACTTCTCTGTTCTCTGACCTCTAAACTTGCCTGATTAGGTCAGGCCCACCCAAGGTAGCTTGCCTGATTAGGTCAGGTCCACCCAAAGGAATCTGTTGTTTGATTAACTTTAGGCCAATTGATTCAGGACCTTATTTACACTGACAAAATAGCTTCACCTTTGCCATATGAGGTAACAAATCCCAGGAGTGGAACCCATCACCTTAGTCATATTTTATTGCTAGAAGCAAATTACATGCACCACCCGCTTTCCAGGGGACACTATTGTACAATGGTTATGCTCGCATTTGCCTACTATATTCATTATTTAGTTATTAGTTATTTTTGGTTTTCTATAACCTTATTTATCTTTGATCACTTATATTTGCCACAATTGAGAGGGGCGAATTTGTCTCGGCTAACGAACATTTTTTTGTTTTTCCTTCTCTTCTTATACTTGTTGCTTTTAGAATGATGCTATGCTATTCTCACATAAGTTATAGCTATTAGATCTGCATTGTGGATACAAAATTTATCATTGTAGAGTGTCCACTTTGTAACAACTATTTATTTCCTTATTTATAATCCTGAATTCCATCACATACCTTATTCAGATTATGATGCTTGCATTTTTGGTTATTTGCTTTCATTTGCTTAGAATTTTTTTTTTTTTGTACAAACTTTTTGAGTTTCTTTGTTTTGTGGATACCACTTGTCTACAACTTTAAGTTATATGTTAAATTCTATTTTTAATTGTTTATCAAATGAGTTTAGTTCATTTATATCTATTTATGTGTAATATATATGATATTATTTCTTTGCTCATATGTTCTGCTGCAACTCCTTTTTTTATAGATTTTAAAACATATTTTACAGGGGCACCCGAGTGGCTCAGTCAGTTAAGTGTCTGCCTTCTGCTCAGGTCATGATTGTGGTTTGTGAGTTCAAGCCTCGTGTGGGGCTCTGTGCTGACAGCTCAGAGCCTGGAGCTTGCCCCTCCAGGGATTCTGTGTCTCCCTCTCTCTCTGCCCCTCCCCTCCCCTGCTCACACTGTCTCTCTCTGACTCTCAAAAATGAATAAACGTTAACATTTTTTTTAAATAAAAAAAGGATAACTTATAGTAATAATGCTTTCTGGGCACGCATATGCCTGAGTAATTTTTTCTTTTATTTTGACTTTGTGCTTACACTATTGCTTGGCTAGGTGTGAAATCCTTGGACCATTCTTTCTTTCTCTGAAGATTTTGTGGGTATTGCTCTAAGGTTGTCAAGCCTTGAGAATGTATGTATGGCCATGTCCTGCCTTTTTCTTTCCATATAGAGAGTATAATATTTTATGTAGCTATTCAAATTATAATTTTTTTAAGTAAATCATGAAGCTATTTTAGGGTTGCCTGTTTGGTGTCATTTTCCCCTGTGTGTATATATATATATATACATATGCATGCATGCATATATATATATATACATGTATGTATATATATATATATATATATATATATATATATATGCAGTATTTCTTTTAAAGATCAAGATTTAGTTATATCTGGAAATTTTTCTTTAATAGCATATGTAAATAATGTTCTTCTGTTTCATTGTTCTAGTTCTTTCCTTGGACACACTCACTGTGTACTTGAATTCCATTTTTCCTTGTAGTTTTATATTTTCTCATACTTGTTAATAATTGAAATGTAATCCATATACCACAAAATCTACTCTTTAAACTATACAATTCAATGGATTTTAGTATATTCACAAAGCACCGATTCCTTCTAGTAGTTTCATCACCCATACACATTAGCACTCAACTCTCCTTACTCCCCCCCCCGCCCCCCTCCCCAGACCCTGAGAACTCAAACCCATTTTCTGTTTCTATGGATTTGCTTAGTTTGGGTATTTCATATGAGTAGAATCATGCAATAGATGAACTTTTGTGTGTAGCCTCTTTTACTTATAATGCTTTAAAGGTTTATCCATATTATTAGATGTATCTGCACCTTCTTCCTTCTTCTGGCTAAATATTATTTTATTTATGAATATAACGTAGCTTGTTTATTCACCCATCAGTTGATGCACATTTGGGTAGTTTCCACTTTTGGCTATTATTCATAAACACTACTATGAACGTGCATGTAGGAGTTTTTGTGTGAACATATGTTTCTACTTTTTTTGGTTACATACCTGGGAATAGAATTACTGAGACATAAGGTAAGTCTATGTTCAATTTTTGAGAAACTGAATATTTTCCAAAATGTTGCACTATTTTGAATTCTTGTTGAAAATCTGTGAGGATTCCAGTCACAGACTGTGAGTCTGGAGTTGTCTCTTGTCCAGCAAGAAAGCGGATGCAGAATTGAATATGAGAGAGGCTAATGTCTGGGAGGAGACAAGAGCCCGAGTAAGGGTATCTTGCTCCGTTTTTATTAGGATCAGAAGGCTTACATACATGATGGATGTACAGAGAGAGACGATAAAACAGTGATCATTAATTCATGTGTGTGAGAAAGGGGGCTTTGAAGGTATGCGGTGTTAGGGGTTAGGGTCAATACAAATCAAAGTCCTGGAGTGGAGTAGATGGCTATTTACTGCAGGCACCAGGCACTGTGTCTGTTTATCTTAACTTGTCCAGGGGCTAAGACAGATAGAGCATGCTACCCCAGGGTCAACAAGGTTTTGTTTTTTGTTTTTTGGTTTTTTTTTTGCTAACTAGCTCTGGTATTTTTTTGCCCAGCTGCAGCAGCTTTCTGTCTCTACCTGTTCTCGGATGTTGTCGTCCTGTGGAAGCAACTTTCTGCTCTGCGCTTTGTTCGCTTTGTTCTATACTGGGGGCACTTTCGCCCTGTGGCGGCTTTCCACCTCTAAGTCTTGTTGACCCATAGGTGCAAGCTCAGGGAAATCCTAAATTTATTCCCCACAGGTTCCAATTTTTTCACATCCTTTCCAACACTTGTTATTGTCCATCTTTTTAATTATAGCCCTCCTAATGTGTGTGGAATGGCATTTCTTTGTAATTTCGATTTGCATTTCCCTAAAGACTAATGATGTTGAGCACCTTTTCATATGCTTATAAGCCATTTTTGTTTCTTTTTTTGATGTCTATTCAAATTCTTTATACCTTTTAAAATTGGGTTGTCTTTTTTTTTTTCAACGTTTATTTATTTTTTTGGGACAGAGAGAAACAGAGCATGAACAGGGGAGGGGCAGAGAGAGAGGGAGACACAGAATCGGAAGCAGGCTCCAGGCTCTGAGCCATCAGCCCAGAGCCTGACGCGGGGCTCGAACTCACGGACCGCAAGATCGTGACCTGGCTGAAGTCGGACGCTTAACCGACTACGCCACCCAGGCGCCCCTGGGTTGTCTTTTTTATTGTTGAGTTGTCAGTGCCCTTTATGTGTTTTGAGTACCAGATTCTTACCAGATATGTGTATTGTAAATATACTTTCCCATTCTGTGGGTTGTCCTTTTACTTTGTTGATGATGTCTTTTGAAGACACAGCATCTTTTGAAGCACAAAGTTTTTATTTTAATAAAGTCTATCTTTAATAAAGTTTACCTTTTAAGAAATGTTGATTAATTGCGATTTTTGGTTTCACATGTAAGAAACAAGGCTTACACTTATGTTTTTTCTATGAGCTTAGTATCTTCTCAGGTCTTTTCCTGGACAATTACATATTCCTACATATATATATATGTATGTATATATGTATGTGTATATATATATATATATACATATGTATATGTATGTATGTATGTACATATGTATATATATGTATGTATATATATATACATATATATGTGTATATATATGTATATATATATATATATATACCTTCCAGTAAATTATTTTTAAACGACTTTGTTTTTATTTTTTTCTAAGAGCTTTGTATGTTGAACTAGTCAGAGTTGTGTGCTGTGGGCAAATAGTAATTCTCCTTCATTCACAAGTCTTAGTATGTGTCTGTGAGTCCTTAACACCATATTGTTCCAAACTGTCACTGCAGCATTGTTTGCAACACAAAGTTACTGTCCTCCTACCCAGGATATATATATGTATACATACACATATACACACACGCACATACACACACACACACACATACACATATATTATATATTATATTCCTCTTTCAAAATATGGCTTTTCTGTGTGACTTTTCATTTGTCTATCTTCTCTGCTTTTTGAGACTCTATTTTAATTAGGAGTCAAAGGAGTGTTCCTTATCAGCCTCACACAGATCGGAAACTTAAGCTGTACTGTTTCCTACGCTTAGGGGTGTTCCATTGACTTTTTCTGAAATCCACAACCATAGATATCTTTTCTGAGTGTCTCCAGGCACTTCTATTTCAGCTTCGATAGTTTTTATTTTTTACTTTTCTTTTCTCATATTTTGTGATCCATGCTTTAAAAATTCTCTTGAGCCACCTGGGTGGTTCAGATGGTTAAATGACTGACCCTTGATTTTTGCTCAGATCATGATCTCCCGGAGCATGGGATTCGTAAGATTCTCTCTCTCCCTCTCCTTCCGTCCCTCCCCTGCTCGTGTGCACACTCTCTACCTCTCAAAATAAATAAATAAATATTAAAAAACAAAAGTAGAAAATAAATAAAAATTTAATTTCATTGGAGGTTGATTATTCAGTTCTGTTTTTTGTTTTGTTTTGTTTTACTTGTCTGTCTTGGTTATCTTAGATGAATTCTAGGAGGAGCAGTGTAAAAGCATGACTTGATATTGCCATATTACAGCTGGTATTTCAAGTCCTAGTTTGTGTTAACTTCACGCACAGCTAGAGAAAGAATAATTCCTTTTAGTGTTTGAGATAAACATTGCAATATCATTACACTACAATGAGTGCTTTGAACTTTATTCACCACAGGATTAATTAATTCAAATTATTTGCTTAAAACGTCTCGTTAGGACCCTTGGGACCAGTGATAATTATTTATATATCATCTTTTCTGGCTTAGAGCTTAATGCTGTAATTAAATATTAGGCGGTCTGCATGAAGATAAAACATGCATCCAAGCCTGTGTTACAATGTGGCTTTGGAACTGTAAACTCAGACTACATGGGCTGACACCCACATTTAACATGATCCAGATGACTTGGAGCGATTCATTGAACTTAAATCTCACCTTTCTGATCTTCGGGATAAGACTAATTAAAAACAAAACCCCAAACTATCATTTGGGTTCATTGTAATTAAGTAATGATATAGTGTGCATTAAGCTTTTCACACAGTGGCTGGCACATCACAAATAGCTAAGGCATAGGGGCGCCTGGGTGGCGCAGTCGGTTAAGCGTCCGACTTCAGCCAGGTCACGATCTCCCGGTCTGTGAGTTCGAGCCCCGCGTCAGGCTCTGGGCTGATGGCTCAGAGCCTGGAGCCTGTTTCCGATTCTGTGTCTCCCTCTCTCTCTGCCCCTCCCCCGTTCATGCTCTGTCTCTCTCTGTCCCAAAAATAAATAAACATTGAAAAAAATAAAACAAACAAACAAAAAAACAAATAGCTAAGGCATATTAGCTGTTTTATAGTTAGCTATTTTAATACACGTGGAACATATGTAACAAAGGTAACTCTAGCTAAGCAGATGAATCAGCTGAAGAGATTTTTATCTACAGAGGCGTCTAATTTTTAAAAATTTCCCACTTTTTAATACGCCGTAGAATAATATGAGTGTCCGAGGGAAGGCAATCGTGCTTTGCAACTTGTAGGCATTTCCCATATCCCTTTGGATACTCACAGCAGCCCAGGGAGGAATATAAATCAGCCTGGGGGAGAAGTACTATGAACCACAATTTATTTCTCCATTTCTCTATGTAAAACATCCTGCGGTGATAAGTTTTTAGCAACACTGTCATGAAGTTGCAGTCAGTGTGGTGCAGTGGTGGGCATTCTATTTTTGGATGCAGATAGACCCAGATCTATCTTGGCAAATTACTAGCCGTATGATCATTAGCAAGTTACCTAACACCTCTGAATTCCTTCTATTATATCACGGGGGTGACAAGACTATATCATCCCAAAAGGTTATTTTGGAGTATGAGAAAATTATTAGTCACCTTCTCTTACTCCTCTATGTTTTGCACTATTGATGGTTTCAAAGAAAACTTTTTTTTTAATGTTGTATTTATTTTTGAGACAGAAAGAGCGGGGGGGGGGGGGGAGGGGCGGAGAAAGAGGGAAACTGGGGCAGGCTCCAGGCTCTGAGATGTCAGCACAGAGCTGGGCATGGGGCTTGAACCCACGAACCATGAGATCGCGACCTGAGCTGCAGTCCCATGCTTAACTGACTGAGCTACCCAGCCTCCCCCAAAAGCAAACGTTAAAAAAAAATTTTTACGTTTATTTATTTTTGAGACAGAGACAGAGCATCAACGCGGGAGGGTCAGAGAGAGGGGGACACAGAATCTGAAGCAGGCTCCAGGCTCTGAGCTGTCAGCACAGAGCCCCACGCGGGGCTCGAACTCACCGACTGCCAGATCATGACCTGAGCCTAAGTCGGATGCTTAACCACTGAGCTGCCCAGGCGCTCCCCAAAAGCAAACCTTTTTAAGTAATTATTTTCTTTACTTATCTTAAGGCTAGAGAAGCCATAGCTGAAAGGATTTAGAGTTAAATGAACAGTGTCAAAGAATGGTACAGTCATTAAATGTTCTTGTAAGTGCTATTGATGATATAGACTCTGAGCTTTCTGAAGACCTCTCTTTTACTTCTGCCAGCAGCATCTAGCAGACAGCTTGGTGGTGCCAAATAAATGTTTGTTGAGTTAATATATTTGTATCTAAGGGCCCAGGTTAGTTCAAGGCATGACTACCTTGATGAAACAGAATTCCCCAGGTTCTGATGCTGAGCTCAGGGGTGGGTGGTAGGTTGAACTTAGGGACCAGCTGTAGGTTTCTTCTGTGTGCAGCGGGGTAAGAAAAAGGGAGGAAGTTCGCATGCTAGTTTCTGAGAGCTGATGGCCTAAAAGAAATCGCATTTACTCACTTGTAGCTCTAGGGCTCACAAGTCCAGCACAGAGTTAAAATCAAGGTTTGGGCAGGACATCGTTCCCTCTGGAAGCTACAGGACACAATTAGTTCCCTTGCCTTTTCCATCTTCTGCCCACATTCTCTGCTCGTGGCCGCCTTCCCCTATCTTCAACTTTGGCAACAAATGTGGAGTCCTCACAATGTATAGTTCTGATCGCCCTCTTCTGCATTCTTCTTCCGATTTTAAGGACCCTGGTTATTCTGTTAGGATCCTTTGTATAGTCCAGGGTAATTCCCCTATCTCTAGGCATTTAACTTAATCACACCTGCAGACTCCCTTTATGCAGCATAAAGTAGCATTTTCACAGGTTCCAGGGATTAAGGTGTGGACATCTTTGACCCGGGCGAGAGCGGTATTATTCTGCTTACCACAAAACTCTCTGGCAAAGATGAATTACATTCGAATATAGCGTGGGTGGAGGGCTAGGGTACCTTTCGGCTCAAAAGCAAGTAAGGCAACCTGTCTTCTCCATCTTTCTGGCGGATCTTCAATTATTGACTTTCTTTCAAGTTGAGGCAGCCACTGACGAACTCAGAACCTCCTCATGCACTTAGGAATCCATTTTGGTAGCACCCCTCACATTTCAATATATATATTTTTTTCCAGCTGCTCCTGATTTAGCAAATGGTTAATGCGTCAAGTGAATTTAAAGACAATTGAAAGCAATTACCACCTTGCAGTGCTTTTCAGAAATATAATACATCGAAAAGCACAGGGTGTGTTTAGAGGGTGCTTGGGAGAAGAATTGCATTTTAGGGCACATTCCTCTGGTAGCACACTTTATCTTACTGTAAATAACTGTCTCACACTGCGTTCTGGATGGCTTGTCAATTGCTCTACATGAAACATCATGCTGAGTGCCCACTCCCCCCTGAAAACTGTCACTGGAGACTAAGTTTGGTAGCTGTGCCTTTATGTGCTCCCCCCCCCCCCCAGGTCTGCATTTCCCAGTGATTAAATAGGGTGAGAGAGTCAAAGATTTTTTTTTCTGAGTATTCAAGCAAACAAGTAGGAAGCAAGCAATTTCAGAACCCTTTAAAGAATGTAAGACCCAGAATTAGCTTCCTTACAGAAAAAGCTATCTAGAAGCTCATAAAGTAAGCCAAGTTTTTTTTTTCCTCCCTCTTCATCTGTTTTAGAGCTTGTCAACCTCCTGTCTGCTTATTTAATTTTTGAACGTATGGATGTATTGTACCCTGACCTATCCCGGGTTCTGCTTAGGTCCACTCAAACACATAGTCCTTCTCTCTCCCTTTAAAAAAAAAAAAAAAAAACATGCTTATAAGGCATTCATTCCCTTTGCTTTGCATTCTAAAAAAACAAAGCAAAGCAAAACAAAACCAAAAACAAACAAACAAACAAACAAAAAACAATAACAAAAACAACAAGGTCAAGTTCAAGTTTCTATTGAATGAAGCACTTTTTCTTTCTTATTCTTAGGATCAACTTCCAGAATTCAAATATACTGGAGTTTAAGTCAGTTAGGTTTGAAGGCAAAGAGTAAATTCTATATTAATTGTTTGGTGTCAGAAAATAAAGGAGCTAAGAGAAAAACAAACCACTTTTTACACAGCAAGTTAACCAAAACTGCTCCATCAAAGTATAATTTAGTCTATTAAAAGAGACAAATTGGCTTACTCTAATCAATTGCTTCTTGTCAAAGTGAATTAACAATCCAATTACAAATTATCTGAAATCAGTTTAAATGTGCTTTGCAAATAAAGTGCACGCACTTTTAGTGGTGGTGGGTTTGAGGGTAGTCGTTATGTCTAGACCGCTTTGAACTATACCAAACTGCAATCTGTTTTAATCTGAACCAGTCTAAAAACGTTTACAAGAAAATTGTCGAGGAATTTTAAAAAGCCAAACTCATAAAAGCAGAAAGTAAAATGGTGGTTACTAGGGGCTATGGGGTAGGGTGGGGGAGAAAGAAGGGACATGCTTTAAGACTACAAATATATATATATACACACATATGCATATGCATATACATACTATATATATATATATATATATATATATATATATACATATACACACACACACACACACACACACATATTACCAGGTAGTATGCTAGGCTTTCTAGGCCCTGGGAATATAATAATAAGAGAAAAGCAGATACAAATAAAGCAGGCATATGTGAAATACAAGGTGTAACCATGACCTTGTCATGTCATGCCTATAATACAGGGTTTGACCTGCTTTTGTTCATTATTCAAGGCATCCCTGGGAAAATAACAATAAGCGGAGCTGAGGTTAAGGCCATAAAAAAATGAGAATCTAGGGTAGAAAGGAAAGCATCCATAAAGTTTATGTTGTGGTAAGAAGCATGGAGAATATGAGAAGTACAGAAACATCGTTACAACTGGAATGAGTGGAGGAGGCTTAGGGTCGGAAGTTAGGGAGTTAGGTAGAGGCTAAGCCACTCAGGTCTTTATATGCTTAATGCAGGAGTTTTCTCCTAAGAAAAGGACACTGGGAAACCACTGAGATGCACATATCAAATAGCTTAACATAAAACATACCATGTTTCCTATCTCACAACTGAAATGACTGTCAGGTATGGGGCACTAAAAATAAAGTTAAGCCCAAAATCTAAAACAAAACAAAACCCAACTACATTTGAGAGAACATAAAATATGCTTATTGAACTGCTTAAAAATAATAATTACTTTGTGTTTGTTTTTGAGGAGTTATTTTATTATTAAAATGACAGGATAAAAATCTAAACCATAATCCAAATGAAAAGTCAAATTTATCAAATATAATGGCCTACTTTAGTAGCAGTTTTTAGTAACCTAAAATTGTATTGAAAACACACATACACAAGATAAAAAGAAAGAAAGTGTGACATCATAAACATAAAACTTTGGCAGGGGAATATGAATGTTGAGCATTAGAATGTGTTCAAACTTAAGGGGTTATCAACTTAAAATAGGCTTTTATAAATATAAGTTCTTCTGTGTAGCTTCATGGTAACCACAAAGCAAATACCTATACTAGATACACAAAAGATAAAGATAAAAAAATCTAAGCATATGATTTTACAAACTCACCAAGTCATAAAGGAAGAGAGCAAGGAAAGAAGAAAAGAATGGAGGAACTACAAATAGCCAGAAAACTATGACAAATGGAAATAAATCCATACCCGTCAATAATTACTTTAAATATAAATGGACTAAATTCTGCAATCAAGTTACAGAATGGCTTAATGGAAGAAAAAACAAAAGCCAGCTATATGCTGCTATAAGATATTTACTTCAGACTGTAAGAACACAAACAGACCAAAAGTGAGGGAATGGAAAAAGATATTCCATGCAAGTGGAAACCAAAGATGACTGTGGTATCTATGCTTATATCAGACAAAATAGAATTTAAGAAAAAGATTTTAGTAAGAGACAAAAAGAACATTATATAATTATAAAGGGGTCAGTCCAACAAGAAGACATAATATTTGTAAAGATTTATGAACACAACATAGCAACACTTAAATATATATAACAAGTATTAACAGATCTAAACGGAGAAATAGACAGCAATATAAAAATAATAGAAGAGGGCGAAGATGGTGGCATAGGAGGACACTGGGATCACCGCGTGCCCTGCTGATCACTTAGATTCCACCTACACCTGCCTAAATAACCCAGAAAACCGCCAGAGGATTAGCAGAACGGAGTCTCCGGAGCCAAGCGCAGACGAGAGGCCCACGGAAGAGAGGCCCCTCCTGAAGTGGATCACCTAAGGAGAAGTGAGCTAAGCCTGCCCCTCCTGCCCCCGTGCACCTTGCCTACCCACCCCAGCTAAGACGCCAGATCTCCAGCACCATAAGCCTGGCAGGGTGCAAGTAGCCCAGACGGGCCACACCACCCCACAGTGAATCCCGCCCCTAGGAGAGGGGAAGAGAAGGCACACACCAGTCTGACTGTGGCCCCAGCGGTGGGCTGGGGGCAGACATCAGGTCGGACTGCGGCCCCGCCCACCAACTCCAGTTATACACCACAGCACAGGGGAAGTGCCCTCCAGGTCCTCACCACTCCAGGGACTATCCAAAATGACCAAGAGGAAGAATTCCCCTCAGAAGAATCTCCAGGAAATCACAACAGCTAATGAACTGATCAAAAAGGATTTAAATAATATAACAGAAAGTGAATTTAGAATAATAGTCATAAAATTAATCGCTGGGCTTGAAAACAGAATAGAGGACAGCAGAGAATCTCTTGCTACAGAGATCAAGGGACTAAGGAACAGTCACGAGGAGCTGAAAAACGCTTTAAACGAAATGCAAAACAAAATGGAAACCACGACGGCTCGGATTGAAGAGGCAGAGGAGAGAATAGGTGAACTAGAAGATAAACTTATGGAAAAAGAGGAAGCTGAGAAAAAGAGAGATAAAAAAATCCAGGAGTATGAGGGGAAAATTAGAGAACTAAGTGATACACTAACAAGAAATAATATATGCATAATTGGTATCCCAGAGGAGGAAGAGAGAGGGAAAGGTGCTGAAGGGGTACTTGAAGGAATAATAGCTGAGAACTTCCCTGAACTGGGGAAGGAAAAAGGCATTGAAATCCAAGAGGCACAGAGAACTCCCTTCAGACGTAACTTGAATCGATCTTCTGCATGACATATCACAGTGAAACTGGCAAAATACAAGGATAAAGAGAAAATTCTGAAAGCAACAACGGATAAACGTGCCCTCACATATAAAGGGAGACCTATAAGACTCGTGACTGATCTCTCCTTTGAAACTTGGCAGGCCAGAAAGGAATGGCACAAGATCTTCAGTGTGCTAAACAGAAAAAATATGCAGCCGAGAATCCTTTATCCAGCAAGTCTGTCATTTAGAATAGAAGGAGAGATAAAGGTCTTCCCAAACAAACAAAAACTGAAGGAATTTGTCACCACTAAACCAGCCCTACAAGAGATCCTAAGGGGGATCCTGTGAGACAAACTACCAGAGACATCACTACAAGCATAAAACATACAGACATCACAATGACTCTAAACCCGTATCTTTCTATAACACTGAATGTAAATGGATTAAATGCGCCAACCAAAAGACATAGGGTATCAGAATGAATAAAAAAACAAGACCCATCTATTTGCTGTTTACAAGAGACTCATTTTAGATCTGAGGACACCTTTAGACAGAGAGTGAGGGGATGGAGAACTATTTATCATGCTACTAGAAACCAAAAGAAAGCTGGAGTAGCCATACTTATATCAGACAAACTAGACTTTAAATTAAAGGCTGTAACAAGAGATGAAGATGGGCATTATATAATAATTACAGGGTCTATCCATCAGGAAGAGCTAACAATTATAAATGTCTATGTGCCGAATACCGGAGCCCCCAAATATATAAAACAATTACTCATAAACATAAGCAACCTTATTGATAAGAATGTGGTAATTGCAGGGGACTTTAACACTCCACTTCCAGAAATGGATAGATCATCTAGACACACGGTCAATAAAGAGACAAGGGCCCTGAATGATACATTGGATCAGATGGACTTGACAGATGTATTTAGAACTCTGCATCCCAAAGCAACAGAATATACTTTCTTCTCGAGTGCACATGGAACCTTCTCCAAGATAGATCACATACTGGGTCACAAAACAGCCCTTCATAAGTATTTTCAGACCACATGTTATGAAGCTTGAAATCAACCACAGGAAAAAGTCTGGAAAACCTCCAAAAGCATGGAAGTTAAAGAACACCCTACTAAAGAATGAATGGGTCAACCAGGCAATTAGAAAGAAATTAAAAAATATATGGAAACAAACGAAAATGAAAATACAACAATCCAAACACTTTGGGATGCAGAGAAGGCAGTCCTGAGAGGAAAATACATTGCAATCCAGGCCCATCTCAAGAAACAAGAAAAATCCCAAATACAAAATCTAACAGCACACCTAAAGGAAATAGAAGCAGAACAGCAAAGACAGCCTAAACCCAGCAGAAGAAGAGAAATAAGAGAGATCAGAGCAGAAATAAACAATATAGAATCTAAAAAAACGGTAGAGCAGATCAACGAAACCAAGAGTTGTTTTTTTGAAAAAATAAACAAAATTGATAAACCTCTAGCCAGGCTTCTCAAAAAGAAAAGGGGGATGACCCAAATAGATAAAATCATGAATGAAAATGGAATTATTACAACCAATCCCTCAGAGATACAAACAATTATCAGGGAATACTATGAAAAATTATATGCCAACAAATTGGACAACCTGGAAGAAATGGACAAATTCCTAAACACCCACACGCTTCCAAAACTCAATCAGGAGGAAAGAGAAAGCTTGAACAGACCCATAACCAGCGAAGAAATTGAATCGGTCATCAAAAATCTTCCAACAAATAAGAGTCCAGGACCAGAGGGCTTCCCAGGGGAGTTTTACCAGACATTTAAAGCAGAGATAATACCTATCCTTCTCAAGCTATTCCAAGAAATAGAAAGGGAAGGGAAAACTTCCAGACTCATTCTATGAAGCCAGTATTACTTTGATTCCTAAACCAGACAGAGACCCAGTAAAAAAAGAGAACTACAGGCCAATATCCCTGATGAATATGGATGCAAAAATTCTCAATAAGATACTAGCAAATAGAATTCAACAGCATATAAAAAGAATTATTCACCATGATCAAGTGGGATTCATTCCTGGGATTCAGGGCTGGTTCAATATTCACAAATCAATCAATGTGTTACATCACATTAATAAAAAATAAAGAGAAGAACCATATGATCCTGTCAATCGATGCAGAAAAGGCCTTTGACAAAATACAGCACCCTTTCTTAATAAAAACTCTTGAGAAAGTCGGGATAGAAGGAACATACTTACACATCATAAAAGCCATTTATGAAAAGCCCACAGCTAACATCATCCTCAATGGGGAAAAACTGAGAGCTTTTTCCCTGAGATCAGGAACACGACAGGGATGCCCACTCTCACCGCTGTTGTTTAACATAGTGTTGGAAGTGCTAGCATCAGCAATCAGACAACAAAAGGAAATCAAAATGGGCAAAGATGAAGTCAAGCTTTCGCTTTTTGCAGATGACATGATATTATACATGGAAAATCCGATAGACTCCACCAAAAGTCTGCTAGAACTGATACATGAATTCAGCAAAGTTGCAGGATACAAAATCAATGTACAGAAATCAGTTGCATTCTTATACACTAACAATGAAGCAACAGAAAGACAAATAAAGAAACTGATCCCATTCACAATTGCACCAAGAAGCATAAAATACCTAGGAATAAATCCAACCAAAGATATACAAGATCTGTATGCTGAAAACTATAGAAAGCTTATGAAGGTAATTGAAGAAGATATAAAGAAATGGAAAGACATTCCCTGCTCATGGATTGGAAGAATAAATATTGTCAAAATGTCAATACTACCCAAAGCTATCTACACATTCAATGCAATCCCAATCAAAATTGCACCAGCATTCTTCTCGAAACTAGAACAAGCAATCCTAAAATTCATATGGAACCACAAAAGGCCCCCAATAGCCAAATTAATTTTGAAGAAGAAGACCAAAACAGGAGACATCACAATCCCAGACTTTAGCCTCTACTACAAAGTTGTAATCATCAAGACAGCATGGTATTGGCACAAAAACAGACACATAGACCAATGGAATAGAATAGAAACCCCAGAACTAGACCCACAAACGTATGGCCAACTAATCTTTGACAAAGCAGGAAAGAACATCCAATGGAAAAAAGACAGTCTCTTTAACAAATGGTGCTGGAAGAACTGGACAGCAACATGCAGAAGGTTGAAACTAGACCACTTTCTCACACCATTCACAAAAATAAATTCAAAATGGAGGGGCGCCTGGGTGGCGCAGTCGGTTAAGCGTCCGACTTCAGCCAGGTCACGATCTCGCGGTCCGTGAGTTCGAGCCCCACAATGGGCTCTGGGCTGATGGATCAGAGCCTGGAGCCTGTTTCCGATTCTGTGTCTCCCTCTCTCTCTGACCCTCCCCCGTTCATGCTCTGTCTCTCTCTGTCCCAAAAATAAATAAACGTTGAAAAAAAAAATAAAAAAAAAATGGATAAAGGACCTGAATGTGAGACAGGAAACCATCAAAACCCTAGAGGAGAAAGCAGGAAAAGACCTCTCTGACCTCAGCCGTAGCAATCTCTTACTCGACACATTCCCAAAGGCAAGGGAATTAAAAGCAAAAATGAATTACTGGGACCTTATGAAGATAAAAAGCTTCTGCAGAGCAAAGGACACAACCAACAAAATAAAAGGCAACCAATGGAATGGGAAAAGATATTTGTAAATGACATATCGGACAAAGGGCTAGTATCCAAAATCTATAAAGGGCTTACCAAACTCCACACCCAGAAAACAAATAACCCAGTGAGGAAATGGGCAGAAAACATGAATAGACACTTCTCTAGAGAAGACATCCGGATGGCTAACAGGCACATGAAAAGATGTTCAACATCGCTCCTTATCAGGGAAATACAAATCAAAACCACACTCAGATATCACCTCACGCCAGTCAGAGTGGCCAAAACGAACAAATGAGGAGACTATAGATGCTGGAGAGGATATGGAGAAATGGGAACCCTCTTGCACTGTTGGTGGGAATGCAAATTGGTGTAGCCGCTCTGGAAAGCAGTATGGAGGTTCCTCAGAAAATTAAAAATAGACCTACCCTATGACCCAGCAATAGCACCGCTAGGAATTTACCCAAGGGATACAGGAGTATTGATGCATAGGGGCACTTGTATCCCAATGTTTATAGCAGCACTCTCAATAATACCCAAATTGTAGAAAGAGCCTAAATGTCCATCAACTGATGAATGGATAAAGAAATTGTGGTTTATATACACAATGGAATACTACGTGGCAATGAGGAAGAATGAAATATGGCCTTTTGTAGCAATGTGGATGGAACTGGAGAGTGTGATGCTAAGTGAGATAAGCCATACAGAGAAAGACAGATACCATATGGTTTTACTCTTATATGGATCTTGAGAAACTTAACAGAAACCCATGGGGGAGGGGAAGAAAAAAAAAAGAGGTTAGAGTGGGAGAGAGCCAAAGCATAAGAGACTGTTAAAAACTGAGAGCTGAGGGTTGATGGGGGGTGGGAGATAGGGGAGGGTGGGTGATGGGTATTGAGGAGGGCACCTTTTGGGATGAGCACTGGGTTTTGTATGGAAACCAATTTGACAATAAATTTCATATATTGAAAAAAATAAATAAACATCCAAAAAATTATTTAAAACAAAAATAATAGAAGACTTTAATACCCCACTCTCATAAATAGATAGGAAACATTGACCTTAAACACCACATGAGACCAAATGGACTTGATAGACATACACAGAACATTCAATCCAAAAGCAACAGAACACACATTCTTCTCAGATGCCCATGGGTTATTGTCCAGGACAGATCATATATTATGCCATAAAATGAAACTTAATACATTTAAGATGATTGAAGTTATGTCAAGCATCTTTTCTGACTACATAGCTGAAACTAGAAATCAATTATAAGAAAACTAGAAAACCCACGGATATGTGGAGAATAAACAGCATGCTACTCAACAGGTCACAGAAAAATTCAAAACAGAAGTCAGAAAACATCTCCAGGCATATGAAAATGGAAGTATGATACACAAAAATGTGTGGGATGCAGCAAACACAATTATAAGATGGAAGTTCATACAATAAATGCCTGCAGTAAGAAATAAAAGACCTTAAAAAAAAAAAGAAATCACAAAAAAAAAGAAATAAAAGACCTTAAATAAACAACCTAGCTCTTCGAGGAACTAGAAAAATAACAAACAAAACAGGAAGGAAATAACAAAGATCAGAGTGGAAATAAATAAAATACTAAAAAGACAATGGAAAAGGTCAATGAAACTAAGAGCTGTTTTTTTGAAAAGATAAACAGAATTGAGAAACTTTCAGCTAAAATCACCAACAAAAAAGCAGTGATGACTCAAATAAAATCAGAAATGAAAGAGGAGACATTACAACTAATATGACAGAAATACAAAGAATCATAAGAAACTTCCATGAATAATTATGTGCCAACAAATTGGACAACCTAGAAGAAATGGATAACTTTCTAGAAGCATACAACTTGATGAGACTCGATCATGAAGAAATAGAAAATTTGAACAGACCAATTACTAGTAAGGAGATTGAATCTTTAATTAAAAATTTCCCAACAAGCAAAAGTCCAGGACCAGATAGCTTCAGTTGTGAATTCTACCAAACATTTAAGAGAAATTAGTACCAATCCTTGACAAGCTTTTTCAAAAACATTAGAAGAGGGAACACTTCAAAACATTTCACAAGGCCAGAATTACCCTGATACCAAAACCAGACAAAGACACAACGAGAAAGAAAATTAAGAAAAGACCAATATTCCTGATGGACATGGATGAAAAAATCCTCAAGAAATTATTAGCAAACTGAAGTAAACGTACATTGAAATGATCAAGGGAGATTTATTCCAGGGATGCAGGAATGTTTCATATCTGCAAATCAATCAGTAGGATATATCAATTTAACAAATTGAAGGGTTATAATGATATGATCATTTTAATAGATGCAGAAAAAGCATTTGGCAAGATTCAATATCTACTCATGATTAAAACTCTCAACAAAGTGAGTATAGGAGGGAATGTACCTCAACATAATAAATGCCTTCTATGACAAGCCCACAATTAACACCATACTCAGTGGTGAAAAGCTGAAAGATTTTCCTCTAAGGTCAGGAATAAGACAAGGAAGCTCTCCCTCACCAATTTTATTCAGCATGATATTGGACATCCCAGCCAGAGCAATTACATAATAAAATGAAATAAAAGTCATCCAAATCATAAAGAAATAAAACTGTCTTTAAATTTTTTTTTCAACGTTTTTTTATTTTATTTTTGGGACAGAGAGAGGCAGAGCATGAACGGGGGAGGGGCAGAGAGAGAGGGAGACACAGAATCGGAAACAGGCTCCAGGCTCCGAGCCATCAGCCCAGAGCCTGACGCGGGGCTCGAACTCATGGACCGCGAGATCGTGACCTGGCTGAAGTTGGACGCTTAACCGACTGCGCCACCCAGGCGCCCCAAAACTGTCTTTATTTGCCAAGGACATGATAGTATACACGATAAAACCTAAAGACTCCACCAAAGACCTGTAAGAACTAATAAGCAAATTTATAAAGTTTAAGTTTACAAGTTTTGAGTCACAAAATGAATACAAAAAATTTAGTTGCATTTCTATTTACTAATAATGGACTACCAGAGAAACTAATAAAACAATCCCATGTGCAATTGCATCAAACGAATAAAATATCTAGGAATAAATTTAACCAGAGGGGTGAAAGAACTGTACAGTAAAAGTTAGAAGACGCTGATGAAAGAAATTGGAGAAGACACAAATAAATGGGGAGATATTCTGTGCTTATGGGTTGGAAGAATGAATATTGTTAAAATGTCCATGCTACTCAAAGCAATCTACAGATTCAATGCAGTCCCTATCAAAATTTCACTGATATTTTTCACAGAAATAGAACAAAGAATCTTAAAATTTGTAAGGGACCACCAAAGACCCCAAAGGTAGTCAAAGCAATCTTGAGAGAGAAGAACAAACCTGGAGATGTCACATTCCCTTGTTTTAAGCCATATTACAAAGCTATAGAAATCAAAATGGTATGGTACTGGCATAAAAACAGACACATAGATCAATGGAACAGAATAGAGAGCCCCGAAATAATCTATGATAAAGGAACCAAGAATATACAATGGGGAAAGGTCAGTATTTTTAATAAATGGTGTTAGGAAAACTGGACAACCACATGCACAGGAATGAAACAGTACTCTTACCTTACATAATACACAAAATTCAACTCAAAATGGATGAAAGACTTTAACATAATACTTGAAACCATAAAACTCCTGGAAGAAAATTCAGGATTTTTTGGTAAATTCCTTAACATTGGTCTTAGCAATGAGGTTTTGGATTTGACACCAAAAGCAAAGGCAACAAAAGCAAAACTAAATAAGTGGGAGTACACCAAACTGAAAAGCTTCTGCATAGCAAAGAAAACCATAAAAGAAAGAAAGAAAAGAAAGGAAGGAAGAAAGAAAGAAAGAAAGAAAGAAAGAAAGAAAGAAAGAAAGAAAAAGAAACAGTAACATAAGGGATTAATATCCAAAATATATAATGAATTCATGCAATTCAATAGTGAAAAAGACAAACAATCTGATTTAAAAATCGGCAGAGGAGGGGTGCCTGGGTGGCTCAGTTGGTTAAGCATCTGATTCTTGATTTCGACTCAGGTCATGATCTCAATGAGTTTGAGCCTCTCAGGGAGCTCTGCACCAACCACGCAGGATTTTCTCTCCCTTTCTCTCTGTTCCTCCCCTGCTTGTGCGCTCTCTCTCTCTCTCTCTCTCTCTCTCTCTCTCTCAAAATAAATAAACTTTCAAAGGTTTTTAAAAAATGGGCAGAGGATCTGAATAGACATTTTCCCAAAGAAGTCATACAAATGGCTCACAGCTACATGAAAAGACGCTCAACATCACTAACCATCAGGTAATTGCACCGTTGGTGACAATGTCCGTTGGTACAGCAACTGTGGACAAGAGTATGGAGGCTCCTCAAAAAATGTGAAGTGTTGCTCGAGCCAGCAATTCCACTTCTGAATAAACCCCTTAAGGGAAATGAAAATACTAATTCAAAATGACATCTGCACTTCCAAAGTTATTGCAGTATTCATTTTAGAATTTAGTTGATTTGGAAATTTTGTGTACACCTATTAGAACTTTTTGTGGTTTTAGAGAAAACAAAATGTTTGTTTTTAAAAGTTTATCTTGTGTTTATTTTACTTTGGCAAATTTCCCCTTTATACGATTTTCCAGGAATCCTTGTTTCTCATGACTGGAGAACAGAAACCATTTTCTTCGGGAGTGAGTCAGTATCATGCCTGATACACTGGGGACACTCAAAGGATACTAGGTGAGCCCTCCAGCTCACTTTGTCTGTGACCAGTACTCTTTTCAAATGGACCTTCAATCGTTTGTGAAAACTAGTGTTGTTTCTCTTACTAAGTCAATATCCATGCCCCCTGGAACAAGTCAGTGTGAGTATAGTTGGGGTTTTGATAAAGTTACTAGGGCTAGGATATAAAGGTAAACTTTTGCACTCCCTGTAGTCCCTATCATGAGATATGCAGCATAGAAAATGTTCAGCCAATCTCTATAACTCCATGTTTATGTAGCGTGGTAATTTTTAAACCTGACCAAGTTGATGACCTGTGAAAATAGTGCTAACAAGCAGTTAAAGAAGGAGGTTGGCTTATATGAATGAAAACTTAGAGCAATAAAATATATACAGAAAAAATCTTGCAAAATCAGATTTTTAATTCTACGTCCTATTTTAAAGTATAATGCCTGCATTTCTTTTGTTATGGTATTGTTAAAAGAAAGATAGTGTAAGTTATAGGGATAGCCAGAAGCAAATTTTTTGCCTCTTTGTATTTGAAAGAAGGGAGGGTTTAAATAAGAACCCCACCCCCAGTCTTCTGCATGGTTGCTGCTTTTGGATAAAAACTAAAAACTTGGCCATCAGAATATATTCTAAGAATACATTTCCTTGGTGTATACTTGGCTGAGTACAGATTCAGACTAATTTATGTCTCTGTGTACTCTAAAGGGAATGAATGTTCGTAATTCTTATGTTAAACATGTAAATGAGTATTATTACACTCAAGGTAGTGATGGGCCAAATTATATCTGCTTAAAATTTATAGGCTGATGCCTTAACTGCCAGTACCTTTGAAAGTGACTGTATTGGAGACAGGGCCTTTAAAAAGGTAATTAAGCTAAAAAGAAAATTCTTAGGGTGTCCTAACTCAATCTGATTAGTGTTCTTATAAGAGGTTAGACCAGACAGAGAGACACTGAATAAGGCTGCACACAGAGAAAAGGCCATCTGAAGGCCCAGAGAGAAGGAGGCCACTTACAAGCCAGGGGCAGAAACCTCAGAGGAGTCCGCCTTCTGGCACCTTGATCTTGGAATTCCAGAATTGTGATAAAATACAGTTTCTATTGTTTAAGGCCCCCAGTCTATGGTGTTTCTCCCGGAAGCCTTAGCAAAATAGTTAGGGCAACAGTTTTACAGTAGAAATTTATTCTTTTTAAATAATATTTTATTAGTAATTATTGTCATATAACCCATGTTAACTACACATTAGAAAATATAAATTAAGGATGAAATAGCACTGAAAAACAATACTTGGTAGATTAAGAAAGAAAATGGAACCATACTAAATTTTCAATTAAAAACAGAGAGAGAAGAAAATAAGTGGTATTTTAATATTTTTATATTATTTTAATATTTTAATATTAAACTATTAACTATTTTAATATTTTAATATAAATCCTTCTAGATTTAACCATTCAGATACATAAAAATATATATAAAGAGAAACTTATTTTTACTAAAAGGAAATGATCTCCATACTGTTTCCTTTTTCATGTTGTACCAAATATGATCATATCTCCTATTCATAGTTTATATAAATTTACATAAATAATGTCAACAAATAAATATTTGTGTACTTTTTTGACTGTAATATATGCTATTGAATATGAAAATTTTGGACCAATTCCTTGCCGTTGGAAGTTGGAACTTACCCAGTATTTCACTGTCTAAGCAAAGCTTTAACAAATGGGATTTTACGTATATTTGGCATACTTTTCAACCATGAATAAATTTCTAAGAGTAAAAGTGTTGGGTCAGAAGTTATGAAAATTACAAAGTGTTTGATGTGTACTACCACGTTGCTTTTCAGGAAAGCTCTGTCAATTTGTACTCCCAGCAGGAGTTTTGTAGTTCCTTAAAAAAAATAAATAAATAAAGCCTTTAAATTTGGTCAAAGCTCCATGTTACATATAGCACTGTTTGGTGAACCTAATTTTACATTAGCTAGGACTCATTCTCCAGCTTTTCTGGAAGATGAATTATTTCACTATAAGTATCTGATTGAATTTTATTAAACTATAACCTGCTTCATGGTTTATAGAGACCTCATACCTGTTATTGATATCTGCCCTCAATCTTGTCCCTTCAATAGGATTTTTATTTATTTTTATTTTTATTTTTTTAAATTTTTAAATTTTTATTTTATTTTTTAATTTTTTAAGTTTATTTATTTATTTTGAGAGCTCAAGAGCACGTGGGAAGGGCAGAGAGAGAGAGAGGGAGAGAGAGAGAGAATCCCAAGCAGGCCCAGCACTGTCAGCGTGGAGCCCAACATGGCGCTAGAACTCACAAACTGTGAGTTTTAAAACTCAATAGAATTTTTACATTTTTTTCATAAATTAAAAAAATAAGATTTAGCTGTCTATTTTTCATTTTTCATTCATCAGTTCAAACTTAGATTTATTTATTTTTTCGTACAGGAATACTTCTTCCCTTCATTTTCCAACAACAATTATAAATAGGATTGTTTTTTAAAACATCCGTTCTCTTAATGCAATGTGTATCCCCCGCCCCGAGTCTTGATTATTATGATATATTCTCCATTGTACTTAGTTAACCCATATCCAGACAGATCTAATTGTATTTTAAAAGTCTGTGGTAATAGGAAAGCTGACCCCGTGCCTGATTTACTCCTTGTCCTAGATTGACTTTGAAAAATATAAATCACATATCATACTTTCGTGTGCAGCTTTTGAACTATTTATGGTTTTAATTCTGATTAAATCACGTATCCACCTTAAACATCTCTAATTCCTTTTGCCATTTCCCATACAGAAGTATTGAACCCCTCTGTGTAGCTGATCAACTTCCCAGGGAACACTACAATCTGCTTTTACAAATAGTGCTAGGAAATAAACACGTGTTCTCTGTGGACAATCAAGTCCCTCATTTTGCTTTTGCTGAAAACTCAAAGTGATCTGTGGAGTTTATTCAGCAGAGGAATAGAGTTAATGGATAATAAGACACAGCTGAATAACATGGGGCTTCCAATTAAACAAAATTTTTCTCTTCCCACATTTTTGACTCGCGTAACATTATGCCTCTTCCGCTCTGTGGAGCTTGTACTTGGATCAAGTATAGGAGTGTAGGTGTAGGTATTAAATGTTATTGAGTTACATTCAGTCCCTGTTTCAAACCACTGGTATCAGTGGGCACAGAGTGGCAGAGACAATAGAGTCAAATGTGGGCTTGCCTTTTTTTTTTTTTTTTTAAGTTTATTTATTTATTTTGAGGCAGGAGGGGCAGAGAGACAGACACACACAGAATCCCAGGCAGGCTCCACGCTGTCAGCACAGAGCCCCACACGGGACTCGATCTCACAAACTGAACAATTATGACCTGAGTCAAACCAAGAGTCAGGCACCCAACCTACTGAGCCGCTCAGGTGACCCTGGTCATAGCTTCTTTATCCCCATATGTATATATGTGGACTTGCTGTAAAAATATATATGGCTGTAAATATTTCCTCTTAAAGCATAGATGCTTGTGTTGTTACTTCCTTAATAGTAATGTAGGCTTTCTACAACTAAAGCACTGTGGAGACACTATTATTTTTAGGGAAGTAGGTAATTAACAGTGGCCAAAGTTTCTTCTAGAACAAATACAAAAGTTGGGTTATTTCCAAAATCATATAGGAGAGGCATCAGAGAGCTACAGAAATAACAAAGTTTGAAGAGAGTAAAATTCAGAGGAGAGAAAACTTTTCAGAAGTGAGATAAAAATGGGAACCTGCTTTTGTTCTAGGTACATTTGCTGTCTTGACCTGGCTGGAGGTGGGCATCTGGGCTAGGACTGGACAGAGGGTCGTAGCTTCTTGGAGCCTCATGCAGCCGGTATAAATAAAGTGAAGATTTATAAGGCCTCAAACACATGTCTTTTACCTCCCTGAGACATGTGCTGAACTTAGAAGCTGTTAAGAACCTTAAATACATTGGACACTGTACCCAGTAATAGCAGAATTCAGTGTTTTTCAACTGCACATAGAACATAAACTAAAACTAACTATATGTATGTCCGTTGTGTAAGCATCAATTTATTTCAAAGAATTGAAGTCATTCAGATTATGTTCCCTGAGCACAGTGAAATTAAACTAGAAATCAGTAACAAACATGATAAGTAGAAATACCAATTACCTACAAATTAAGCAAATAAATTTTCAAAATCCATTGTTCAAAGAATATCTCATGGTGGAAATTAAAGGTGAGTAATATTGATAATACAAATGTTAAAATCTGGGTGATACAGCTAATGAGCTATTTAAAAGGAAATTTATAGCCTTACATTAGTTACATAAAAAAATAGAAGTGTGGTAAACACCTAGCAATCTATCATCACAAGGTGTAAAATGAACTACAAGTCAAAACTAAAAAAAAGAAAAAAGTAAATAGAAGACAATATGATACAGGCAGAAATTAATGTAATAGTATCATCATCATTGAAAAAATCAACAAAGGAAAAGTTGGTTCTTTGAAAAGAGTAATTATTTATGTTAAGTTTATTTATTTTGGGAGAGAGAGACAGAGGGGGAGAGAGAGAACTAGTGGGGGAGAGGCAGAGAGAATGTGGGACAGAGGATCTGAATCAGGTTCTGTGCTGACAGCAGAGAGCCCAATGCGAACTCAAACTCCCTAACCATGAAATCATGACCTGAGCCCAAGTCTGACACTCAACCAACTGAGCCACCCAAGTGCCCAGGTCCCCCAACCAATAAGCAACATGGAAAAAGAATAATAATTGGTATGATTTATGCCATGAATGGTTTACTTTAGAAAACAAATCAATGCAATTTACTAAATTAATAGAACAAAAATATATACAATTATTTAAAATCATAATTTTTATTTTTAAATCATAGCAATCATTAATTATAAAAACGATCTATAAAAATCCTATAGTAACATTTGTACATTGCTGATGGGAATGTGAAATAATGCAGACACTTTGGAAAACAGTTTGGCAATTCCTCAAAAAATTAAACACAGTGTTACATATGACCCAGAATTCTACTCCTGGATATGTAAAAAAGAAAATGAAAAATATATGCTTGTACGAAAACTTGTACAGAAATATTTACGGCAGCATTATTCATAACAGCAAAAAAATATAAACAAGTGTTCACCGACTGATAAATGGATTTTTTAAATAATCAAATACTATTCAGTCTTAAAAAAGAAATAAAGTACTGATACATGCTAAAACATGTATGAACCCAAAAATAGTCTCAGTGCAAGAAACTAGATATAGAATACTAAATACAGTATTTTATACCATTTATATAAAATATCCAGAATAAGTAAATCTATCAAAACATAAAGTAGGTTAGTGGTTGACAGGGCCCAGAGGATTGGGAATGGGAGTGACTGCCAACAAATATGGGGTTTTGGGGGCGTGATGAAAATATTCTGGAGTTAGTGGTAACACAATTTTGTAAATATAATAAGAATCATTCAGTTATAGTTACCTATTTTAAAATTAGGCTAATAATCCACTTTTAGTTTATTTTTGTGAAAGATGTAAAAGCAATGACTAGATTCTTCTTTTCTTCTTTTTCTTTTCCTCCCTCCCCCTCCCCCTCCCCCTCTCCTTCCCCTTCCCCTCCCCCTCCTCTTCTTCCTCTCCTCCTCCTCCTCCTTCTCCTTCTTCCTCTTCTTCTTCTTCTTCTTCTTCTTCTTCTTCTTCTTCTTCTCCTTCTCCTTCTCCTTCTCCTTCTCCTTCTCCTCCTCCTCCTCCTCCTTCCTCTTCTTCTTCTTCCTTGCATGTGGTTGTTCAGTTTTTCCAGGACCATTTGTTAAATACCATCCATTATTCATTAATGTGCCTTTGTTACTTTTTCAAAGATACATTGCCTATATTAGCATGCATCTATTTCTGGTTTCTCTATTCTGTCCCATTGATTGATTTTTTCCAAGACCACACTCTGTTCACTACTCAAGCTTTATAGTAAGTCTTGAAGCTAGGAAATGTCAGTCCTCCAACTTTGTTCTTCTTCAATATTGTGTTGGCTATTCTAGGTTTTTTGTCTTTCCATCTCAACTTTAGAATCAACCTGTCAATAATCACAAATGATGTGCTCGGACCTTGAAATTGCATTGAATCTAGATCCATTTAGAGACAACTGACATCTTGACAATATTAAGTCTTCCTAACTATGGTCATGGGATATCTCTCCATTTATTATATCTTTGATTTCTCCCATTAAAGATTTTTAGTTTCAATCATACAGAGATGGTAGTATAAATAGTGTTGTGACTTTAAATTCAAGATTTTTTATTCATTTCCAGTATATAGTTGAGCAATTGACTTTTACATATTAACCTTATATCCTCCAAACTTACTGTAACTGTTTATTCATGTAAATTTTTTTTTGATTCCTTGGAATTTTCAACATAGACAGTCACGTCATCCGCAAAGAAAGGCGTTTCTAGCTTTTTCTTCACAATATGCATACCTTTTATTTCTTTTTCTAGTTCTATTGCATTAGCTTGGACTTCCGGTATAATGTTAAATATGGGTTTTAAGAGGGGACATCTATGCCTCATCCCTGATCCTGGGGAAAAGTCCATCTTGTCACTTCTAAGTATGAAGTTTCTGTTGTTATTTTGAAGATGTTCTTTATCAGGTTGTGGAAGTACCTTCTACGCCTAGTTTGCTGAAAGTTTTTATCACGAACGTGTGTTGGATTTTGTCAAATGCTTTTTCTGATCTCTCCATATGACCGTGTAATTTTTCTTCGTTAGGCTGCTGATGTGATGGATTATGTTAATTAATGTTTAAGTTTTATATCAGACTTGCATACTTGGAATCGTATTTTATTGGGCATTTTTACATTTATGTTCATGGAGATTTTTGTCTGTAGTTTTCCTATAACTTTAATGACTGTGTTTAATGTTGATATTAGGGTAATGATGGTCTCATAAAAGGAGTTTAGAAAATATTCCCTCTGCTCTGATTTTCTGGAACAGATTGTAAATCATTAGTATAATTTTTCTTTAAAAGTTTATTGGATTCACTAGTGAACCTAGACCCATCTGGATCTGTTAATTCCTGTTTTGGAAGGTTATTAATTATTGATTTATTTTCTTTAACAGTTACAGAGTCTATTCAGAATATTTTCTTCTGATTGTGTCTTTCAAGGAATTGGCCCATTTCATTTAAATTATGCATTTTTGAACATAAAGTTATGTATAGTATTAATTTATTCCCATTTTAATGTCTATGGGATAGCTTCTCTTTCACTTCGGGTATTAGCAATTTTTGTTTTCTTTTTCTTCCTTGTCCAGCTCGATGGTTATCAATTTTCTTGCTTTTTTTTTTTACTAGACAAGCTTTTGTTTTAACTGATTTATTTTTGTTGTTTTCCTGTCTTCAATTTCATTAATTTCCTCAATTCCTATTTCTCTGCTTACTTTGGCTTTAATTTGTTCTTCTTTTCTACTTTTCTTAAGATGGAAGCTTATATGATTGATTTTAGGTCATTCTTCTTTTCTAAAACATGTACTCGATACTATAAATTTCCCATTAAGCACTGCTTTCACTGCACCCACATATTTTGATAAATTATGTTTTCATTTTCATTTAGTTCAAAATATTTAGAAATTTCTCCTGAATTTATTTGACCCACATATTATTTAAAAATGTGTTGTATAGGGGCACCTGGGTGGCTCAGTCGGTTGAGTGTCGGACTTCGGCTCAGGTCATGATCTTGCGATTTGTGAGTTTGAGACCTGCATCGGGCTCTGTGCTGACAGCTCAGAGCTTGAAGCCTGCTTCGGATTCTGTGTCTCCCACTCTCTCTGCCCCTCCCCGTCTCATGCTCTGTCTCTCTCTCTCTCTCTCTGTCAAAAATAAATAAACATTAAAAAAATGTTTTTAAAATGTGTTGTTTAGTCTCTATGTTATTGATTTCTGGTTTAACTCCATTGTGGTCTGAAAGTATGCTTTCTATAATTTATATTCACTTAAATTTGGTAAAACATTTTTTATGGTCCAAAATGTGGTCTATCTTCATGAATGATCCATGTAAGCTTGAAAAGAATATGCATTCTTCTGTTTCTCAAGTGTTCTATAAAGGTGAGTTAGATCTACTTGACTGATGGTATATTATTAAGCTCAACTATATTCTTAGCAATTTTATGCCTACTAGATCTTTCAGTTACTGATAGAGGAATATTGAAATCTCTAGTATGTGTATATTTCTCCTTGAAGATCTGTCAATTTTTGTGTCATCTATTTTAACACTCTGTTATTCATTGTATACATTAAGGAAGAGTTTTTAAGTTTTGTAGAAGTGACCATTTGATGAGTAGGTAAAGCTCCTATTTGTAATGTAATTCTCTCTGCTCTGAAATGAGCTATGTCTGAAATGAATATAGCCACTTTAGCTTTCTTTTGATTAGTATTAGCGTGGTATATCATTCTTTATCCCTTTGCTTTTAATCTATCTATGTCTTCATATTCAAAGTAGGTTACTGGTAGACAACACGTAGTCGGGTCTTGCTTTTCTTCTTTTTAAATTCTCTGACGGTCTCTTTCAGTTGGTGTATTTAGACCATTCACATTTCAAGTGATACTATTGGATTAATATTTACTATATTTGTAAGTCTTTTCGATTTGTTGACATTATTTTTGTTTTTAGTTTTTGTCTTCCACTTCTTCCTTCTGTGTTTTTTATTGAAGATTTAATATGATTCCATTTTCTTTCTGATCAATTATTGTTTTTTTTAAGTGGGTACTATACAGTTAGCAACATATATTTATAATAATTGAGGTCCAATTTCAAAGAATACTATACCATTTATGAGAAGTATAGGTGCCTTGTAACAGAGTATCCCCAATTCCTCCCTTCCATGTCTGCAACATTGTTGTCATTCACTTCACTTATCTGTAAGCTATAATCATCCAATACATTGTTGTTATTATCTTGAACAAACTGTCATCAATTAATTAGTAAAATAAAATATTTCATTTTATTTTCATTATTCCTTCTCTAACACTCTTTCTGTATGTAAATCTCAATTTCAGACCTATATAATTTTTCTCTTTTCCCAAGAACTTTTTTTAACATTTCTTTCAAAGCAGGTCTACTGGTAACGAATTCCCTTACATTTCATTTGTGCAAGTCTTTATATCTTTACTTTTGAAGAATAATCTTACTGAATGCAGAATTCAAGGTTGGTGTATTTTTCTTTAAAAAATTTAAATATTTTACTTTATCCTCTACTTGTATGCATGGCTTCTAAAGAGATATCCAATGTAATCATTACCCTCGTTCTTTTATGTGTAAGGTACCCCCCCTTTCCTTCCCATGGCTTATGTCAAGATTTTCTCCTTGTTTTTGTTTTGAAGTTTTGTAGTTGAATATGATATGCCATAGGTGCAATTTTGTTGGTATTTTTCCTACTTGGTGTTCTCTGAGCTTCCTAGATCTGTGGTTTTGTATTTGCCATTCATTTTGAACTATTATCAGCCATGACTACTTTAAATATTTCCTGTTTGTTTCTCTCCTTTCTTCCTTTCTGGTGTTCCTGAGTGTGTATGTTACCTATACCTCTTTTGTAATTTCCCCTGAGTTGTTGACATTGTTTCACTTCTTTATTTTCTTTTCCTTGTTTTTCAGTTGGGGAATTTTGTATTGACTCGTCTTCAAGATCACTGAATTTTTTTTCTTGGCTATGTCCAATATACTGATAAGCCCATTTAAGGTATTTTTTTTGTTGAAGTATAATTAACATACAACGTTGTATTAGTCTAAGGTGTACAACATACTGATTCAATAATTCTGTACATTACCCAGTGTTCATCAATTATCATAGTCATCATTGAATGTTATTACATTATTCTATATTCCCTGTGATGTGCTTTTATCCCTATGACTTATTTATTTTATTACTGGAAGTTTGTATCTCTTAATCCTCTTTATTTATTTCACTTATCCCCCACCCACCTCTCCTCTAGTAACCACCAGTTTGTTCTCTGTACTAAAAAGTCCATTTTTTTTGGTTTTGTTTTAGATTCCACATATAATTGAAATCATACAGCATTTCTCTTTCTCTGTCTGACTTACTTCACTTAGCATAATATTGTGTAGATCTAGTCATATTGTCAAAAATGGCAGGAAAAGTATTCTTCATTTCTATTATTGTGCTTTGGTTTTTAGCATTTAATGTTTATGCTTTCTTAGAGTTTTTATCTCTTCTTTCATTATACATTTCTTTTTGTGTATTTTCCACTTTTCTCTTTAAAGCCCTTACCATAATCATAATTACTTTAAATTCCCCGTCTTACAATTCTATACTTTTTGTCATATCTGGGTCTTAGTCTGATGCTTGCTTTTTCTTCTCAGACTCTGATTTGGTTTTACTTTCTGGGCATTTAGCTTGCTTTGTAACATTTTTGTTAAAAGCTGGATATTATATATCAAGTAAAAGAAAATGAGACAAATAAGCTTTTATTATGAGATTTTATGTTTATATTGGTAGGAGTAAGGCCATGTATACTCTACATAGCTGTAGTGTCAGAAGCTAATATTTATTTTAGTGTCCTTGCTTTTGTCTCTCTCATTGTTTTGTGTATTTCTCAAAAGGCTCTTTTAAATAAAGTCTGAACTTGAAGGTCTTTCAGCGGTAGTCCCCTATTATTATACATGAAAGCAGTGTAGTAAAAGAAGAGAAAACATTCTAGAATTCTGCAAGTAGGTCTCAGCCCCCTAGATCAAATTGTAGAGGGAGATTGACTTGAATATTCCTCTTCCCCCCCACCCAAGTTGAATAGGCTCTGAGAAACCAGTTTTCCTTGAAGGCTGGAACTTTGTCAAAACAAAAACACTGTAGTGTATTTCAGAATGTTTATCTTCCCCCCTTGCCTGCCAGACACCAAAGCAGATCTTTGTCTTAATTTCACCCTGAGAGACTGATGGAGTTCTTAGACATAAGACTCATGAGGCATGGACCCCCTGGGACTGAGAGAAAGCCTTTCATTCTCAAGCTATTTGTATTAGTCTACTCAGTCTTCCATAACAACACATCACTGTGTATGTGGCTTACACAACAGAAACTTGTTTCTCATAGTTCTGGATGGTAGGAAGTCAAAGAGTAAGGTGCTCGCTAATTCATTCTCAGGGAGGGCTCTCTTCCTGGCTTACAGATGAGCACCCTCTCACTATGCTCACATGACCTCTTCTTTGTACACACACAGAAAGAGAACACTCTGGTCTCTCCTCTTCTTAAGAAAATTTTTTTTAACGTTTATTTATTTTTGAGACAGAGAGAGACAGAGCATGAACAGGGAAGGGGCAGAGAGAGAGGGAGACACAGAAGCTGAAGCAGACTCCAGGCTCTGAGCTGTCAGCACAGAGCCCAATGCGGGGCTCAAACACACGAGCTGTGAGATCATGACCTGAGCCGAAGTTGGATGCTCAACCGACTAAGCCACCCAGACACCCCGATTTATTTTTATAAATTTTAACAGAATTAACACAAATGAACAAATGTGCCCATGGAAAAGTATATTGCTTATGATTACCTGACTAGTTGGAAAGATGGTGGAATGGTTGTACTCACTTGCCCACCCTTTTTCCTTCCTTCCTTCCTTCCTTCTTTCCTTCCTTCCTTCCTTCCTTCCTTCCTTCCTTCCTTCCTTCCTTCACCTTGTACTTCTTAAGGATTTTTGAAGTTCTGTGTATACACTAAGGGACTCTTTCTCAGAAACAAGATTTTTTCAGCTTTGGTTTCTTTTCTTGTCTCCAACTCCTTGTTGACTTTCTCTGTCACTCATTTCTTCATAAATTCAAAAGAAGCATAGCCAGTAATCATTTTTTCATATTGACGCTTTATGACCTTCCAACTTAAGGGATAACCACTTTGGCTGATATATTTTCAAGCCAGCAAGTTATGATTACCCCATAATTCTAATAAATTTCTTGTATGTTAAAAAAACCTGAAAAATAGCTACGTTTTATGGTGATGATGTGAATGGTAATAAGCTTGAGTTCTATACAAAATATCATAACTAAGTTTTTGTCGAGTTGAAACCTTGATTTCAAGTTGTCTAGACACATACACGTTTCCATATATCATTTAATGATTTGTATTTAAGCTCTCCTAATGTGATCAAAATGAGTGAAACTGAGTTAAATCGTTTATTAAGTAAAGGTAACTAAAAACTTACTACTCTATGTATGGTTGTCTATTTTGCCTCTTTGAAGTGCAGAAAATTATTCTTCATTTGCATGTATTTCCTTTTACTTATTTATTTTCCTGTTTAAATTGAAAAGGAATAATTTTTGATGTAAGTAAATTGAGATTTTTATAATTCAGCAGGTTAGTAAATATAAGAAAGATTTGTCTGTCAAAGTTATTTATTACTTTATAAGTCTTTAATAGTTTTAAAAGAAGGGGACTAGGGGTCCCTGGGTAGCTCAGTCAGTTGAGCATCCAACTTCAGCTCAAGTCATGATCTCATGGTCCGTGAGTTCAAGCCCCACATCAGGCTCTTGCTGACAGCTCAGAGCCTGGAGCCTGCTTCAGATTCTGTGTCTCCCTCTCTCTCTGTACCTTCCCTACTCACTCTCTGTCTCTGTCTCTCTCTCTCTCAAAAATAAATAAACATTAAAAAAATAAAAAAAATAAAAGAAAGGGTCCAAATTTCTGGGGTGTCTGGGTTGCTCAGTCAGTTAAGTGTCCACCTCTTGATTTTGGCTCAGATGGCTCAGGTCATAATCTCATGGTCCTGAGATTGAGCCCTGAGTCAGGCTTCATGCTGACAGTTCAAGGCCTGCTTGGGATTCTCTCCCTCTCTCTTTGCTCCTACCCCACTTTCATACTCTCTCTTTCTCAAAATAAATAATAAAAAAAAGAAGTGGTCTAAATTTCTGTACAATCTAGCTTGGCTGAAAAATTATTTTGCCACCTTTATATTAGCATATTTTGTTATATTTCTATATTTTTCTAGCCAGAGTCTCTTGAAATTTTGAAAAAATAGAAAGCCATGTTTAAAATTTTGATTTTAAATTGCAATCTCTTTAAATTTATCCACCAACTAAATTACAAGTAATAATTTTTTTATATGTTTATTTATTTATTTTGAGAGAGAGCATGCACACATGCCAGCATGAGCAGTGAAGGGGGAGAGGCAGAGAGAGAGAGAGGAAAAGAGGGAATCCCAAGCAGTCTCCCCACTGCAAGTGCAGAGACTGATGTGGGACTCAATGTCATGATTCATGAGATCATGACCTGAGATGAAATCAGGAGTCGGACGCTCAACAGACTGAGCCACCCAAGTGTCCCAGTAATAAATATTTTTATACTTAAAGTGATTTTCTACAACTGCTTATTGAATAATTTTGTATGTCTAAGAAATACAAATGCCTTGTATGAGTTGTAACAGAATTAACATGGAACTTGCATAGTCACTGAGTGTGTATTTATCTACATATGAAAATTCTTTACAATGACACCCCAGTACATTATTTTAATGTGTGTTACCAAGAACATTTTTAAACTACTTTATATTATATGTAAAATGAGAATGTGCATAAAAGGGGTGCCTGGGTATCCCTCGGTTAAACATCGGTTAAACGTTCAACTCTTGATTTAGACTCAGGTCATGATCTCACACTTTATGAGTTTGAGCCCCATGTCAGCTCCACACAGTGTGGAGCCTGCTTGGGATTCTCTCTCTCTTGCTTTCTCTCTGCCCCTTTCTTGCTCTCTCTCTCAACATAAATAAACTTTAAAAAAATAGAATGTGTACAAGAAAGAATCTATTAATACCCTAATGTCCATTGACTGATGAATGGATAAAGAAGATGTGTATGTACACACACACACACACACACACACACACACACACACACAAAATGGAATATTACTCAGCCATCAAAAAGAATGATATTGTGCCATTTGTAATTATGTGGATGGAGCTAGAGTGTATTATGCTAAGCAAAATAAGTCAGTAAGAGAGAGACAAATACTATACGATTTTACTCATATGTGGAATTTAAGAAACAAAATAGAGGAACATAGGGGAAGAAAAAAAAGAAGAAAGAAAACCATAAAAGACTTTAACTATAGAGAACAAACTTAGGGTTGATGGAGGGAAGGTGGGCTAAATGGGTGGTGGGTATTAAGGAGCACACTTGTGTTGAACAATGGGTGTTACATGTAAGTGATGAATCACTAAATTCTACTCCTGAAAGCAGTATTACATTATATGTTAACTAACTGGAATTTAAACAAAAATATGAAAAAAAAGAACCTAATACTTAGATTAAGAGGTAATCAATTATTATTATATTTATCATTATATTTATTATTATATAGTAAAATCAAGAATTTAATTTTTAGCCAAATACATTAACGTTGACCTCTGAACTTTTCAATGGTGAAAACAAGCAACCAAAAACCTAAAGCATAAAATACAGATATATGGAACCAGTTGATAGATTCTAGGTGAACATGGAATATAATAGGAAGACATATCTCAAAAGATATCTTGTCATTGCCTTACTTAATTAGAGAACTAATTTTTTATGACAGTCGAGTTAAAAAAATGCTCTTCTGAGTAATCACCATACTTTTATTTTTATCATATGCTTCTCTTTTATTTCTCAAAAGTTTTCACATGATTTCATTTTTGGTCAAATATTCAATAATGGCAGAGGTAAACAGATTTTGACGTTTAAAAGACTAAAAAGGCTATAAACACTTTCCAGGGTTAAAGCTGAAATGATGAAAGGAGCCTTTGTGGCTCAGTTGGTTGAGCATCTGACTTTGGTTTAGGTCATGATCTCACGGTTTGTGGGTTCGAGCCCCACGTTGGGCTCTGTGCTGCCAGCTCAGAGCCTGGAGCCTGCTTCAGATTCTGTGCCTCCCTCTTTCTCTGCCCCTCCCTCTATTGTGCTCTTTCTGTCTCTCTCTCTCTCTCTCTCTCAAAAATAAATAAACATTAAAAAAAATAAAACAAAAACAGGGGCGCCTGGGTGGCTCAGACTGTTGTGCGACTGACTTCACTCAGGTCATGGTATCACAGATTGTGAGTTCGAGCTCCATGTCAGGCTCTGTGCTGACAGCTCAGAGCCGGGAGCCCGCTTCGGATTCTGTGTCTCCTTCTCTCTCTGCCCCTCCCCCACTTGCACTCTGTCTCTCTCTTTATCTCAAAATAAATAAACATTAAAAAAATTTTTAAATAAAAAAAAATTTAAAAAGCTGAAATAATGTGTCCTTCTGGGAAGATTCTAGATTAAAACATTGCCGAGAAGAAACATCAAGAGTACATACTTTGAACTGTTTAAACATCATATTACTAATTTATCACTGTAGATTAATCAGACAAAAAGTAGAAAATGAGGAAGGTGATATACTTGAGAAATCAAATACAAACAAGTCATAGTAATTTATAATGAATTCTGAGAATGATAGTGAAATTAGCTAACATATATCAAAGTTTACTGGTTTACACCACAGGCAGGCAAACACATTTTTAAATATCTAGTTTAATATCTAGTTTAGATATCAAGGTGACTTCTTTGTTAAAGAGAGACTACAGAGAAGTCACTGAACATTAGAACTTTTGATGAAAGGCATAATAGCTATTATTCATTTTTAAACTGAGAGTGCATTATAGTGGTATAATTTTCTTTCTCTTAGGGCTGAATTAAGCATGGCTTCCTTCAGAAGCATACGTACACACGCTTTCCAAATGGACGTGCCAAAAGAAATCCAAAACATACCGCCAATGTATTTACTTCCTTCCATATCCACTCCCTCTCTTGTGTAAGACTCCACTCACTAGTATTGCAAGAACTTCCTACTGGGTCCCTGCATTTGCACCCTGACTCTTACCTACATAAATTTTAAACCATTTTTGTTTAACATGCAAATGGCTGAGGTTTAGAGGAAAAGCCCAACTCTTACGCTTTGTCAGTCAAGCCCTTCACTATTGGTCCTTTTCCCCTTTAATTAGCATCCCAAATCATTAGCTCTCCTTTTTTGGTAAGTCTTCTGTATAAAGGAAAAAATATAATCAACTGATAACTTTTTGTGGAAAAAATATAAACCTGAGATACAGAAATAAACTAGAGGCGCCAAAGATATAAAAGAGAGATTATTTTATGAGAAGTCTCATTGCCTATATTTTTTATTTTTTATTCTCAAGTTAGTTAACATCCAGTTTAGTCTTAGCTTCAGTAGAGCCCAGTGGTTCATCACTTATATATGACACCCATTTCTCATCCTGAAGAATGTCCTCTTTAGTGCCTGTCACCCATTTAGCCCAACCAAATATCCCCTCTTAACAAGGGAAAATAGTATTTTTTCTCCTAAAACTAAACCACATAGAAACGTTTGTTTTTATTATTAAAAGGTAGATAATATTAATATACATAATATGTTGATTGGGGAAATTATATACGTAGTACTCTTTACTGGCATTTCATGTCTTTATATCTAACACACTTATTGAAATAATAAAATTGTTTCCAAATAGCTCTTTAGGAAGTCTATATGAAGAATGGACAGATTTTTAGGGCAATTATAATTGCTTATGATTTAAGAAGTTTAGTAAAACATAATGTTCCAAATGACAATTATAATTTTTATTGTAAAAGAAAGTTGGCAAATTCGTTTTCTTCACAGCCACAATAGACTGTTGTTGTTGTTGTTGTTTAGTCTTCCCAAGGGGTATACACATCCATTCTCTTGCTGAAAACTCTAATTTTTCAAACTGTAAGTTTGAAAACCTGGGCTTTCATAAACACAGAAAGATAAATGCCATCCCATGAAACAGTTAGCAAGTTCTTTTAAAATTGTTTAAACTGTAGTTATCTATGTGTGTGCATGTGTAAGAGAAAAAGAGAGTCAGAGAAAGAGAGGGAAAGAGACGGAGAGAGGAAGAGAAGAAAGTAAGAAAGACAAGGTGTCATCACACTGTGCTGGGATTTTTGAAAGGAACATAGATAAAAATAGAAACGGTGATGTCATCAGAAAGAGGATCTCTTTTGCACTGCTGGTGGGAATGCAAGCTGGTGCAGCCACTCTGGAAAACAGTATGGAGGGTCCTCAAAAAATTACAAATAGAACTACCCTACGACCTAGCAATTGCACTACTAGGCATTTATCCACGGGATACAGGTGTGCTGTCTCGAAGGGACACATGCACCCCCATGTTTATAGCAACACTGTCAACAATAGCCAAAGTATGGAAAGAGCCCCAATGTCCATCGATGGATGAATGGATAAAGAAGATGTGGTATATATATGTATATATACAATGGAGTATTACTCGGCAATCAAAAAGAATGAAATTTTGCCATTTGCAAGTACATGGATGGAACTAGAGTGTATCATGCTAAGTGAAATTAGTCAGAGAAAGACATATATCATGTGACTTAAGTCATATGAGGACTTTACGTTACAAAACAGATGAACATAAGGGAAGGGAAGCAAAAATAATAAAAAACAGTGAAGGGGACAAAACATCAGAGGCTCTTAAATATGGAGAACAGAGAGTTACTGGAGGGGTTGTGGGAGAGGGGATGGGCTAAATGGGTAAGGGGAATTAAGAAAGCTACTCCTGAAATCATTGTTGCACTAGATGCTAACTCATTTGGATGTAAATTTAAAAAAAAATTTAAAACAAATGGTGGTGTAATCAGATTGGTGAGGTTCCAGGTTTAGTAGTATATCTCAATTACTTGGTTATGAACCTTTGGGCTCCAAAACTCTTGAGAAATTGAGCACGGTCGGTTTTAATTAAATTCAGTTTTAATTAAAACTGAATGAGACTGGATTAGACTGATAAATTTCTTATATGTATATATTCAATAAAAAATTGTTTATTCTTTCCATATTTTGGTAAGCCCTAGAGATATAGATATTGACAGGTATTGTTTAGAGCCCATCTGCCCTTGTGGAAGATCCATCCAGAATTAAAAAGAAGTTTGGGCTGCCTGGGTAGCTCAGTCGGTTAAGCATCTCGTCTCTTGATTTCAGCTCAGGTTATAATCTCATGGTTCATGAGATTGAGCTTTGCATCAGGCTCCGTGTTGTCAGCACAGATTCTCTCCCTCACTCCTGTCTCTCCCCTGCTCATGCTCTCTCCTTCTCCCTCTCTCTATCTCTCTAAACAAACAAACAAACAAACATTAAAACATTAAAACAAAGAATTAGAGGGGTGCCTGAGTGGCTCAGCTGGTTAAGCATCTGACTTCAACTCAGGTCATGATCTCATGGTTTGTGGGTTCGAGGCCCCCATCAGGTTCTGTGCTGACAGTTCACAGCCTGGAGCCTGCTTTGGATTCTGTGTATCTCTCTCTCTCTCTCTCTCTCTGTTCTTCCCCTGCTTGCACTCTGTCTCTCTCTCAAAAATAAAATTTTTAATTTTATTTTAAAAAAATTAAAAGAAAAGAGACATACTATATTAAAACCTGAGAATGAAGAACAGAAGATACAATCTCAGCCTTTCAGGGGCTCCTATTCAAACTATCAATGGAGACCAAGGTTGCTAAATTAATCCTAGGCTAAGATGGTTATTTTTACATGTCAGCCTGAGTGGATTACAGGATGTGCAGATATTTAACTGAACATTTTTCTGAGTGTGGCTGTGAGGGCGTTTCTGGATAAAATTGGAATTTGAATTGGTGGACCCAGTAGAAGCAGTTTGCCCTACCCAAAGTGGGTGGGCATCACTCAATCTGCAGAAGGCCTGAGTAGAACAAGGGGCAGAGGAAGAAAGAATTTGACCTTTCCCGCCTAACTGTTTGAGCTGGGAGGTTGATGTTCTGCCATTAGTGTTCCTGGTTCTCAAGCCTTCAGACTGAAGCTCAATTATACCACCAACTTTCCTGAGTTACCAGCTTGAAGAAGCAGATTGTGGGACTTCTCATCTTCCAGAATTGCATGAGCCAATTCCCTATAATGAATATCGTCACCATAAGTTATATCTATCTATATCTATCTACATCCATGTCATCTATCTATCTATCTATCTATCTATCTATCTATCTATCTATCATCTATCCTATTGGTTCTGCTTCTCTGGAGAAACTTTCCTAATACTCAGGCTAATATTCAAAAACTACTGAACTAAGTACATGACCAATTATAGCATATATTGTAAATTTTTGTAGCTTTGGTTATACTAAAAAGACCATGTGTAATCACAAGGGAAGCAATTTATGGCCTATGTACAAAAGGAATCACATGAGAAGAGTCATGTTTTCAAGACTAGAGATAGTGATACCTGTGTTATTCACTGGGAAAAATGGTTCCAGTTCTCACACTTTCTTAACCATCTAGCCCCTCTGATTTCTGAGTAATAAAATTTGACTCGTAATAAAGGTTGAGTGTCTTAGAAAGATGTATCACTAAATTGCATATCTAATTATTCATGTGACAAAACTTTAAACTTTAGCAAGCAATATGAGTCAAACACCGTTCTCCCTGAAAACTCTTTCCAACATGGAAATTGCTTAATATATTTAGCTTATAGATAAAAAGAGAAATGTCGGGAAATTCTTAACTTCAATCCTTGAAAACTTTACTTATGGCTGAGGTCAGCTTCCCCAGAAGAGTTGGAGAGATATTTGTGTTCAAGTTCTTTATTGGGGGAGTGCTCTCAAGAAAAGAAAAGCCGGATAGAGCAGGGGAAAACGTCTAACAAGGATGTGGTTGCATCCACCCACCGAGTTCAATCTAATCCCATAAGGTAACTCTGGAACAGGAATTGCACAATAGAGCTGTTCTCTCTTTGAGGTAAGGGGCTGGAATCATACACCTGTCTTTCAGCCAATCTTTGGTCTTGATCATTCCAGAGTGGGAAGAGACAGAGCATACTCTTCTGTTAGGCAGATCCTCTTTGAAGGAAGGCCATTGACCCGGAGGAGAAACAACTGTGAGCCATTATCGGGCAGTACTGACAGCATCTGGGGGAGGGAAGTACCTGCTGACAAAGAAGATCTGGGCAAAGCAACAGCCGCATCCACCAAGTTAGTTTTATCAGGTGCGATTCAATATAGGAAGAGAACCAGGAGAGAGAAGAGGACATTGGGAGATAGGTGTTTCAATATAGAACTGAACTTAGAGCAGCAGTAGTAAATCAAAGACTGCTTATTTCTAACTTCCCCTTTAAGTCCTTTCAAGAGCCAAAATTTTAAATGTCCATGAATTACTTTGACTCTGTAATCCTTTTCTAACTAACTAAGAAAATTTAGTGTGTGGATTTGGAACATTCACTTACTACTTCCAAAAATGAGTACTAATAGACTTATTCTCAAGTATAATTTGTAAAGAACTGTGACAATGCACATAGATATACTAGAGTTTCAAAGAGAACTTGCATATTGAGCCCAATGACACTCTTAGATTGTTACTTGCACATAGCAAGTGACGAAATATATTTTTTCATGAATATTTGTTAAAATGTGTACTTATGTACATTAGAGTATGCAAGGTCATGCTTCCTTCCCAAAGAGCCCTTCCTTCTTTCCATCCTTCCTCCCTCCCTTCCTTCCCCTTTCCCTCTTCCTTTCAATTTTTATTACAGATTCTTTTCAACAATGATATTCAACCATAATCATTCCACATATCATTGCATATTCTATATGCAATGCCCTATGTTAAAAGCTGAAGGCATAGGCATTCAGGATAATTCCCTGACTAGGGGAAGTTATACATCTAGCCACGGAAAGAAACATATGTACGACGTGTCTTACTGTCAGGTAGGAAAGGAGAAAAATAATACTAGACTCGAGGAGTTGGTAAAAATTTGATAGATGAGATAATATTTAAGCTAACCTTGAAGAATAAGTTAGGCTTTTCCAGATAAAGATGGAGACCTAATAGTCAATACTCAATTGTGCTCGGAACACACTCAGTTAACTATTCAAATTCTGCTTTCTATTTAAGGGTAACAGAGAAAATGAACACGCCTTCATTTTCTTTTCCTTTAGTTTTCACACCACCATTAACATATACGCTTGTGAATGTTAATGTTCCCTTGGAGCTCAGAGAAAATCAAGATACAGAAGAGGAACAAAGGAAAAATACAGAAAATTAAAACAAATCAAACTAAATGTTGAATTTTAATCATAAATTTTCCCATAGTCCAGTGTAAAAAGGGAAAAATAGTTAAAACCTTCCTATAAGGTCTTACCATGTTGTCTTCAACTTTAAAAGTTTGCTTTTCATTTGGAGGCTTGCCCTTCTTCCTCTTCCTCTGAGAGAATGCATTTTCCAATCTGCCCCTTCCCTCTAATTCCTTATAGCTATTATCATAGATTTGGTCACTCTGTCCAGAGAAGGAAAACCACAGCATTTAGTATTCTGCAACATTACATTTCCAAAGTTCCCTGGAACAGAACAGTGGAAGGTAGGCTTTGGCATTCCAAAAAGGTTATCCTGGGATGTCTCTACTACTATGAGAGAAGGACATATCATTTTTCTGGCTTTTTGCACATAACTATATTTTTTAAATTTTTTTTAACGTTTATTTATTTTTGAGACAGAGAGAGACAGAGCATGAATGGGGGAAGGTCAGAGAGAGGGAGACACAGAATCTGAAACAGGCTCCAGGCTCTGAGCTGTCAGCACAGAGCCCGACGCGGGGCTTGAACTCACCGACCACGAGATTATGACCTGAGCCGAAGCCGGCCGCTTAACCGACTGAGCCACCCAGGAGCCCCTGCACATAACTATTTGTACATTCCACATATACCATTCTGAGTACCATTGCTAATTCTCAGGCACAGTACAGTTTACACACATATTATTTAAGAAAAAGTTTTCGGGGCAACTGGGTGGCTCAGTTGGTTAAGCATCCAACTCTTGGTTTCGGCTCAGGTCATGGTCTCACAGTTCATGGGTTCAAGCCCTGTGTCAGGTTCTGTGCTGACAGCTTGGGCTTCTCTCTTTCTCCCTCCCCCGCTTGCTCTCCCTCTCTCTCTTTCTCTCTCTCATAAATAAATAAATAAATAAATAAATAAATAAATAAATAAATAAACTTAAAGGAAGATTTCCCTGAATGCATCATCTTCAGAGATTCCAAACCTCAAAATTGGAATAATGAATATTATTCAGCATAGCTTTAGGTACCATTTCCTTGCTTCTAGACAAGAGCATGAGCCATTTGGGTACATGAAAAACAAGACCCAAAACTTTGCTTTGTCATCTAATTAAAACATCTTTGCCTGGCGAGCATGTTTAAGTTCACAAAGTACTTGTAGAAGCGAAGGAAGTTCAGATTTTGTTCCTTAAGAACAGGCCAGCCTACCTTCTTTGTCAGGTTATATCATCACTTCCCTCCTCCAGGCACCCTCCTCCTCCCCTAGTTGGAAGCCAAAAGGATTTGTAGTTTCACTGTCCAGATTTAACATCCAGGGATAAGAGAGAGCATCTGGTGAAATGCTGGGGTTTTAAATTTTACTTTAATTGAATATATTTCATTGTAACTGGCTTTTTGGACTTTTCCAAGTAAATACTTTTTCTTCAGTAATGAACGTTGGAATAATTATATTTTATCAGTATATCTATTACACAATAGGAGGGTGCCACTTTCACAGATTACAATATAAATAGTGCCTCTTGAAGTTTCTGTATTATATTTATGTAATCACTTATTTAAAAATATTCAGGTAGTTAAAATGTATATATAAACATATAAATATGTACCGCTGGCAAAATTCCTGGGGATATTTGCTTGACATTAACCATTAATAATCTTCAAAGTTTTATTTCAATTTTTTCTGCTTAATTTGTTTGTGTTATAAAACTCCAAATATTTCATAAAAGCGTTGAACATGACCCCTAATTTTTCTGTTTTCAATATTTTAAAAACGACTGGCATAATATGTTCAAGCCGAAAATCTGTTTTAATATCTTGTTTGTATACTGCCAAAAATAATAGCAGATATGAAACATTGCGTTGGAGTTATGCTGGAAAAGATCAAGATATTAAGTGTAGACAAGTCATCAAGGGCAATTATGGCACAAAACTGTTTAATATTGCAAATTTAAAAATGCACATTAAGGCATGGGGTACTTGGCAGAAACTGTGTTCTATTAATTTTCATTTAGATCTTGCATTAGTCAATGGATTTTTCTGGTATATTCCCCATTTGGCAAAGGCAGAGTTTACTTTTTAATCTCCAGTGTATCTTTTATTCTTAACTTTCCTTTGAGTCTTATGGTAGCTCATGGGTAAAGAGAGGGCTTGTATTTCAGTAGTCAAGCGCACATAGAACTTGCAGTAGAAGTGAGTAGTACATAAGAAGATAGGTCAAGGTGAAACGCTTTTTCTGAGAATAAGAATGGAAGAAATAAAATAGACTTAAAGGAGTTGGGCACGTTAAAAGGAGTCAGAATATTGACCAGACATCAAGTGAATGAAATTCACTTCTAAGGTAGGAGCTAAATACAAAGGTAAATAAGAAAAAAATATGAAAGAATCACTATACAATATTGAAGTTAATTTTAGAACAGTTTGCATTTAGACTTGAGCCCTTGAGTCACTATCTATAGTGACTTCAAATGCCAAAGTGAGAGAAAGAGCACAAATTTTAAAGTATCGAAGAATCACCCATAGCTAATATTTTCCTCAGTGAGGAAAAACTGAGAGCTTTTCCTCTACAGTCAGGAAAAAAACAGGGAATTTCACTCTCACCACTGTTATTTAACATAGTGCTGGAAGTCTTAGTCACCGTAATGAGACAACACAACGAAATAAAAGGCATTCAAATCAGCAAGGAAGAAGTCAAACTATCAATATTTGCAGGTGACATGATACTTTATATAGAAAACACAAAAGACTCCACTAAAAATTTGCCAGAACTGATACACAAATTCAGTAAAGTTGCAAGGTACAAACTCAACCTACAGAGATGTGTTGCATTTCTATATGCCAATAATGAAGCAGCAGAAAAAGAAATCAAGGAATCAATCCCATTTGCAATTGCATCAAGAACCATGACACCCAGGAATAAATCTAAACACAGGCATAAAGACCTATACTCTGAAAACTATAAAACACTGATGAAAGAAATTGAAGACAATGCAAAGAAATGGAAAAACATTCCACATTCATGGATTGGAGGAACAAATATTGTTAAAATTTCTATATTACCCAAAGTAATCTACATATTTAATGAAATCCCTATAAAAATATCAACAGAGTTTTTCACAAAGTTAGAAGAAACAATCTTAAAAGATAAAGAAGTTGTGGTTTATATATACAATGGAATACTAACTACTTAGCAATGAGAAAGAATGAAATATGGCCTTTTGTAGCAACGTGGATGGAACTGGAGAGTGTGATGCTAAGCGAAATAAGTCAGGCAGAGAAAGACAGATACCATATGTTTTCACTCTTATGTGCATCCTGAGAAACTTAACAGAAGGCCATGGGAGAGGGGAAGGGGAAAAAAAAGGTACAGAGAGGGAAGGAGGCAAACCATAAGAGACTCTTAAAAACTGAGAATAAACTGAGGGTTGATGAGGGGTGGGAGGGAGGGGAACATGGATGATGGGTATTGAGGAAGGCACCTGTTGGGATGAGCACTGGGTGTTGTATGGAAACCAATTTGACAATAAATTTCATATAAAAAAAAACTTTTGTATGGAACCACAAAGGACCCTGAATAGCTGAAGTAATCTTGAAAAAGAAAAGCAAAGCTGGAGACATCACAATTCTGGACTTCAAGTAATTACAAAGCTGTTGTGATCAAGATTGTATGGTAGTGACACAAAAATAGATCAATGAGACAGAATAGAAAACCGAGAAATGAACCCACAACTATATAGTCAATTAATCTTCAACAAAGCAAGAAAGAATATCCAATGGAAAAAGAGACAGTCTCTTCAACAGATGGTGTCGGGAAAACTGGACCAGTTACTTACACCATACACAGAAATAAATCCAAAATGGATTAAAGTCCTGAATGTGAGATAGGAAAAAATTAAAATCCTAGAATGGAACACAGGCAGTAGCCTCTTTGACATTGGCCACAGCAACTTCTTACTAGATACATCTCCAGAGATAAAGGAAACAAAAGCAAAAATAATTTTTGGACTACAAAAATTTTTGGACTACCTTAAAATTTCTTCTGCACAGTGAAGGAAACAATTGACAAAGTAAAGAAAACCTACTGAATAGGAGAAGAGATTTTCAAATGACATATCTGATAAAGGGTTAGCATACAAAATATATAAAGAACTTATACAACTCCACACACAAAAACCAAACAATCCAATTAAAAATGGGCAGAAGATACGAACACACATTTCTCCAAAGAAGACCTACAGATGACCAACAAACACATGAATATATGCTCAACATCACTCATCATCAGGAAAACACAAATCAAAACTACAATGAGATATCACCTCACACGAGTCAGATTGGCTAAAATCAATAACACAGGAACAGCAGGTGCGGGCAAAGATGCAGAGAAAGGGAAACTCTCTTACACTGTTGGTGGGAATGCAAATTGGTGCAGCCACTCTGGAGAATTAAAAAAAGAACTACCCTATGATCAAACAATTACACTATTAGGTATTTACCTAAAGGATGCAAAAATACTAACTGGAAGGGATACCTGCACGCTAATGCTTATAGCAGCATTGTCAATAATAGCCAAGTTATGGAAATAGTCCAAATGTCTACTGACTGATGAATGGATCAAGATGTGGTATACGGTATAAATATGCCATATATATGTATACACATACACACACACATATGCACACAATGAAATATTACTCAACCTTAACAACAACAAAAAAAGAAATCTTGCCATTTGTAAGGATGCAGCTGGAGCTAGAGAGTATTATGCTAAGGGAAATAAGTCAGTGAGAGAAAGACAAGTGCCACATGATTTCACTCATATGTGGAATTTAAGTAACAAAATAAGTGAACATAAGCGGAAAAAAGGAGAAAAAAGCCAAGAAATAGACTCCTAACTATAGAGAACAAACTGGTGGCTACCAGGGAGGAGGTGGGCAAGGGGATGGGTTAAATAAGTGATGGAGATTAAAGAGTAGACTTGTTGTGATGAGCACTGGATATTGTATGTAAATGTTTAATCCCTAAATTCTAAACCTGAAACTAATATTACACTGTATGTTAACTAACTGGAATTTGAATAAAATCTTGGAAGAAAAAAAAATCACATAGGCTACTTAATAATAGAGGATATTCTAGGATTCCAGAACCAGAAATTCTGAGTCAGCTGACCCAGGTTTAGACTCAAGAATCTTCTTATATGGAATTATGTAATATCATATGTTGAATTTAGAGAAAGGAAGTTGGAACAACCAACAAAGTTGACCAGTATGGAATTATGAAATGACATTGAAACTAAGCTGTTGAACTAAACTCATGGTTATCATCATTATATTTCTTAGTATTTAATTACACATTAAAAACTGTGTATATATGCACAGCTCTCTAGTAGTCTGTGCTTCTTATAAAGATATTAACATTATTCTGAGTAAGTTAGAATGGGAGTATGTTTTGTAAAGGTAAAGAAAAAATCAAATAGTTATTGCAACATCTTTTGGAGGTTAAAATTATATACATAAAACTGTGTCAAACTAAAAACTAAATTAGCATGGGCCAGTTTTACTGAGACACCTGTACATAAGCTTTAGTGCTTCAATAACATTCTGTATCTTGTTATTAGAATGAGTTATTATTGGAGCATTTACTAAATTACTTCCATATTTATTAGATGTCTATAATAACTTTGCTTAGATGAAATAATTATTTATGCAATTAAATCAAGTGAAATAAATAATACCACTTTAACAAATATGAATTTATTTCTAATGATATGAAAAAAAAGATGTATTAAAACAAAACAAAGCAAAACAAAACAAACACAAAACATTGCAGGGCTCCAATACTCTCCTTCTTATCCTCTAGCCAAGATAGTGAATCATAGAACATATCAGTGCCATCAAAGCCTTGAAGAATCTGAATCTGTGATAGGGATCTGGTGATCCCTGTCATATCTCTCTTCAACCTACTGTACGCCTCAGGCAAAAATCAGATGAATACTGGTGGGTGACTGAATAGTTGCCACATTGCAGCTTTTTCCCACAATTGTGGAAATGTGCCTTCTTTATAGGAAGAGAGCAACACAACTTTGCACTTGATTTGTGCTGCTGATCTGCATTCTTGTCTGTATTCACTCCTGATGGTAATGCTGATTAAACATGACTTTTACATGAAAAAGATAAAGGCTTCTATTACAATAGACTGAGGGTTATTGATTATCTTGGCATCCATTAGTCCATCTTGGTGGTACATGATAAGGATGACATTATGCTAAAGGAACATGGTGAGCAGAAAGTGTCAACTTCCGTTAATGCCTTAGAAAGCATGTATCCCAATGAGTGAGAAACAAATCCCACTAGGATCTGGTAAAGATTTTAGAATCCAAAGGTCTCAGGCATTTGGAGATGATGAGGCAAGGGATGGAAAACTACAATCCAGGGACAGGACTCTTATTGTGGTGAACAAAGTTTTATTGGAACACAGCTCGGCCATCCATTAACATAGTATCTATAGCTATTTTCAAGACAGAACAGCAGAGTTGAATAGCTCTGACAGAGAACATATAGCCTACAATGCTAAAATATTTACCATGTGTTATTTTCAGAAGAAAGTTGCTGGACTCTGCTATAAGATAAAGGACAACTAGTGGTACCTAATGTTCCCTACCTCTTTTAAAAATCCAAAGCATTTAGAGGGCCTCTTTGGAAATTAGAGCATCCAACATATTCTGACACATGATACACCTGCCAGGAGATATAAAAAGATCCAAATTGTAGAAGGAGCTCAAAGCAAGAGTGGGGTCCACAGCAGTTCCACTGCACTGCAAACTGTCTTGTCATTTGGCAGAGAATACAATGGTAAATCTAGAAATTTAACTTTGATGAATAATGATACTTTATGGCGTCTCTGATAAGCCCTGATTGAAAAGTTAGAGGACAGAACCACATAGAATTCTAGAACAATTGCAAGTGTTAGCTCTTTCAAAATCAGCTGCTGCCAAGTTACTGCAACCAGTAAAGACTGAAATATGACTTTGATAAATGAAAGGAATATGGAGTTAAAACTATCCATCATGAGCTGGGTATTACCTGATCTAATGATTCATAAGATTAACTAGGTATAGTGACTTTCATAATATGATCTAATAGGAATATGGGAATCAGGCTTATGTATATCCAGAGTACCACATTCTGCTGATATACTTTCAAATACTGTCCATAGCCTCATTGGTTCCATGGCACCAGCTGATGGAAGGAATGAGATTTTTTTTGTCTTGGTTCATAAGTGGTATGACATCTATATGAGCCAAAAATGGAGTAGTCGGTTGGCATCAGTCTTCTCATATTTTTATCCTCCTTGCACTTGTGGTATAGCCAGCTTATAATTTTCACATGATAATGGCAGAACCACAAAAATAAAAAATACCACTTAATAAGAAAATTTCAATTACTGGCTCTTTTCTCATCCACTAATTTAATTGACCAAAAATGTCACATAAAAAAAAAACAAACAAAAACAAAACAAAACAAAACAAAAACCAAACAAACAAAAATAATGCTGTAAGGCAAGAAAATAAAAACGTTACTTATCAAGAGAGTTTTACCCCCAGGGTCTTTGGTGAAAATGATAACTATTAATGTTTAACATCACTGTTCCCTGAGATTGGACTATCAGTTGGATAACACTGGAGTCAGGATAAAAGACTTTTTATGAATGAGATGAGATACCTTTTTTATGAATGAGATGAGATACACTTAGGGAGCTTTGAAAATCTCTGACACATTCCTGGGGATCTAGGATGCCATGCAAACATGCAAGGTCATCTGCATGCACTTTAAATACCTAAACAGGACTTAATCTCTCACCATTTGTGAACTTAAGCCTCTGTCAAAGGAGGCAGTCAATGCCCAAGAAAAATTATAAGCTGCTAAAGTGTTGAAAGTATGACCCCATGCACACAAAGAGCACCTTGATGAAAGGTGAGGGACTTACCTTGAAGTAAGGCATTTAACAAAATGTTCAATCATTAGCTGACTTGTAAGCTAACTGAACAGATTTCAGCATCAGCACATAGTAAAGTACAGAGACATTGCAGAATTTGTCTACAGAATTCATTAAATGAAACAGACACAACCACAATCCCCAGGAATGAAAGAAATCAGAATATCACAAATGTTACTTTATATCATTTAAAATCATTTTGAAGGTTTATGTGAGAAAATTACAGCAAAAACTTTCCTAATCTGTGAAAGGACATAGACATCAAAATCCAAGAAGCACAGACAACTCCCCTTAGATTCAACAAAAACCAACCATCACCAAAGCATATCGTAGTCAAATTCCAAAATACACAGACAAGGCAAGAATTGTGAAAGCAGCAAGAGAAAAAAAGGTCCTTAATCTATAAGGGAAAACAGATCAGGGTCACAGTAGACCTATCTACAGAAACTTGGCAGACCAGAAAGGAGTGGCAGTATATACTGAAGGTGCTGAATCAGAAAAATATGCAGCCAGGAATTTTTCATCAGAAAGGCTGACATTCAAAACAGAAGGAGAGACAGTTTCCCAGACAAACAAAAACTAAAGAACTTTGTGAGCACTAAATCAGTCCTTCAGGAAATTTTAAGGGGGACTCTTTGAGTGGGGGAAAAGATAAAGCAGAACAAAAAAGACTAAAAGCAACAAAGCCTAGAATATCAGAGAATATCACCAGAAACACCAACTCTACCAGGAACACAATGGCACTAAATTCGTATCTTTCAGTGTGCACTGAAAATGGAACTGTAAATGGACTAAGTGTTCGATTCAAAAGACATAGGGTATCAGAATGGGTAAGAACAAAGAGCCATCTGGGGCGCCTGGGTGGGTCAGTAGGTTAATCCTCTGATTTCAGCTCACGTCATGATTTCACAGTTCATGGGTTCAAGCCCCACTTCGGGTTCTGTGCTGACAGCTCAAAGACTGGAGCATGCTTTGGATTCTGTGTCTCCCTCTCTGACCCTCCAATGCTTGCCCCCACTTCTCTTTCTCTCTGTCAAAAATAAACATTAAAAAAAAACACAAGGAAACAAGACCCATCTATATGCTGCTTACAAGAGACTCATTTTAGATCTAAGACACTTGCAGATTGAAAGTAAGGGGATGGAGAACAATCTATCATGCTAATGGTCATAAAAAGAGAGCTAGAGTAGCCCTACTTACATCAGACAAACTAGATTTTAAAATAAAGAGATGAAGCAAAGCATTATATCATGATTAATGGGTCTATCCATCAAGAAGATCTAACAATTGTAAATATTTATGCCCCCAACATGAAACACCCAAATATATAAATCAGTTAGTCAAAAACATAAAAAACTCATTTATAATAATAACATGATAGTAGGGGACTTCAACACCCTTCTTACAGCAATGGACAGATCATATAAGCAGAAAATCAACAAGGAAACAATGGTTTTGAATGACATATTGGGCTGGAATGGCTTAACAGATATATTCAGAACATTTCATCCTAAAGCAGTGGAATACACGTTCTTCTCGGGTGCACATGGAACATTCTCCAGAATAGATCACATACTGAGACATAAATCATCCCTCAGCAAGTACAAAAAGATCAAGATCATACCATACATAGTTTTAGACCACATGCTATGTGTCTAGACCACAAGAAAAAAATTGGAAAAGCCATGAAAACTTCGAGATTAAGCATCATCCTACTAAAGAATGAAGGGTTAACCAAAAAATTAAAGAGGAAATTAAAAAGTACATGAAAGCCAATGAAAATGATAACACCACAGTCCCAAAACCTCTGGGGTGTAGCAAAGGCAGTCATAAGAGGAAAGTATATAGCAATCCAGGCTTTTCAAAAGAAGGAAAAAAAGGTCTCAAATACACAACCTAACCTTATACCTAAAAACCTGGGGGGAAACAGTAAATAAAACCCCAAATCAGCAGACGAAGGGAAATAATAAAGATTAGAACAGAAATCAATGATATTGAAATTAAAAAAATACTAGAACAGATCAATAAAACCAGGAGCTGATTCTTTGAAAGAATTAATAAAATTGATAAACCCCTAGACAGATTGATCAAAAACAAAAAAGAAATGACTGAAAAAAATAAAACCAGAAATGAAAAGGAGAGATCACAACCAACACCACAGACATACAAACAATAATAAGAGAATATTATGAGCAATTATATGCCAACAAATTGGGTAATGTGGAAGAAATGGACAAATTCCTTGAAACATATAAACTACCAAAATTGACATAGGAAGAAATAGAAAATTTGAACAGATCCATAACGAAATTGAATCAGTAATCAAATATCTCCCCAAAAACAAGAGTCTAGGACTGGAGAATTTAAAGAAGAGTTGACACCTATTCTTTTTAAGTTGTTCCAAAAAAAAATAGAAATGGAAGAAAAACTTTCAAACTCACTCTATGAGGCCAGCTTGCCTTGATTTCAAAACCAGACAAAGACCCCACTAAAAAGGAGAGTTACAGACCAATTTCCCTGGTGAAACTGGATGCAAAAATTCTCAACAAGATACTAGAAAACTGGATCTGACAATACATTAAAAGAATTAGTCACCACTATGAAGTGGGATTTATTCCTAGCATTCAGGGCTGGTTCAATATTTGCAATCAATCAATGTGATACATCATATTAAGAAAAAAAGAATAAGAACCATAGGATCCTCTCAATAGATGCAGAAAAAGCATTTGACAAAATACAGTATCCTTTCTTGATAAAAACTGTCAAGAAAGTAGGGATAAAAGAAACATACCTCAAGATTATAAAGGCCATGTACAAAATCCCACAGCCAATTTCATCCTCAGTGGGAAAAAACTGAGAGCTTTCCCTGAAAGGTCAGGAACATGACTGGGATGTCCACTCTCACTACTGTTATTCAATATAGTGTTGGAAGTCCTAGCCTCAGCAATCAGACAACACAAAGAAACAAAAGACATCCAAATTGGCAAAGAGGAAGTTAACCTTTCACTCTTCCAGATGACATGATCGTATGTGTGGAAAACCCAAAAGAATCCACTAAAAAACTGCTAGAACTGATCTATGAATTCAGCAAAGTCACAGGATATAAAATCAATGTACAGAAGTCAGTTGTATTTCTATACACCAATAATGAAGCAGCAAGAAGAGAAATCAAATAACCGATCCCACTTATAATTGCATCAAAAACCATAAAATACCTAGGAATACACCTAACCAAAGTATTAAAAATCTATACACTGAAAACTGTAGAAAGCTTATGAAAGAAATTGAAGAAGACACACAAAAAATGGAAAAACATTCCATGCTCATGGATTGCAAGAATAAATATTGTTAAAATGTTGATACTACCCGAAGCAATCTACATATTCAATCCAATCCCTATCAAAATAACACCAACATTCTTCACAGAGCTAGAACAAACAATTCTAAAATTTGTAAGGAACCAGAAACTACCTCAAATAGCCAAAGCAATCTTGAAAAGAAAACCAAAGCAGGAGGCATCACAATTCCAGACTTCAAGCTGTATTACAAAGCTGTAATTATCAACCCCCTATGGTACTGACACACAAAAAAAGACACTTAGGTCAATGTAACAGGATAGGGAACCCAGAAATGGACCCACAAATGTATGGCCAACTGATCTTTGACACAGCAGGAAAGAATATCCGGTGGGAAAACGACAGTCTCTTCAGCAAATGGTGTTGGCAAAACTAGACAGCGACATGCAGAAGAATGAACCTGGACCACTTTCATACACCATACACAAAAATCAACTCAAAATGGATGGGAGACCTAAATGTAAGACAGACAACCATCAAAATCCTCAAGGAGAAAATAGGCAACAACCTCTTTGACTTTGGCTGCAGCAACTTCTTACTCAACACGCCTCCAGAGGCAAGGGAAACAGGAGCAAAAATGAACTGTTTGGACCTCACCAAGATAAAAAGCTTCTGCACAGCGAAGGAAACAATAAGCAAAACTGAAAGGCAACTGACATAATACGGTGTATTATGCTAAGCAAAATAAGTCAGTCAGAGAAAGACAAATATCACGTGATTTCACTCATATGTGGAATTTAAGAAACAAAACAGATAAACATAGCAGAAGGGAAGCAAAAATAAGATAAAAACGGAGAGGAGGCAAATCATAAGAGACTCTTAAATACAGAGAACAAACTGAAGCTTGCTGGTCGGTGTTGTGTGGGGCATGGGCTAAAGGGGCAATGGGCATCAAGGAGGGCACTGTTGGGATGAGTGCTGGTGTTATATGTAAGTAATGAATCACTACATTCTATTCCTGAAGTCATTATTACACTATATGTTAACTAACTTGGATTTAAATAATTAAAAAAAGAAGAATACTTTCTTACAACTTGTCAAAATTGTTAGCATTAATACATGAGAAAAATAAACAAATTAAGAAACAGAATCAGACTATAAATACAGAGAATAAACTGATGGTTATCAGAGGAAAGGGGGCAGGGGGGAAGGGCAAAATGATTGAAAGAGATACAGGCTCCCAGTTATAGAATGAATGAGTTATGGGAATAAAAGGTATAGCATAAGGAATATAGTCAATGACATTGTAATAGCCTTGTGTGGTGACAGATGGTAGCTACATTTATGGTGGGCATAGCATAACACATAGAGATGTTGAAACACTATGTTGCACACCTGAAAGTAATGTAACACTGTATATAAACTATACTCAAAAAAAATCTTTTAAAATAAAAAATAAAATGCCTACCTTTTCAGGGATGCCTGGGTAGCTCAGTTGGTTCAATATCTGGCTCTTGATTTCAGCTTAGGTGATGATCCCAGGGTTATGGGATGGAGACCCACATTGGGCTCTGCATTGGCAGTGGAGATTTCTTAAGATTCTCTCTCTCCCTCTGCCCCTTCCCCAATCATGAGCTCACTTGTTCTCTCTCTCTCTCTCTCTCTCTCTCTCTAAAAAAATGCCTATGTTTTAAGAAAAATTAAACACATGCAAAGGAACAGAAAAGTTTTGCCCATGCATAGAAAAAGAATAGCCAATAGAAATCCACTGAGGAAATCCTGATGCATATTTACTAGGCAAAACCTTTAAATAAGCTATTAGAATTCTGTTTAAATACTAAAAGAAGCTATACATGAAGCACTAAATGAAATATTACAGCAGTGTGTCATCAAATAGAGACTAACAATAAGGAGCTATGAATTATGCAAAAGAACAAAATAAAAATTCTTGAGTTGAGAAGTATCATAAGTGAAAACTTTACTGCAAGTGTTCCATAGCAGATGAAAGTATACAGAAAAAAGAATCAGTGAACTTTAAGATGGGTCTATTAGAATTATTAATACTGAGGTAGGAAAAAAATAGAATAAAGAAAATGAATGGGCCTCAAAGAAAAGTGGTACATCATCATATGTACAAACACTCATATGAGAGTCCTAGAAGGGGAAATGTGACAGAAAAGAGCATAAAACATTTCAAGGAACAATAACCTTAAACTTACCAGAATTGGCCAAAACATTACATATCCAAGAAGCACAATAAATTCCAAGGATGATAATTTCAAGGAGATTCAACTTAGACACACCAGTCAAAATATGAAAGACAAAAACAGAAAATAATAAAAGCAGTAGGAAAAAAAAGTGACTTATCATAGTCAAGGTATTTTCAATAAGGTTAAGAGGGGATTTCTCATCAAAAATGATGGAAACCAGAAACGATTTAGTTACAAGTGCTAAAAAAAAAAGATTTGTCAACCCAGAATTTTTCAACCAGCAAAAGTATCCTTCAATAATGAAGAATACATTAAGACAGCCCTAGGAAATAAAAAAAGAATCTGGAGCTAGCCGACCTGGCCTACAAAAATACTGAAGAGAGTCTTTCAGCCTGAAAAAAAAAAGGAAAAAAAGGAACGTAATTCAAGTTCACATGAAGAATTAAAGAACACTAGCATGGATAACTAGGTTAATGTAACAACTGCTTTGGTAAGACTTCTCACTCATCCGATTTAGAAGATAACTACATAAAGCAATAATTATAAAGCTATGTTAATGGGTTTATGATGCATTAAATTGACATTTATATGGCAATAATACCACCAAAGAGGTAGTGGAAATGGAGCTATAGTAGGCTAAAGATTTTGTATATTTCTGAAATTAAGTTGGGTATTAATCTGAGGTAGAATGTTTTAAGATATTACTCATAGGATAATTCACCAAGAGCACAGGCAACAACAGCAACAACAACAACAAAACAACTGCGACTAAATTAAAGAGCTTCTGGAGGACCCAGTTCAAGGTGGACATAGGAAGATCCTTAACTCACCTCCTCCCACAGACACACTAGGTCTTCAGATACATGTGGCATAATTCCTCTTTAAAACCCCTGAAGTCTGGGTAATTGGCAACTACAACATAAGACAAATGAGAAGAAAACCACATCAAAGCGGGTAAGAGAAGCTAGGACACAGCTGCCACAAACCCCACTCCAGGAACAATGTCCTACAACTGGGAGGTAACTGAAAATCCAGAGCTCCTCCCTGAAGAGTGAAGGGTTTGAACCTTGCATTGGGCATCCCAACATCTAAGACATACTCTCCAAAGACAAGCCCCCAAAGCATCTAACTTCAAAACCAACAGGGCGTGTATTCCAAGACCCTCAAGAATCTAGCAATCTGAGAAATTGCTCTTAAAAGGCTTGTGGGCACAGACCAAACTGCTCCAGGGCCCAGGTCAAAGGCAATCAGTTGTGCTCAGACTTAAGTGATGGAGGCTCACCTGCTTATAATGTAGTGTTGGCTTGAGGGGAAGGAATCTAATCTAACATGCACATCCAGGAGCCTGCTGGAACACTCTGGAGATGGAGACTCCACAATACCACCTGTACTTTCCCTTTGCCCTCCTCCAGACCACTGGTGTGTCCTGAAAGTCAGATTTTACATATGTCTGGTGCCCTGATTTTTGTGGCTGTCGCTAAAGGGGATGCCTGTTGATCACCTGGCTCTGAGGGGCTGGGAAGTTTGTGTTCCTGCTCCCAGGGGACCGTAATAATTGGTGTCACCCAGGAAGGCGTTCATATCCCTGTCTGGTGCCCCGATTTTTCTGACTGCTACTGAGGGGCACCTCTACATTGTGTGGCTCCAATGGGGTTCATGCTTGTGGGTCCCATAGGATTATAACCAATAGAGAGAGTTCTTAAGTATGTACCGTCCCCCACAGCACTGCACAGAGAGCAGACTCAGGCACACTTAGTCCCCAGTCTTTCTGTGAAGGAGGCCTCTTTGCATGTCCTGGAGCTTTAGTCTGAGGGACAGGCTTCAAGACCCGCACACATTTGAGAACCTATGAAACTGCTTTCAGGAAAGGAAGGTCATGGATACCATCTTGGTGCTCTCCCTTTTCCTTGCTAGCTCACCAGCACCACCTAGAAAAGAGCCTTTACACTCACTTGGGACCCCAGTCTCTGCGATTGCCACCTAGGGACACCTCCAGGTCACTTGAAACTGGTGACCAGAACGGATAAAGAGAATAGAGCGGATATAGCTTCTCTCTCTCTCTCTCTCTCTCTCTCTCTCTCTCTCTCTCTCTCTCTCTATCTATATACACACATATACACATAGTTATTATTATGTTATATACTTATTAAATATATATCATATTTCTAAGCTGTGTATGAGAGATCCATTTCCTCCATACCTTCATTAACATTTGTATGGTCAGACGTTTTTAACATTGATGATCCTCGTGGGCCTGTAGTGGTATCTCATTCTGATTTTCATTTGCATTCCCTAAGGACTAATGGTAATAAGCATCTATTCATATGCTTCTTTGTTATACACATAACTTTTAAAATCTAGTGCTGTTCATATATTTTGTATATTTTAATGGGTTGTTTATTTTTTAATTGAATTTTGAGAGAATATATATGCATATACATAATTTAAAAATAGAAGTTATTCCTTGCTTATAGGAATACATTCTCGTAGGTAGAAAAATAGTAAACGCATTTTCCTTTCTCATCTCATAAATGGGGCTTATTTTTGATGTCTACTTTATCAACCTTTATGTTTAAAAAATCAGAGGTTTTGATAGTGTAATTGTTTATGGAGGCAATTGGAGCCATGTTTCTGGTATCATTTTCAATCTTAGAAATCGTCAGAATCTTCAGATCTAAGAAATTTTGATTGCTTTGACACATGATTCTGTTAGCTTAGAAGAGAAAGTAGGTCAGTGTTGTTTCATTTAGACTTTGAAGTATTATTGGAAATAACCTTATTTGGAACAACATTTTCATTTAGAAATTTGGGGCGATATAAACAGTTACCTATGTGATGTGGTTTGAAGCTCCTTTGCCATATTTACTGTAGGGCCAAAGTCACAGAACTCTGGTAAAATAGATCTGGGTATGGTGTTCAATGACTTCTAACACCTTGCTCCTCAAAGCATGCTCATCACCAGGAAGACTGTAAGAAATGCAAAATCTCAGACTTTTTCCCAGATCTAATGAATCCGAATCTGCAGCTTAACGTGAGTCATATGCACATTAAAGTTTGAGTAGCACTGCTTTATAACCAATTGGAGAATTCTATGGATGAATTAATGGAATGAGAAGTTTATGTCTCAGACTTATTTAGCTTTATAAAGTGAAGTAGAAACTATCTCTCTGTGAAACTTTTACGAGTCAAGCTACTCAATGGCTTTAAGGATCCTGTCCAGGATGGAATACCACCATAGATCAGTAGGGCATCCACTGAGATTCCGGACTCTGAATCTACGTGTGCCCTCCTTCTGTTTGAAGCAAACAATACCACTGATGAAAAAGTGGCATTATTTAACCAAGAAATTCTTCTGTTCCTAACAAAATGAATACATGAACAGTTCTTGCTTCAGTTTTTGTATATGCACAAGGAAACTTGAATTTAAAATGGATACAAATTAATTTGGAAGAATAATCACTTTCTACGAATTAAAATATGCTTAGAAGGGATTATGTAAACATGTCTTCTGCAGTTTCATGTATTAATATTTCATCCTTGAGGAATAGTCTTTTTAAAATAATGACTATCTTTTGACATAGATATTGGTGCTTCTTAAGCAGATTTTAATCTTTCTGTTTTCAATGGCTTAGTCTTATCACTACATCTTCATGGTGGATGATAATGGTAAACAAATATCTTGTGCAAGTTATATACAAATCATCAAATATTTTTGAAGACTTAATTTAATTAATTAGTATTTAATTTCTCACTAATCATATACTTGAATATTTGAACTCTCTTGAATATTTGAGTAATTGTGCAAAAGCCTTTTTTTATTTATTTAAAAGGAAAAGTGCTCTCAGGGGCTCTTGGGTTGCTCAGTCGGTTGAGTTTCCGACTTTGGCTCAGGTCATGCTCTTGCAGTTCGTGGGTTCAAGCCCCACATTGGGCTCTGTGCTAAATGCTTGCTCAGAGCCTGGAGCCTGTTTCAGACTCTGTGTCTCCTTCTCTCTCTGACCCTTCTCCACTCGCTCTCTGTCTCACTCTGTCTCTCAAAAATGAATAAATGTAAAAAAAAAATGGAAAAGTGTTATCAATGAATGAAATAAGTAAAAATTTATAGATTTTTGTAATTGACAAAACTGGTGTACTAAGAGTATAGATTACTTCCTTCTTTTCTATGACAGAGGTAACTTTGTTTTTTTTTTTTAGTTTATTTTTTTTTAATATATGAAATTTATTGTCAAATTGGTTTCCATACAACACCCAGTGCTCATCCCAAAAGGTGCCCTGACAGAGGTAACTTTGATGTTATTTTATTAAGGCTTTCTTTCTCACAAAAATCCTATTAGTACTTTGGGATTGCATTGTATTTTACAAATGTGACACCTTTACATTATCAGGACTTTGTATTTGAGAAAAGGACATATCTTCTTATTTACGGTCATTTAATTTATGTTTCACATAGGGTTTTAAAGTTTTCTAATTTTTAGGAACTCTACATTGCTTGTTAAGGTTTTTCAAGATTTCTATTTTATGTGATGGTACTATAAATAGGATATTTTTTCATTTTATTTCCAGTTAGTTATTGATTTTATAAAGGAAAAACTGTTATTTTCATATATTAACTTTGCAATCAACTAACTCACCAAAATATCTTGCTATATCAAATTTTTGGCTGCTATGTTGAATTTACTAGTCATGACACATCACCAATTAACAATATTAATTTTATGGGGCGCCTGGGTGGCGCAGTCGGTTGGGCGTCCGGCTTCAGCCAGGTCAAGATCTCGCAGTCTGTGAGTTCGAGCCCCGCGTCAGGCTCTGGGCTGATGGCTCAGAGCCTGGAGCCTGTTTCCGATTCTGTATCTCCCTCTCTCTCTGCCCCTCCCCCGTTCATGCTCTGTCTCTCTCTGTCCCAAAAATAAATAAACGTTGAAAAAAAAAATTAAAAAAAAAACAATATTAATTTTAATTTTATTAGATGGTCCCATTTATACTTATGTTGAAATCATTCATAAACATCATGGCTTTCAGTCTCAATTTTAATAGCTATAACTTGGTTTAATCACAGTAGTTAAAAATGGTGTGTGTGTGTGTGTGTGAGAGAGAGAGAGAGAGAGAGAGAGAGAGAGAATGGGAGTGGTGGTGGTTGTGTGTCAGAAAAGAAATTTTTTTTTTAGGTTTATCTATTTTGAAAGACTGTGAGAGAGCCTGGGCAGGGGAGGGGCAAAGAGAGAGGGAGGGACAGAGAGAGAGGAAGAGAGAGAATCCCAGGCAGGCTCTGTGTTGTCTTGTCAGCACAGAGTACAATGCAGGGCTGGATCTCACAAACCATGAGATCATGACCCGAGCCAAAATCAAGAGTCCGATGCTTAACAAATTGAGCCACCCAGGTGCCCCAGAAGTTAAGTAATTCTGTAACTGCTTTGATACTGAAAACTAATGAGCAACATTCAAGTGATTCTTAAATAGGTTGCAATAAAGGTGAAAATTTCCCTGACTTCTATTCTAGATGAAGCTCTGTGTGTTCAAAGCAAGGACCTAATGCATTTAAATACCTTAAAAGTGCAGTGGTCCTATTAACTTTCTGTGATATTTACACATCTGGTAATTTTAGGAGGGCCTAGGTGGTTCAGTTGGTTGGACATCCAACTTTGGTCATGATCTCACAGCTCGTGCTCTATCTTTCTCTCAAAAATAAATAAACATTTAAAGAAATTAAAAAAAAAAGACATCTGATAATTTTAAAACATGGGCAACAAAATTCATTAACACTTATATCATCAAGAGATGAGGTCTATTTTCTGTTCCTTGAATCTGGGCTCCGAAAAAGTTTGAATAATAGAGTGTCACAAAAATGTCACTTTATCTATACCTAGGACCAAGGTTTAAGAAGCTGGCAGCTTCTACTTCCTGCCTTTTGGCATACTAACCCTGGTGACTGAGCCACCACTGTGAGTCAGCCCAGATCACGTGGAAAGGGCACATGTAAGTGTTCCAGCCAGGAGGCCTATCTGAGGTCTCAACAGACAGGCATTGACCTCCTCTTTAATATAAGTAAGGAAGCCTTCAAGATGGAGTACATCCTCAGCTGCAAAAATATGAGAACCCTGACTGAGAACTGTCTAGCTGAGCCCAGTCAACCTCAAGAAATATGACACATAATTATAAAAGGATATTCAAAGCCCTTAGGTTTGGGGAATGATTTATAATTAGCAATACAGATAGGAAAATAACTCAGTATCTGGAATGGGGATACTGCTGTAACAAAAACCTAAAACATATGGTATTTGCTCTGGGGTTATGGTATTTGCTTTGGGGATTTGCTCGGTAGAATGTTTAAGCAGAATATTATTTAAAAAAATAATGCCTGGTTTCTTCTAGATGCCCGTAGTAAAATTAGACAGAAGAGATATGGGCTAAAAAGGTACTATTCAGGTTTCAAGTAAAATTTAAGGGTCCTATAAAGGAGTCAGGATTTGAAGGGCTTAAAAATAATAGTTTTTCTATTCCCAGCCTCTCTAGATAGCTAAAAAATCATGTTAATAATTTTGTGGGGAAAAATAAAATACAGGAGGAATCTTTAAGACCCATTTTCAAACCTCATAAAAATTTAAGGTGGCATCTGATGAAAGCTTTCAGAAAGACAAAGTCCTTTGAAGGACCTCAGGTACATGCCTCATAATTTTCTGTTCAAAAAAAAAAACTTCTAAAAATATTAAGAGTAGCTTTACAGGAAGTTCAAGATAGAGAAGGGCACATCTCAAAGAGTTTTGTAGCTGGAGTTTGGTTTTATTAGTGTAAACCCCAATAAAATTAATAGAAAACCTGCACAATTTTAAAAAGAATTGCTTTGGTGGAAACAACCACTACCTTGACCTTAAAGGGACAGAGAACATGCAAAATGAAAAATAAAAGGGTTTTGATCCCAAGCTGTTTATGGTCAGGAAATGGGATGTGGCTCACAGAGCAGAAACAGAAGCCCAAGAGCCCAAGAACCAAGAACCCAAGGAAATCATTCTGTGGAATAGTCTGGGCCCTAATCAAAAAACTTCCAGTAATGTTGACACGCAAAATGGTTCTATGAAGCCCCCCAGAAAGATCAATTATGGAAAGATGTTGAAAAGAAGCTATTTAAAGATTCTGGGGAGTATTCAAAAGCAAAAATAAAGCCAAAGAAATGTTCATTCTCAAAAGTGCAAGCGGAAGAAAGCAAGAATTGTGTTTCTGGCCTTTTGGTATAAGACGGCACCTCGGTGCCCATGGTTCTTGGTGAAGGAAGCTGAAAGCATCATTTTAGCGGCTCGTAGTTCAAAAGCCAGAAAGGTGGTTAAAAATTTAAAGATGAAATATTAGCAGTAAGAGAACTGCAAAAAGCATGAAATTTGAGCTCTGAGTATAAGCTGTCAAAATCCTCAACTGAGAACTCAATTAAACACGCGTAAAGGAACTACCAGGGGGCAGAAGAAGAAAGAGTGAGCAGCCGGAGAAAAATACATTCTTAAAATGTGGTGACACAAGATGAAGCTTGTGACTTGGCTAGTTTAAAAATCAGCTTTATTGAGGTACAATTTAAAACAACATTTTCTATCTTACAGTGTATTAAACTTTAACAAATTAACATAGTCATAAAACCACCACCAGAAACAAGAGTCACAATATTTGCACATCCCCCCAAATGTCCTCGTGCTCTTTTACGGTCTCTTGCCTCCCCCATACTTGGTCCTGGCAAGCATTGATTGGCTTCTTGTCACTCTCATTCTGTGTTTTGTAGAGTTCATGCACAGACAGTCATAAACAATGTAGGTTTTGTTTGCATGGCTTCTGTAATTTAGCATAATTTGTGGCTCAGTAGTATTCAACTGTGTGGACGTACTACAAATTACTTACCCAGTCATCAATTGATGGGGCATTTGTGCTGTTTCCAACGTTGTTTTATTTTGAATTAAGCTGCCATAAACATTTGAGTGCAAGTCATTACATGGATATGGTTTTATATGTCCTGGTAGAGTGCCTAAGAATGTGATTACTGGGTCATATGGTAAGGGTTGATTCAACTTTATGAAAACAAATCAAAACAAGTTGAAAAACAAAACAAACAAAAGCAAACACAACACCACCCCACCAAACTGTTTTGCAAAGTTGCTGAACCAGTTGGAATTCTCACCGGCGGTATTTTAGAATCCCAGTTGCTCCGCATTTTTGTCAACACTTGGTATTATCAGGTTTTTTTTTTTTCATAGTCACTGTAATAGGTCTTTAAGAGAATCTCATTGTGATTTTAATTTGTATTTCCTTAATGACATACAATGTTGAATACTTTTTGTATTCTTTCATTGTACATCTAAGATAATAAAGTGTCTAATTAAAATTATTATACATTATAAGGGATTGTGTTTTGATTCTTAATTAAGGGAATTTTTTTGATTCTTCTTATTGAGGTGCCAGTGTTCCCTATAGATTCTATAAAAGTTCTATATCAGGTATAGGTACAACAAATCCATCTTCCCAGTTTAATAGTTAAATCTCGAAATCAGGTGATGTACGGCCTCCAATATTTTGCTGACATAATTGTTTTAATTTTTCCAGCTCCTGTGCATTCCCATTTTAAATTCCATATTTAAATTCAGATTTCCAACTTCTTTAAACACCTCCTACCTAGTATTTTATTAAAAATGCATTGTATACAAAGATCAAATGATAAATGAATCTTAACAATATTGTTTTACTATGAAAGATCATAATACTGCTCTTCACTTCTTTTGCTCTTATTTCATTTCTGTAGGCAATAGATGATGAGTTTAGTTAAAAATTTACCAATTTTTTCAATCTTTTTGAGAACCATCTTTTAGTTTCAATGGTATTCTCTATTATCATTTGATAATATCACCTATCATTATCACCTATCATTTGCTAGGTGTTTACATTTAATTTCTAGATACCTTTCTTTTATTAATTTATAGTTTAATACTACAAGGATCATAGCATATGTTTTGTATGATTCAAATATTTTAAAATTGTTGAGACCTCGTATTGTTCAGAATATGAAAGTGTTGAAATTCTATCTTGGTAAATGTTCTATGTACTCTTGGAAAGAGTGTGTATTCAGCTGTTCTTTGATGGAGACTTTTACAAATGTCAATTAGATCAAGTTAGTTCACAATATTATTTAGTTCTTCCATATCTTAATTAGTCTAAGTGTTTGATTAGTTACTGAGGAAAGAATGTTGAAATGTTCAAAATCAACTGTAGATTTTTCTATTAGTCAATGTCTCCTCAGTTCTTTGTTTCATGTATTTTGAAGCATACTCATTTAGAATTTCGTTATGAAATGATTTTCTTTATCCAAAGCAGTAATCCTGGTTTGAAATTTTCTTTGTATCAATATATCTCTTTCATCTTGTATGTGTAGTATATTTTTGGGGACCTTTTATTTTTCAATTATCTGCGTCTTTATTTTTAAAGTGGATTTCTACCAGACCATATATGATATCTGTGGTTTTTACTTTAGCCAGTTTGATAGTTTCTGTCTTTTTTATTTAATGTAATTATTAGTGTGGTTTGGTACAGATCTACCATTTGCAATTTGATTTTTGTCTCATTTATTCTTTCTTCTTTTTTCCCCCTCTTTTCCTGCCTTCTTTTACATTGAGTATAATTATTATTCAGCTTTACCTCTACTATTGGCTAATTAGTTTCATCACATTTTTAAAATTTTGTATTAGGTGTTCCAGAGTTTTCATATGTCAGTTCTCTTTAGGTCTTTTTATAACCGCCATTTCTTTCATCAGCATGGTCTTTTTTTTTTAACCTTTTAAATATATGAAGCATATTTATAATAACTGTTTTAGCATAAGAATTTCATCACTTCTATAATTTCTATCTTTGTTTTCATTGATTGACTTTTTTTCCTTCTGATTCCAGATTGAATTTTTCTGCCTCTTTGCATTCTGATAATGTTTGATTGTATAGTTTTGAAGACTCTGCATACTCTAATGTGTGACAGGATCTTTCTCTATGGATGACAGGAACATGAACATGAACTGTTTCTAGCTCTGTGTGAGTGCCAGGTGCTGATTTTAAGGCATTATTTTCCTGGTTTCACATAGTTTACTTTCATTGCTGCAAAGATTAGCACTTGGAAAAAAACTCAATGAAGGTTTGGCTGTAATAACTAAAGCTTTCTTTGTATGTAGCTCATCCCTCATTAATATTCTGACACACACAATACGTATACATTTACCTCCCTCATCACAAGATACAAAGAATTTTCCTCGACCTGAAGACAGACTTTTGTGCAAATCTAATAGCTAAGATTGAATTTCATGGAACACTAATGTTTTCTTGTAAAATTAGGAACAAGCCAAACATGTTTTCTCTCACTTCCTCCATTCAACATTGTACTAGAAAAACTAAATAGTTCAGTAAGCCAAGAAAAAGAATATGAAGATTTGAAAGATAGAAGGAGAGTAGTCTTTATTTGCAGACAACATAAATTTGTGCTTGGAAAATTCCAATCCAAGGAATTTATCACAAAGCTAGTAGAACTAAAGTGAGCTTAGTGAGACCCAGGTTAAGAGGTTTATGTATAAAAACAGTTGTATCAAACCAATAAAAGAATAGGAACAAAAAATCAGGAATGGAGTAAAAAATGCAATTCCATTTATAGTGATATTTCTGAAAATTAAATGTTTAATAATAAATATAATGAAATATGTGCAAGACCTATGCACACACAGCTATAAAACTTTTCTTAAAAAATACAGAAATCCTAAATGAATGGAAATAAACACCATATTCATAAGTTGAAAGATGAAAGATTTTGAAGATGTCAATTTTCTCCAAGTTTATTTACAGATTCAGCACAGTGTAGTCAATTGCATCAAGGTGTTTCATCTAAATTGACAAGCTGATTCTTAAATGCACATGGCAATATGGAAAGACCTATAGTCACCAATGAAATATTAAAAGAAACAAATATTAAAGAAGAGAAACAAAGTTAAAGGATTTACATAATCTGGTGTTAAAACTATGTAATTATGATAATATAGTGAAAGGAAAATGGAATAAGGAGTCTAGAAATAGACTTATACATATACAGTCAATTCATTTTCCATCAAGTTGCAAAAGCATTTTAATGAGTAAAGGAAAATTCCTTCAACAAATTGGGCTTCAACAACTGAATATTCAAATAGAAAAATGTAAAAATTTACCCTTACATTATTTCATGCTCAAACAGATCAGAGATTACATGTAAATGGTATGCCACTTAACTATGAAATATAGTATGAAACTATATTTCATAAAATATAGTCATGAAAATATTTGTGACCTTGGGTTAAACAAAGACTTATACAACCCAAAGAAAAAGATTCATAAGAGAAAAAAAAATGTCAAACCTTATCAAAACTATACATTTTGCTCCTCAAAAGATATATTTAAGAAAATAGAAAACTAAGGGGGGCCTGGTTGGCTCAGTAAGTTAAACATCTGAGTCTCGGTTTCAGCTTAGGTCATGATCTCAGGGTACCTGGGTTCAAGCCCCACTGGGCTATGGGCTGACGGTATGGAGACTGCTTGGGGGTCTCTCTCTCTCTCTCTCTCTCTCTCTCTCTCTCTCTCTCTCCCTGTCTCTCTGCCATTCCCCACTTGCACTCTCTCTCTCCCTCTCAAAATAAATAAATATACATTAAAAAAAAAGAAAATAGAAAATTAAACCACAGACTGGGAGAAAATATTTACAATATATATATTGTACAAGAAATTGTACAAATTATTCTATCTGTGTTACAAGGAATTTGAGTAGTGAATATTAAGAAAAAAGTATAAGTCAATAATGAGACAATTAGCCCAATAAAAATGGGCAAATTTTTGATAAATGCTTCACTAAAGAAAACATGTGAATGACCAATAAGCACATAAAGAGATGCTCAACATCTTTGGTCATCAGGGAAATGTATATTAAAACCACACTGAGATAGCACCAGAAAGAGAGAAATAGGTAAAGTAAAAATATTGGTAATACTAAGTGGTGATGAAAATATGGAGCAACTGGAACTCTCATACACTTTTGGTGAATGTAAAAATGTTGACCGGTATGTTAAAAAGTTAGACACTTAACGTATAACCAAGTTATTCCAATCATAAGTTTTGTCCCCAAAGGAAATAAAACTGTATGTGCACACATAGACCTGTATTCACATTTCTGTACATTTTAAATTTATAATAACACAAAATTAGAAATAAAACAAATGCCAAATGGCCTTCGAATCGATAAACAAAATGTAATATATCCATACAGTGAAATACTTCTCAGCAATAAAATAAATTACTGATTCCCACAACATGACACATCTCAAAATAATTAATAGAAAGTATGCACACCCAAAAGTCTCTAAAACATATAGTTCTCCTTACATAAGCTATATGAATATGAACTAATCCCTACTGAAAATAATAGGGCATTGTTCACTTTTGAATGGCTGAAGGAGGAATGGACAGAAGAGCACAAGGAAATTTGGGGCTGAAGGAAGTGTTATGCATCACAATTGTGGTGATTTAATGGTTAATGGTTTAATGTCTGCCAAACTCATCAAATTGTACGTTTTCTTTCTTTTTTTTAATGAAGTTTATTGTCAAATTGGTTTCCATACAACACCCAGTGCTCATCCCAAAAGGTGCCCTCCTCAACACCCATCACCCACCCTCCCCTACCTCCCACCCCCCCCCCCCCATCAACCCTCAGTTTGTTCTCAGTTTTTAAGAGTTTCTTATGCTTTGGCTCTCTCCCACTCTAACCTCCTTTTTTTTTTTCCTTCCCCTCTCCCATGGGTTTCTGTTAAGTTTCTCAGGATCCACATAAGAGTGAAACCATATGGTATCCGTCTTTCTCTGTATGGCTTATTTCACTTAGCATAACACTCTCCAGTTCCATCCATGTTGCTACAAAGGGCCATATTTCATTCTTTCTCATTGCCACGTAGTACTCCATTGTGTATATAAACCACAATTTTTTAATCCATTCATCAGTTGATGGACATTTAGGCTCTTTCCATAATTTGGCTATTGTTGAGAGTGCTGCTATAAACATTGGGGTACAAGTGCCCCTATGCATCAGTACTCCTGTATCCCTTGGGTAAATTCCTAGCAGGGCTATTCCTGGGTCATAGGGTAGGTCTATTTTTCATTTTTTGAGGAACCTCCACACTGTTTTCCAGAGCGGCTGCACCAATTTGCATTCCCACCAACAGTGCAAGAGGGTTCCCGTTTCTCCACATCCTTGCCAGCATCTATAGTCTCCTGGTTTGTTTATCTTGGCCACTCCAACTGGTGTGAGGTGATATCTGCGTGTGGTTTCGATTTGTATTTCCCCGATGGGGAGAGACGTTGAGCACCTTTTCATGTGCCTGTTGGCCATCCGGATGTCTTCTTTAGAGAAGTGTCTATTCATGTTTTCTGCCCATTTCCTCACTGGGTTATTTGTTTTTCGGGTGTGGAGTTTGGTAAGCTCTTTATAGATTTTGGATACTAGCCCTTTGTCCGATATGTCATTTGCAAATATCTTTTCCCATTCTGTTGGTTGCCTTTTAGTTTTGTTGGTTGTTTCCTTTGCTGTGCAGAAGCTTTTTATCTTCATAAGGTCCCAGTAGTTCATTTTTGCTTGTAATTCCCTTGCCTTTGGGGATGTGTCAAGTAAGAGATTGCTACGGCTGAGGTCAGAGAGGACTTTTCCTGCTTTCTCCTCTAGTGTTTTGATGGTTTCCTGTCTCACTTTCTGGTCTTTTATCCATTTTGAGTTTATTGTTGTGAATGGTGTGAGAAAGTGGTCTAGTTTCAATCTTCTGCATGTTGCTGTCCAGTTCTCCCAGCACCATTTGCTAAAGAGACTGTCTTTTTTCCATTGGATGTTCTTTCCTGCTTTGTCAAAGATTAGTTGGCCATACATTTGTGGGTCTAGTTCTTGGGTTTCTATTCTATTCCATTGGTCTATGTGTCTGTTTTTGTGCCAATACCATGCTGTCTTGATGATTACAGCTTTGTAGTAGAGGCTAAAGTCTGGGATTGTGATGCCTCCTGCTTTGGTCTTCTTCTTCGAAATTACTTTGGCTATTCGGGACCTTTTGTGGTTCCATATGAATTTTAGGATTGCTTGTTCTAGTTTTGAGAAGAATGCTGGTGCAATTTTTATTGGGATTGCATTGAATGTGTAGATAGCTTTAGGTAGTATTGACATTTTGACAATATTTATTCTTCCAAGCCATAAGCAGGAAATGTCTTTCCATTTCTTTATATCTCCTTCAATTACCTTCATAAGCTTTCTATAGTTTTCAGCATACAGATCTTTTACATCTTTGGTTAAATTTATCCCTAGGTATTTTATGCTTCTTGGTGCAATTGTGAATGGGATCAGTTTCTTTATTTGTCTTTCTGTTGCTTCATTATTAGTGTATAAGAATGCAACTGATTTCTGTACATTGATTTTGTATCCTGCAACTTTGCTAAATTCATGTATCAGTTCTAGCAGACTTCTGGTGAAGTCTATCGGATTTTCCATGTATAATATCATGTCATCTGCAAAAAGTGAAAGCTTGACTTCATCTTTGCCAATTTTGATGCCTTTGATTTCCTTTTACTGTCTGATTGCTGATGCTAGAACTTCCAACACTATGTTAAACAACAGCGGTGAGAGTGGGCATCCCTGTCGTGTTCCTGATCTCAGGGAAAAAGCTCTCAGTTTTTCCCCATTGAGGATGATGTTAGCTGTGGGCTTTTCATAAATGGCTTTTATGATGTTTAAGTATGTTTCTTCTATCATGACTTTCTCGAGGGTTTTTATTAAAAAAGTTTGCTGAATTTTGTCAAATGCTTTTTCTGCATCGATTGACAGGATCATATGGTTCTTATCTTTTCTTTAATTAATGTGATGTATCACGTTGATTGATTTGCGAATGTTGAACCAGCCCTGCATCCCAGGAATGAATCCCACTTGATCATGGTGAATAATTCTTTTTATATGCTGTTGAATTCTATTTGCTAGTATCTTATTGAGAATTTTTGCATCCATATTCATCAGGGATATTGGCCTGTAGTTCTCTTTTTTTACTGGGTCTCTGTCTGGTTTAGGAATCAGAGTAATACTGGCTTCATAGAATGAGTCTGGAAGTTTTCCTTCCCTTTCTATTTCTTGGAATAGCTTGAGAAGGATAGGTATTATCTCTGCTTTAAACGTCTGGTAAAACTCCCCTGGGAAGCCATCTGGTCCTGGACTCTTATTTGTTGGGAGATTTTTGATGACCGATTCAATTTCTTTGCTGGTTATGGGTCTGTTCAAGCTTTCTCTTTCCTCCTGATTGAGTTTTGGAAGTGTGTGGGTGTTTAGGAATTTGTCCATTTCTTCCAGGTTGTCCAGTTTGTTGGCATATAATTTTTCATAGTATTCCCTGATAATTGCTTGTATCTCTGAGAGATTGGTTGTAATAATTCCATTTTCATTCATGATTTTATCTATTTGGGTCATCTCCCTTTTCTTTTTGAGAAACCTGGCTAGAGATTTATCAATTTTGTTTATTTTTTCAAAAAACCACCTCTTGGTTTCGTTGATCTGCTCTACCGTTTTTTTAGATTCTATATTGTTTATTTCTGCTCTGATCTTTATTATTTCTCTTCTTCTGCTGGGTTTAGGCTGTCTTTGCTGTCCTGCTTCTATTTCCTTTAGGTGTGCTGTTAGATTTTGTATTTGGGATTTTTCTTGTTTCTTGAGATAGGCCTGGATTGCGATGTATTTTCCTCTCAGGACTGCCTTTGCTGCATCCCAAAGCACTTGGATTGTTGTATTTTCATTTTCATTTGTTTCCATATATTTTTTAATTTCTTTCTAATTGCCTGGTTGACCCATTCATTCTTTAGTAGGGTGTTCTTTAACCTCCATGCTTTTGGAGGTTTTCCAGACTTTTTCCTGTGGTTGATTTCAAGCTTCATAGCATTGTGGTCTGAAAGTATGCATGGTATGATTTCAAGTCTTGTATACTTATGAAGGGCTGTTTTGTGACCCAGTATGTGATCTATCTTGGAGAAGGTTCCATGTGCACTTGAGAAGAAAGTACATTCTGTCGCTTTGGGATGCAGAGTTCTAAATATATCTGTCAAGTCCATCTGATCCAATGTATCATTCAGGGCCCTTGCTTCTTTATTGACCATGTGTCTAGATGATCTATCCATTTCTCTAAGTGGAGTGTTAAAATCCCCTGCAATTACCACATTCTTATCAATAAGGTTGCTTATGTTTGTGGGTAATTGTTTTATATATTTGGGGGTTCCTGTATTCGGCACATAGACATTTATAATTGTTAGCTCTTCCTGATGAATAGACCCTGTGATTATTATATAATGCCCTTCTTCATCTCTTGTTACAACCTTTAATTTAGAGTCTAATTCGTCTGATATAAGTATGGCTACTCCAGCTTTCTTTTGACTTCCAGTGGCATGATAAATAGTTCTCCATTCCCTCACTCTCAGTCTGAAGATGTCCTCAGGTCTAAAATGAGTCTCTTGTAGACAGCAAATAGATGGGTCTTGTTTTTTTTATCCATTCTGATACCCTATGTCTCTTCCTTGTTGCATTGAGTCCATTTACATTCAGTGTTATTATAGAAAGATATGGGTTTAGAGTCATTGTGATGTCCATAGGTTTCATGCTTGTACCAATGACTCTGGTACTTTGTCTCACAGGATCCCCCTTAGGATCTCTTATAGGGCTGGTTTAGTGGTGACGAATTCCTTCAGTTTTTGTTTGTTTGGGAAGACCTTTATCTCTCCTTCTATTCTAAATGACAGACTTGCTGGATAAAGGATTCTCGGATGCATATTTTTTTCTGTTCATCACATTGAAGATCTCCTGCCATTCCTTTCTGGCCTGCCAAGTTTCAGTAGAGAGATAGGTCACGAGTCTTATAGGTCTCCCTTTATATGTTAGAGCACGTTTATCTCTAGCTGCTTTCAGAATTTTCTCTTTATCCTTGTATTTTGCCAGTTTCACTATGATATGTCATGCAGAAGATCGATTCAAGTTACGTCTGAAGGGAGTTCTCTGTGCCTCTTGGATTTCAATGCCTTTTTCCTTCCCCAGATCAGGGAAGTTCTCAGCTATGATTTCTTCAAGTACACCTTCAGCACCTTTCCCTCTCTCTTCCTCCTCTGGAATACCAATTATGTGTATATTATTTCTCTTTAGTGCATCACTTTGTTCTCTAATTTTCCCCTCATACTCCTGGATTTTTTAATCTTTTTTTCAGCTTCTTTTTTTTCCATAATTTTGTCATCTAGTTCACTTATTCTCTCCTCTGCCTCTTCAATCTGAGCCATGGTTGTCTCCATTTTATTTTGCAGCTCATTGATAGCATTTTTTAGCTCCTCCTGGCGTTCCTTAGTCCCTTGATCTCTGTAGCAATAGATTCTCTGCTGTCCTTTATACTGTTTTCAAGCCCAGCGATTAATTTTATGACTATTATTCTAAATTCACTTTCTGTTATATTGTTTAAATCATTTTTGATTAGTTCGTTAGCTGTTGTTATTTCCTAGACGTTTTTCTGAGGGGAATTCTTCCATTTGTCATTTTGGATAGTCCCTGGAGTGGTGCAGGACCACGGGGCACTTCCCCTGTGCTATCTTGAATAACTTGCGTTGGTGGGTGGGGCCGCAGTCAGACCTGATGTCTGTCCCCAGCCCACCAATGGGGCCACAGTCAGACTGGTATGTGCCTTCTCTTCCCCTCTCCTAGGGGTGGGATTCACTGTAGGGTGGCATGGCCCGTCTGGGCTACTTGCACATTGCCAGGCTTGTGGTGCTGGGGATCTGGCATATTAGCTGGGGTGGGTCGGCAATGTGCACAGGGGCGGGAGGGGTAGGCTCGGCTCGCTTTTCCTTTGGAGATCCGCTTTGCAAGAGGCCCTGTGGCACTGGGAGGGAGTCAGACCCGCCAGAGGGATGGATCTGCAGAAGCACAGCGTTGGGTTTTTGTGGGGTGCAAGCTAGTTCCCTGGCAGGAACTGGTTCCATTTGGGATTTTGGCTGGGGGGTGGGCGAGGGAGATGGCGCTGGCTAGCGCCTTTGTACCCCATCAAACTGAGCTCTGTCATCCGGGGCTCAGCAACTCTCCCTCCCATTGTCCTCCAGCCTCCTGCTCTCCGAGCAGAGCTGTTAACTTATAACCTTCCAGATGTTAAGTCCCGCTTGCTGTCCAAACACACTCCATCCGGCCCCTCTGCTTTTGCAAGCCAGACTCAGGGTCTCTGCTTGGCCGGCGGGCCGCCCCTCTGCCCCGGCTCGCTCCCACCAGTCTGTGGAGCACGCACTGCCTCTCTGCCCTTCCTACCCTCTTCTGTGGGCCTCTCGTCTGCACCTGGCTCCAGAGACTCCATTCTGCTAGTCTTCTGGTGGTTTTCTGGGTTATTTAGGCAGGTGTAGGTGGAATCTAAGTGATCAGCAGGACGCCCGGTGAGCCCAGCGTCCTCCTAAGCCACCATCTTCTTCTTCCCCAAATTGTACGTTTTCAAATGATGTCATCTATTGTAAAAAATGACATCTTAATGAGTTGATTAAGAAAAGAAACTAGAAATCTGTGCCCAGCTCTGTTTCAGAATTGACGTGGAACTTGTCTCCTTCATGCCTTGCTTTTTCCCTCTTTGCAACAATAGAGGTTTCTATGGTTGGTGCTCCTGTATCTGTACCATCATTACGTTTGGTTTGTGGGGACAGAACTTTTTATAAGTATCAGATTAAGAAAAAGTATTTGAAGAATATTGTCTCTGCATCTTGACTTGATTAGATAAGCAGATCATTGACCCCATTCTCAGCCTGATGTTGACTGCAACCACAAGAGAGACTCCAAGTAAGAGGGCTCCAGCCAGCCTTCGGACCTAGGAGATATAATCGCAAAATGATTCTTGTCTTAAGACACTAAATATTATATTGCTTGGTGTTTTGAAAAACATCAAGAGTTATCTGGAATACACTGCTCTTTAAATGTTGCTCTATATCTCTCTTCTTTACCATATCAGTTCCTTGAAAGAGCCATTTCTGCATTTTCAGTCTCCATTTCCTCCAATTGTTTATTCTTTACTCTTCTCAAAGGCATTCCTCTCCCATCAAGCTCAGCATGGGGCCCAGTTCAGAGCTTGAACTCACAACCCTGAGGTCAAGAGCTTAGCTGAGATCAAAAGTCAGTCGGTTAACTGACTGAGCCACCCAAGCACCCCCTGATAGTTCTTTCTCTTTCAATAACGTTAGGCACTGTGGACCTTTTTTATTCCTTTTTGAGACACCCTCTCCTTGGACTCTATGTCAATAATCTCCCATGACTTTTTTGTTTTTTTGTAGCTGTTCCTTTTTATTCGACCTCACTATTTCTTTCTTTTCTACAAGATATTTAGATATTACGGTTTCTCACCTTTCAGCTTCAAACTCTCTTCTCTTCTTGCACTGTACTCTATCTCTCCATTCAGTTTTATCTGCAACCACAGTTTGAACTACCATCTATAAGTTTCATCTAAATATACAAACCAGGACACTGCACTGAGATCCAGATCTATCTGGCAGCTGTTTTTCCAAGATCTATACTTGAATGTCTCAAATATGTTTCAAAATCCACATGCTCAAGAATTATTCTCCCAATATTTTTTGGTTGTGATCCCCAGTTCCATAATTGCATCTATTCAGTTTTGCTAGCCAGAAATTTAGAAGTCATTTAAATTTAAATTTTTTTTTTAGTGTTTATTTTTGAGAATGAGAGAGAGAGTGAGAGAGAGAGAGAGAATGAGATGAGACAGGGCAGAGAGAGAGGGAGATAAAGAATCTGAGGCAGGCTCCAGGCTCTGAGCTGTCAGCACAGAGCCTGACACAGGGCTCGAACCCACGAACTGTGAGATCATGACTTGAGCTGAAGTCTGGCACTTAACATACTGAACCACCCTGGCACACCTAGAAGTCATTTTAAACATTCTTTTTATCTCATCTTTCATATATATATATTTTTTCAACGTTTATTTATTTTTGGGACAGAGAGAGACAGAGCATGAACAGGGGAGGGGCAGAGAGAGAGGGAGACACAGAATCGGAAACAGGCTCCAGGCTCTGAGCCATCAGCCCAGAGCCTGATGCGGGGCTCGAACTCACTGACGGCGAGATCGTGACCTGGCTGAAGTCGGACACTTAACCGACTGCGCCACCCAGGCGCCCCTCATCTTTCATATATTATTAGCAGTAAGTTTCATCAACTTTTCTCTGTCTCTGTCAACATTCTCCTACTCCAGTTTTTTTTTTTTAATCAGAACACTGTTAACATTTTGAAAGAAACATTTATTTGTTGGGGGGACCATTCTAGGCATTGTAGCATACTTATCATCTCGGGCCGTCACCTGTAAAATGCCTTTAGATTTCTCGATCCATTGAGACATCCCAAATCCCTACAATCATTTATAAATATCTGGAGGAGGGGGCGATTTTTTTTCTGGTTGACAACCCGTTCCTTGTCTGAGCGATCATCATCTTTTGCCTGGGCTTCAGTGGCCTTCTGTATCTTCTCTTGCTCAATCCCAACTTCATTCTCATTTTCTCTCCACACTGGAGCGTGTTGATCTTTTCAAAGACTAAAGCTGATAGTATTACCGATAAAATCCTACCCGCTTCGAAATTGTTCCGTGATTACCAGCTATCATTAGGATAATGTGCTCTCTGGCTCCGTGAGGTCTGGCACTGTCCAGCATTTCCTGGCATCCCCGGCCCCAGTGTTCGCCATTGCTGTCTGTGATAACAGCACACGGGCACGATTTCCATTCCTGGACCATGTCATGTTCTTTCTTCCCATGGGGCTTTCCCATGCTTCTTTCTCTGAACATTCTTTCTTTCCTCTTTGCCTCATTCTGTATATGTTTTATATCTCATCTCATGTGTTTCCCTGAAAAGTTTTTTTCTGATCCTATAGTTCAAATGCTTTCATAAAATTGTGTTTCTTTCCTTCTGAAAAATTATTACTATTATTTTACACTCACTGTGATCATTTAATTATCAAGTTATAATCTCCATAGAAGCAGGGATCATGTATATTTTTCTTCACCAATTTGTCTTTACCTCCTATCTGATTGCCTATACATAGTAGGCTTAACAAATATTTATAGGAGGAATTAATATTTAAAAAAAATTTTTAATGTTTATTTTTGAGAGAGAGAGTGTGCAAGTGGAGAAGGTGCAGAGCGAGAGGGAGACACAGAACTTGAAGCAGGCTCCAGGCTCTGAGCTGTCAGCACAGAGCCTGACATGGGGCTCGAACTCATGGACTCACAGACTGTGAGATCATGCCCTGAGCAGAAGTTGGTCACCCTACAGACCGAGCCATCCAGGTGCCCCAGGAGGAATTAATATTTTTAAGGAAAGATGAACAATCCAGAATTATTTTCATGATTGTCATTACAGCCAACAGGCTATTAAGGGAATTAAATGAAAAGGAAATTAGTTGAAACATCTCTTACAGGCCTCTCAGAATGTAAATATCTTGCTTATTTCAAGGCAGAAAAAATAAAAGGAAGAGAAACATTGAGTACATCAAGAATAGCACTGTTTTGGGAATATATGCCTGTTCTAATTTCGTTGTTTGACTAAGAGCCAAACAAAGGGTATGTGACACTCAATTGACTCAAACCAATTGCTTATACTCTACAAATGTAAGCTAAGCTAAATGGTACCTTGCTTCTACTATGTGTGTATGTTTGTAAATGTAAGCATATATGATTGTATAATGAGGTAAAAGAGTATCATCAATACATATACTTTGACCTGAATATTATCTGCCGATTCCTATGCAAAACGTTTTATGAGATTCTCAATGTTGGCTGATTCTTCTGTGAAATGTTTTATAAGATTCTCCCTAATGTAGTTGGTGACCTGCTGTATAAGGGTGAATATGGAAACATGTCTTCTCTCTCAACATTATTAGCAAGTTATTAGAGCATGCAGACAAATTTATAGAGCCATATGGCAGTTTACGTAAAATAAACGTAAAGTTTTAAAAACAGATACCCCAAACAATTACCAGCTTAGTGAGGTGTTACAGTGAAAAGTAAGCACCTAAATTTGGGGTTTTCAAACCCTGTATTTTGCCCCTAAGGCTTTTTGTTTTTTGCCTCAGAGATCACCAGGCCTGCAGCACAGGGATGGAAGGAGGAGAGAAAGAAAATATTTTAATGCACAGTATTTCAAGTCAGTTAGAGTAGTACTTAAAGCTCCTTTTCAATAAACACTAGTAAAGGGAATTTTAAAACATGGCACTAAGTCATTCCTAATGCTGCTTCAAGGATTCTGCAAGTCTATAGATGTCAATGACAATATTTGGAAGTCATATAGGAGAAAACTTTTAATTCAGATTTGGATTCAAGACCTGAATTTATTTTTATTTATTTTTAATGTTTATTTCTTTTTGAGAGAGACAGAGACAGAATGCGAGTGGGTTAGGGGCAGAGAGAGAGGGAGACACAGAAACCGAAGCAGGCTCCAGGCTCCGAGCTGTCAGCACAGAGCCCGACGCGGGGCTTGAACTCATGGACTCACGGACGGGGAGAATCTGACCTGAGCCAAAGTTGGATGCTCAAATGACTGAACCACCCAGGTGCCCCAAGACATGAAATTTTTATTTCTCTCTCCCCATTCTTTTTCCCCCCTTTGGAATATGCCTGTTGGCTTAATTTATTTTGGCTTAACTGAAATATAGTAATTACTGCTAATTCATAGAAGAAGTGTTAGTTTATTTTACAGTTGTCATTGGAGTGCAAATTAAGAAATTATAGGTAATTACCTAATAAAGAGAATGATCAGCTAGATTTGAAATAATACTGTGTGCTTAAACTTAATTACAGGAAGTTTAAGCTAGTGTGTTAATTGAGAATACAAATGTTTAAATAGCTATAGAAAATGGAAGTATGAAAGACTACAAACTCATACAATCTACATATCATTTAATTTTGCCATTTAATTTTGCTCATTTAAATAATGAATGTGTACATCACATCTTCCTTATCCATTCATCTATCGATGGATGCTTAGGTTGCTTCCATACCTTGGCTATTGTAAATAATGCTTCAGAAAATAATGAAGATAGCTATTGTCACCTTATTTACCATTTATAGATAAAATATCTCAGCGAAAAAAGATTAAGTTCACATGGTGTATTACTATGCTATATCTGCTATACCCGAGAGACCCAAAACTGGTGGCTTAAAACAACAAAAACTTATTGTCTCCACCAAAATTTATTGGCGAGTAGAAGCCTGAAATCAAGGTGTCAGCAGTACTGTGCTCTTTCTTACACCTGAGGGATTGGATCCTTGTTTGCCTCCTCCTAGTTTCTGCTAGTCTGCAATCTTCAGTGTTCCTTGGCTTGTAGATGCATCCCTCCGTCCTGTCTTCACATGGCCTTCTTTCCTTCTGTGTATGTCTGTCTCCGTGTCTAAATTTCCCCTCTGATGAGCACACCAGTCATATTCTACTAGGTCATCCTAATGAACTAATTATAACTTCGTTACCTCTGTAAAGACCATATATATCCCTGAATAAGGTCTTCAACATCTCTTATTTTGAGGTGGGTGGGCGGGGGGAGGGGGCACAATCAATGCATCATATATGGAAACAAGTAGAGAAGCTGAAACATAATGAGATCTTTCGTTTCTCACTCCCACACTTGTGTGTAAACTTTATAATCAACATAAAGTTTTTCTAACCAATATAAAATATAAAATCAATTTTGCCAAACAGAATTATTATGTAAGCTATCTGACTCATACTGAATTTAACAGACAATTGGATCAGTTACTCTATAGTCAAGGGTGAATTTCAGAAGTCAATACATGTCTCAGCAGTTGTTAGTGTAGACCAGGTGCATGACTGGCAAGTCCTAAAGAGCTGAATTATATACATTTCAGGACCTGCCGTACTCCATCTCAATCTTGCTTCTCAAATTTCTGACAGTGTTTCTATTAATAGGGCTTTCCCTATTCCTGATTCAACAGGACTGAATGTTAGCTTTCCTTGTTCCCACCATTCCTTCTCCCACCAACCCATGTATGGCTGTGACTAATAGACCCTTCTGATTTTTCTCACAACTCCATGGTGTTTCCTTTGTTGTAAATTTGACCTTCGATAATTTTGGAAAGGTGGGATCTTTCCACTGTCGCTCTCAAGTTCAGAACCAACTGAGACTATTGTTCAGTGGATTGATTTCTGCTCATAGCTTTCTTTACTTGTTCTTGTATTTATTTGTTTATTTCTTTAGTAACCTTTGCTTAGTGTCTACTGTGCACCTTTATTGTGCTCTAGTTCCTTCCCTCAAGGAGTCCATGTTCTTTGCGTGTGTCAGACAGTGTGTGCAGGGTGATGTGTGTCAGGGTGTGTGCTGGTGTTCATAGGTTTGTATGTGTATGAGTACAGTGTGTTACAACTGAGTGTGACCCATTATAGACATATAGGGAAATGATGCTAGAAGAGCACTATGGTGTTGGCATAGACGTATGTCTCAGGAGAATCATGACCGGTGAATATGGAAGACTCATAGAGGAAGCAAAACTTGAGGGCAACTCAAGTGGGCCAGGCACAAAGGGAATCAGATGGAGAGACATAGCTCTATATTGTATCATTGAAGGGATACAAGTGGTTCAGTGTAGTTTGGAGTCATGAGTTGGTCCTTCCTGGAGGTAATGGGGAAGGAAAATTGAAATGGACTAGATGAGTCATTTGATTCTTTTCTTTCTATTAGCAAATGGTGATTGCACATGCATTCTGTGTTGAGCCCTGTGCTTGGCACTGGGGGCACAATTGTAGGAATGGTACCGTCCTGCCCTCTAGTGGTTCAGCACCAACTCACTTTGTATCTAATAGAAATCAGTTTAGAAAGTGTCACCAGATCATGGGAAATTCTAGTGGCATGGGAAGGAAAATAGAAGGGACATGTCCAAGTTCATGCCTAGATCTGGAACTGGAACATGCCAGTTTCAACATGTTCCTTCAACGTTCTTATTAAGAAACGATAAGGCATGAAAGTGCTGCTCAGAGGAAGAGTGTGGATGTGAAGGATATCTAAGATGTCCTGGAAGTGAAACCTGGCACCACAAACAGATATTTATGTGTATATTGTATGTCTACCTATCTATCATCTTGGGAATAGGTGCTAAAGGGGTGCCTCTGAGCAAGAAAAATATATCAATTAATTATTTAACTCCACAAACGTTTGTGGAACATTAAATATATCAGGCACTACCCTGGGGATACAACATTAAAAAATAAAAATTCCTGTTTACCTTAAAGAAGAAGAAAAGAGATAAATGATAATAATGTTAGTTGATAAGTGCCATGGTGAAAAGTAAAGACATTCAAATGCTACAGGGAATCCAGAGGGTGGAAGGAAATGCTATTTTATATAAGATGTTGATGATAATGAGAGACCTTTTTGATAAGACATTTGAACATATATCTAAAGAAACCCAAAACCAAAAAATAAAAAAATAAAAATAACAGGAAGCAGTGGGTGGATATCTGAGAAAGATGGGGAAAGCAGAGGAGAAGGACCTGAGCCAAGAGTGTGCTTGGATGCCAGAAAGGATACCAGTGTGAGGCGTGCATGAGAAGAGAGGACAATGGGGGGAAATGAGTCACAGAAGGAATGGGGCCCAAACCAGTATGGCCTCTTCAGCTATAGGGAGGATTTGGGGTTCTCCTGAGTGAACTCATTAGCCTTGGGGACTTTGAACCAAGTGATATATAGGAAACAAAGGCAGAAGGCAATGGCAGATAAAATTAAATTTCCTTATGACAGGCAGCCCATTGACAAATACTTGAGGCAGGCAGGACTCCCTACTGTCTTAATGCTAATGCCTTGCTAGAGGGAAAAACAACCTTGGCTTGACACAAGCTAGGCCTCCAATATCCTGTGAGTCTTGTTTACCATATAGAAATCTCACTGGAAACTTGCCCTGGACCCTACCTCCCCCAACCCCATAGTATATAACCAGTCTCTCCTCGTGGTCCCCAGGAAGCTCGTCCTGCCCATGGCTCCTGTCCACATGCTTTAATAAAGCCACCTTGGTGCACCAAAGACATCTTCAAGAATTCTTTCTTGGCGATTGGCTCCTGACGCCATGAATCCCACTATCATCCCCAAAAAACTCATCACCAAGCAGGGATATGATCTGTCAGGAGGCAAAAGTGGAAGGCAGCACACAGTTGAGATGTTGCAGTTTTCCAGGTGAGAGATTATAATGGTCTTGAAAGGGCGAGCCTACGCTGGCCAACTCCATCTTGTTCTGTGTCCTTCACCTTGACCACGCCTCCTCCCCTTGAGTAACCCCCCCCCCCAACCTGCCTAACAGGACTCGGACCCTTCCCCAGCCCATGGGCTGAGGCCACAGCCATTACCTCACCAACTGCCCCTAGGCCCCAATAAAACCTTTGTCCTTTTGAAACTCGCTCTCTCTCCCCGGTATCTCACCGCTGCCTCGGTGCAGGTAGGGGATTGAGCTCGAGCTAGCTCGAATAAAGGCTCTTTTGCTTTTACATCAGACTCAGCTCCCTGGCGGTATTTGGGGATCACGAATTCTGGGCATAACATTGACCTAGTTGGTAGAGGTGATAACTGAAGGTTCAGATTATGAATAACTTAAAGCGTGACTATGATAATTTACTGAAAAGTTGGCTATAGAGTATTAATGAGGAGTCAGAGAAAATACAGTTTTCGGCCTGTATGTTCAGGGCGGGGAACCTACCTAGATTTGCCATTTGCTGAAATAAAGAAGATATGAGAGTCTTTATATCTGTGTTGGAGGAACTTTGTTTGGGGTATTGATGTGTCCAACCCGCATGTAGGTGGGTTTACCTAGCAGGCAGTAAGTGGAAATCTGGTAGTTGATGAAGTAAAGATTTTGAAAACATGGGAGGGGATAATCAGTGTAAATAGAAGGATGAGTATTAGAGCAAAACTGGCGTCTTGTCTTTAAAAAAACAAAGAGAAGAAACAGAAGAAAATGCGTTTTGGAGTTTGTCAGCGGTGCTCTTGAGCAAATGCTGAGTCATGGAAATCTACCTGACATTGAAGTTTGAAGGCCCGTGTGGTCATAGAGGTATGTGGCCATGTGCCCCATAAACTCTGCAAAGAAGCAGAGAAAACAAATGTGGACGTCAGAGTTTCAGTGGGTCAGGAGGCTACCAGTCACAGGCTTGAGATTTTTTTGAAGGAGTCACTGAATGGGTTAAACCCAAGGTCTCAGGTGGCTAGGGACAGAGGTGTGGCCAGAGCACAGCAGATAGACTAAGGAAAAGGAAGGGCTCCAGGGTGGGCAAGGGACACCTGCATCCAAGAGCAAAAGAACTGGGAGTCAGGGGTGTGGCACAGTGGCCACAGGGACCTATGAACTGCGATGTCCCCTGTGCACATGCTCACATGTTCCTGCCCTATCCTGGGTGCTATTATGAAATCTTCTCTGCTATTCCTTCCTTCCTTCTTCCCTCTCTCTCCCTCCCTCCCTTTCTTCCTTCCAGTATAATTAACATACAGTGTTTTGTTAGTTTCAGGTATTCAATACAGTGATTCTACAGTTCCACACATTACCCTGGGCTCATCATAAGTGTACTCCTTAATTGTTTATATTAACCAAAATATATTTCTGCCTTTTGCAATTCAGACTCCTGATTGGACACTGCTAAATTTGCTTATGGCTGTCTGTTCCTCTAGGAGAAAATCCCAAGTTAGAGGGAGAAATAGGAAGTGCTTTCAGGGCCCAGGCTTTGCGTCTTCTCCAGGCTGCAGGCCTGTGGCTTATCTCTTGCTCTGTGGGCTCCAGAGGTTCTGAGTGACTGTCAGCAACCAGAAGGCCTCTTACACTGTCACATCCAGGCCACTGCAAAAGCTGCTCCCAAACCTGTAAAAGCTATCTTATCACACTTACGAGATAAAAAGGTGCTATTTTCTTCTTGTCAGGAGTTAAAGATTTACTGCAGGGGACTGTTGGAGTAGAATTTCTTTGTTGTTTGGGAGAAAAGCAAAATACTGAGTTGGGGAAAATAAATGTACTAAAACTAATACAGAAACTTCTTGCTATCATGATAGTTATGCTTTTTGCAGTATCTGGGTTATGTATAAAAGTAATGTTTTTCAGGTAGAAAATGCAAGTATGTTAAAACATTTTTCCCTGAGCATAGCCACCCAGAGTTTTAACTTGTGTTTATCGTCTGCCATTTGTAACGCTTCCTCTGGATTCAATGCTAATTGCTCTAGGTGACGGCCTTCATCTGTTCAATTAAGGCTGGGAAAGAGCTTGGGCTGACTACCCCCTTTGCAACAGTTCATTGCTGCATTTTCATTGTCTTTGTATGGTGAGTGGTCAGTTTTTGTTCCAGGTAATTCCCTGGGAGAGATTAAAAATGAAACCACAGCACACTTAAGGTACCTACAAAGCTCTATAGTCCTTATTCCGGGGAAATCACAGTTGCCAGCGGGTGAGGAGGTATCTGGCCACCAGGGCCCAGTGGGCTCCGTGGGAGTGGGAGCCCAACTCGGCGCCCAGATTTGGTGTGGTAGAAAGAGGCAAGAAAGAACGTGAGGAGCCTGTGTGTGTGCAGGTGCAAGTGGGTGTGGGGGCAAGGTGGGGGGCGCTGGAGGTTTGGCGAGTGAGTCTGCAGAGAAGATGTGGGTGTGAATGCCTGGGAGAGGAGAGAGAGACCGGTGAGATATGTGGGGAGTGAAGAATTGGAATCCACACAATGTTACTAACCACCACACAGAAATAAGGATAATTTTTAGGACGTTTAGAAACGCTGTGTCGGGCTTCTTCAAATGCAAACGTATGGAGAGACTGAGCCCCGTGAACTTTAGAGATGAGTTTGGGTGACAGGCATGATGAAGTCGTGGGTTTCTTCTTCTTGGGTCTCTAACAGTCCAGTTTTCAGCGTTTGTAACTCATTCATTGCTATCCCCACCCACAGCCCTTGTTTTAACCAACTCCAATATGCTTCTCATGTTTTTCCATCTCTTTCTGTCCCACCTCTCTCCACTGAACGTTCAATGTATGCATCCAAGTCCTGCTGGACATGTGCTCTCATACACCTCAGATGTATCATCTTATCCAAAGCTGGCTGGTGCTCATCACTTGACATCCAGAGCTGTTCTTTCTCTGGAGGACCCAGCTGGGGCAAATGGCGTCACCATCCACACATCTGCCTGAGCCAAAATTCTGGACGTCACCCAAGGCTTCCCCTGCACCTCCAGCACCAAATCTTGCCAGTTTTGTTCCCTAAGCATTCCGTCTCTTATTCTCCATCCTGGTTATCTAATTCTGTCCTCTCCTCCCAGATGCCTCCCCCTTTGTTCCTACCTTCCTGAAATCTCCAGGGCTTAGTAGTTGTGAGACCTTGGACAAGTGGCAATCTTTCTCTACCTCAGTTTTTCAACCTGTAAGAAATGGTGACCATTTACTCTTGAAAGATCTGGTACCTGCCTATCACTTTAGCACAATCATTAAGTAGTGTCCCCTTTCCCTTTCAAATGAATGATAGATTATGCTGTCACTCTAAAAGTGGGGAAAACCAGAAAGCACTTCATTGGATTAAACGTGCTGGTTTAGCAAACGAAAGGATCAGGACGGTGCCAGGCAAACAATATATACTCTGCAAGTGTTATTGGTCATAATCACAAGTCATTTTTAGAACTGTAAGTCTTTCGTGCCGAAACTCATTCCCATGTCATGTTCTCCCCACGTCCTTCTTCCATCTCCTTCCCTCCCCACCCCCCACTCGCATACACACTCCGTGGCTAGTACTCAGTCATGCTTAAACCAACAATCTTCTTCTCTAGGATACCAGTATACTTTTATGTGTTTCTATTCTGTACACATTTTTTTACTGAAATTATTATGTTTTCCTTGCTTCTTTTCCAGTTGATGTCAGTTTCCTAAAGAGATTGATTGCATTGTGTTTATTCTTGGATCCCCACGACCTCGTGTAAATGATGAGTATATGGTAAATACTCCATACATATTTGCTGCACTGAATTCTCTGCAGTTTGTCTTCAGTGCTGGGAAAGTAATTAGAGCCTCCTCATGTGTACTTGGGCAGTGTGCATGTGATTTCCCACCATCATTTTCCTCTGACCAGGAGTTTCCCTGGCAACACATCTTTATGCTTTCCTTTAACTTCCCTTTTCTATCCCAAAATGTCTAATTTATTTGCAAAGACTTGGTGTCTTTGCTAAACACTGCAGGAGTTTGCCAATTTTAGACTCACATATTTGCAAGGGCCATCTAAAAAGAGCTGATTTGTTTCTTTTTATCATTTTCAAATACATTAAAACACAATTTGCAAAAGGAACATAAAATAGTTTTCTTCAAAGAGTTGGGTACCACTTAATGGGAATGAATCTTCTTTTAATTGAGATTGCTTGAGTTCACAGAGTGCCTGAAGGGTGGTGGGAAGAAAGAAGTAACGAGAACTATTCTAGCTTGCGTAAGTTTTATTTCACATTGCAAATAACAAAGTCACTTATCGTTTATTTTTCCCTCAAATACAATATGCACTGAACTCTTCTAGCCTGCTAATGTGGTAGAGAATTCTTTCTCATAAATCAATTTGTAATGCAGTCTTCTCCCAGCTCAACATCTCCCAGTTAACTTCCAGATAACTTCTCCCATGGGTATCTGAAAATCCAGGGGTCCTTATCTGCTCCATGACATCGAAAATTTGGTCCAAGTATGGTCACCACTGATGTTAGACTCTTAGCGTTAGACCCCATGGCTCCTGTGCCATCTTTGGGCACAAGGTCTTTTCCGGGTCAGAGCCCAGGTTCTTGGGCTCAGAGTTTCTAATGAAATCAATATCAGTTTCCTTTTGAGTCTCTTGAATCTCATATGCATTCCAAAAATGTGTAGTAGATAGATTCTTTGTTGAAAAATTTTGGCCTCTGTTACCTTCTCCATGCTTGGAGAAACTTTAAGTACGCTACAAGTCCCTTCTCCCTCTTTCCCCTCTAATTCTAAACTTCTTATTCTAGGACAATCCAGTTCTTACTGAAGGCAAAAATGCTTAACTTTGTTGGGGTTATGGAAAGGAAGTTCCCGAGGGCCGTATCTCAAAAGCGCATTATACTGAAATCTCCTCGTCACACTGTGGTTGGCAGAGGGGTGTATGAGGAAGAACAGCGACAGCCTACTCATTCTTCATTCCTTCTGATATTTTTACATCAACAGGAATTTATCTTATCAAGATACTAATTATCTTCTCACATGACTATTTATTGAACATGTATGGGCCAGGGGTTTCCTTAACTATTTTATTTGCGTGTACCTCACTCAAGACCCATAACAAATTTACAAGGATGCCCATTTTACTGGGGAATAAACGGAGATTTGAAGAGGTAATACTGGACAAGAGATTACACAGGTGGCTCTCGCTGACCAATACAGGATTTAAATCATGGCTTTCAAGTTTGACATCTTATCAATTTAAACACCGTGGTACCTAAAAGTCAGCTAAACTTGGAAATAACATATTTTTGCACAGAAATTAGATCTCATGTGATGAAATCACAGTATTGCTGTCCCTACATTCCTAGGCAGAGGTGTTTGCTTTTTTAGTGTGGAACACACTGAAATTTGAGAAGGGGGATTTTGACCGAAGATTTACTGTTTATGTTTCTTAGCCTCTTTCCCAGTTCTGGGAAAAGTTGGGCATCCCAAGTGCTCAATCAATGTTTATATAAATGCATAAACAGTGTGTTTATTGAGGAAGCTTATCTTTAGAAATAAAAGCTACATTTAATGGTGGCTCAATTGTACAATTTCAGGCTATTTGGATCTGAACGGGGGTAACGTTTTAATGGAAAAAACATATGTTTCAAGTCACCCTTCTCTTAAATTCTGGCTCAGCCACTAGGTCACCAGATCCAAGTTACTTTGTAGTGCTGAATTAAATCTACAGCTCTGTAAAATGAAATAAATAATTCTTGTCTATTAAGAGTATTATGAAGATTAAGTGCTCTGTGAAAGCCTTTGATATACAGCAAATGTCTAGATAGTTCACTTTTCCTTTTCTTTTTCTGCTGACTCCCTACCCCCTGGCACAGGCAATCACATCTGGCCACTTGTAATCAAGTAAGTTCACAAAATAACCTGAACCTTTGTGTAGTTTTTAAAAGTGATTGCATTTTCTAATAACACACTACCAGTGTGTGAATTCTCCCTGCCTTTATCATGCCCTGAGCACTTCTGATGGAAGGCACTTTGGTTCGATTCTGGGAGGGATTCTAACAAAACTGCACTCAGAGATTGAGCTCTCCAATGGGCCGAGAGCCAAAAGAAGGTTATTTATTTCAATATCTAAAATGTACAAGAGAAGTAGTTGGAGTTAAAGCCGGTTGCATAGATAGTAGCGAGATAACTCACAGAGAGGAGGGGAAAAAAGTCCCACTTGAGAGTTTACTAATGGTTTTGTGAGAATAGCCTTTAGGTCTTGAATAACATGTATAGTCAGGGGAGGTCAGAAAAAAGATAAAAAATGTATAAAAAATAATGCAAAAAGTATAAAGTATATATGTTATTGCCGAACTAAAGTAATGTCTACAAAAATCAACTTTAAAAGACCAAATAATTACCAGCAATTAACCTCTGTAGTCAGATGTTTAACACCATCCAGTTCAATATTGAGTACTTTTCCAGTAAGCATAGATCCTGCCTAAAGTGAATTTATTTGGCACATGATTTAAACTCTTTTGCCCTCCCAGACTGGACCCACACTCTTGAAAACATCATCTGTGACAAATATATATATATATATATCCTATGAGATACTCTTACAGAAGTAAAAAGCAAACTCAATTTCTCCTAAAGCCACGATTTAAGTGGAGTTCTCTAGAAGAAGGGGATTTTGGATGGAGTGAGGAAAACACAACAGACAAGAACAGTGGGCCAATAAGGATGTATTGTTGGCAAATGTAAGCCCTGGCCTGATCCACATGTGAGGATTTGGCCGGGGGTGGTGGGAGAGTGGCCCTGTTCTGAGCATTTGTGATGCAGAAAATTCATGTTGGGGAAAGTTGGCCAGATGCCATTCTATGATACCAATCACTTGTGGGACCTAGGGTGTTCATATTGAGTGGGAGGGCTCTAGCATAAGCTCCCAGGTTCACCAGGATGAGTAGGCACCTCTCAGCAACGAGTAATTCTCTGAAGAAAGAATATGGTGTAGCCATTACCTTCAACATCTGCAGCCGCTGGGCAACTGGTCTGTTGGAAGAATCTGTGTGAGACACCAGCGGCATGTGTTGTGTCCCTCTCAAGTCTCTCAGGTCCTCTTCCTTCTTGGATCAAGTTCACTTTAGCCAAGTGTACCATTCGCGACTTCGAGACACGAAAGCCAGGGAACGTATAGAGGAAAGTGGTGGAACAAATGAAAGCTTCCACAGATTCATCTCAAGACTGTGGCTGATACGTATCACCTCTTGCCCATTGAACATATTGCCCCCTCTCTGCAAGCACTTCTCGTGTCATTACTTTTGTTCCGTGGCAAGCTGGACCCTCATCACTGATGTGTCAGAGCCTTTTATTAGCTTGCACTTCTCAGGCTGGGAGTGTCGTACTTGCCTAGTTACTGGGCCTGGGGATGCCAAGGGATGCCCTCGTGTAACACCAAAGTGCAAAACTCTTTCTGCCACTGTTATGACCTGGTGCCGTTCTCAGTATGGAAGTAGATACATGAAACCAACCTATCACCAAGCAGCCAGTCAGCCCCCTAGAAGGATAGTATCACTGGGGGGGTGGGGGAGGTCACAACTGGTCTTTCTTGCTGGCCCGGCAAAATTCAGCAAGGGCAGTGACTGTGAGAGTCTTAATGAGGGGAAACCCGTGGTCCCGGGGACCAGCACGGATGCATCTTTGCCACCAGAGCATCTGTGTCCGTGAGCCCATTTGAAGCATGGCAGTGTCCAAGGACAAAGGTCAGCTGTCGTCAGCCAGCTGATTCATCCTGACTTCTAGGTTGTTCACTGACTGTGCTGCAGTGAACGCTCTTTGGCACATTTGACGTGTGATGTAAACATTTTCACACTTTGTGTCAACCTATAAGGTCTAGCCACATATTTTGCCACATAGTCACCACTGCGCATACAGCTACCTGTACCATGGACCATCCCCGGTCTCCACACAGTGTACTTGGCCCGGTGGCTGCCCCAGTCCTTGGCTATCAGAGGCCTGTGCCTCCCCACTGCCTTGGAGCCTCCTCCTGAGCAGGGCGGGGGTGCAGCTGTCTCTGTTTAGCTTACTCAACCCTGCCAAGCTGACCCCTGTGAACCACACTTGGGTTTTCACTCCTCCTTTCAGTTGGCTGTTAGGAACCCCTTACGAGGCTGGAGGTGTGAGCTGAGGAAGAGCCACCGAGACAACAAGGCCAGTAACCTGGAGGCCTGAGCCACCTGTTCCCTGAAGCTTAGGGCTTCCTTTCAGACAACTGGAAGTCACTCTTGGAGTTTCACTCCTGCCCTATGGCTGATGGGTGCCACGCTGCCTGGCAACACAGTAGGCTAGCAGCGCTAGCCTCACGGTCCCCCCACGTACTGTGCTTAGATGTGCTTAGACTCTCCGGGTCTGCCGGCATGTAGGGAGCTGCTTTTTAAATGGTAGCTGGTCTTTGCTACAGACAGCACGGTCTTCTTCAGGATGCTAGAGTGTGGAGACTTTCCAGCGGCTTCACAAGGTATCTTTTTCCACCCCAAGAACCCCAATAACCAGGGGGCTTGCTGCGCCCTAAGGCCCAAGTGGCACAGATGGCTCCACGACAACCTGGACCCGCCTTCTCTTCCGACCCGCACCACTCGACACTGGCAGCTTGCTTATCACCCAATAAATGGTCAGGGAAGTATTCCCAGGTACAGAAGAAGCTACCTCTGAACTCCAAGGGGCCTACGAAAGGCTGTGGTTCTTTCCAAATGGTTGAGATCCACGTGGCAACACCTTGGAGGGTGTGGGGCTGTAAAAAATACAGCCGTAAAATCTTTGGTACTTCTCCCTCAGAAGATGAAATGTAATTCCAGCAGCCTCGGGGAGAAGGAAGCCAGATCCTGCATCATAAGGATTCTCAGGAAGCCCACAGAGAGGCCCAGATGGCAAGAATTGACGCCTCAGGCAACAGCTAAGCAAGTGTGCCTGTAAGTCCTGCCCTGCTTGGCCTCTAGATGACTGAGGCCCCAGCTAACTGCTTGAGCGAGACCTCAAAGGACACCCTGAACTTGAACAGCGAGCCACTTTCAGCTCACTGACCCACAGAGGCCCTGAGGTATGTTGGTGTTTTATGCCATCAAGTGATTTGTTCACAGCGTTAAATAGCTAATAGAGAAAATGTCTTGGCCGGCAGAAACAAGGGTTCCCTAAAACCTTATCAAAGTGGCCTCATATACGGCTTATGTCCCATAGATAACACAAGTCTTACCAAGACATGCCAAACACTTGTCACAGTCCAATTTACGTGGTACCCTTAGAGCAATGAACCAGTGAGATGTTCTGTGGACTTTCACATGGTCCAGGTCCTGAGACTCTATTGTGAGAGAGAACCGGTGAGTTAAGAGACTGCTCATGCCATGCCCTTTCTGTGAGCACAAATTGCTTCTGATTCCCCTTGTTGATGAGTAAGAAAAAGGATAAAGTTTCCAGATCGATAGTTGCATATCACATACACAGGCTGTGTTACTCCAGCAAAGCTCCAGCATCAGCATATGAGCTGCAAGTGATGGTGAGATTTTACTGTCCAGCTGGTAGTGTGAACTCATTCCTATTTTGCTGTGTTTTCTGATGAGAAAATGGAAAATGATGCCTTCAGCATTTGTGGTGAGATATTAAAAAATATCCGACTAATATCTTAACCGAGCGGGTAAGTGACATAAAAGGGGGAAAATAAACCCAAAAGTAACATCACTGAGTGGATTTCCTGATATTACATGTCTTAGCGATGACCAATACATCATGCATTGTGTATTTCATAGACTATACAAGTGAAATTTAATTGCCCAAAGTGCATTTTAAAATCTACGGTAAAGTATTAAGTCATTTTGTGCGGGCTTCTTGACAGCAAATTTATCCCACTGGAAAAATGTTTCTGTTCTTTATATCCTTTGGGAGAATTTTACAGTCTTAATCTGAGAGTTCATCCTATACTGTGTACATTTCAGTAGTTAATATAACTAGTAGGACAAGCAAGAGATCACTTAAATCAATGTTATTCTAAAGATAAAGTCTGATGGCAGTTAAAAACACACTACATCAGACCACAAGGTGCAAAAGTACAGCACAGAGACTGTTATTTAAATTCTAGAAAATGTTGAGTAGAAAAGCGTTGAAAACATTGGTCCTGAGAAGAACCCAAGAGGACAATAAACACAGGTAATCTTAGATTCACTAGTGAACTGGTTGTTAGCAGAGAGAAGACACATCAGAGTTTTAGAGTTAATGCCTTAAGTTTGGTACTAAAGCAAGAGGACTGGTTAATAGGAAGACAGTGTGAACATCCGGTTTCTTAGTGCCATATTGCTGCCTCTGCTTTGTAACCAAAAGGCAAGCTAACAGGATGGAAGCAATCACAGGTCACGGCAGGCCATGCCTAGAATTTTCTTGTCAAACATTTCCCTACCCTCCACTGGGTAGGTTTTGGTCACTACCACGAACAAGTAATGGGGCCAAATTCTCTTTTAGACGTAAGTTTTAAAGAACCTTATTGAGGTCGGTATATGATAAACTGCACGTGCGTTAGGTTTTATACGCTAATACCCATGAAACGATTACCATATTTAAGGTAATCAACATCATATCCATCATCCACAAGTGTCTTTCTGCCATCTGGTACTCTCTCCTTGGCCCAGTCTCCATTTCCAGGCAGTTTTGTCACTTTAGGTAAGTATATATGTTCTACACGTTATATAGAGTACAATATGCACTCTCTTTTTTTGTCTAGCTTTTTAAATTAAATGTTTGTTATTTTAAGATTAGTCCCTGAAGTTGTTTATTCAATGAATCATTCCTCCTTAGTGCTGAGTAGTATTCCATTGTATGGACATACCATAATTTATTTATCCATTCACATATTGACAGACATTTGAATTGTTTCCAATTTTTGGTAATTATGAATTAATTGGCTACGGGCCTTTGTCTCAAGTCTGACATGGCTGCACATTTAACCTCTTTGGGGTAAGTACTTAGAGCAGAATGCCCTGGTCATATAGTAGGTACATGTTTAACATTTTAAGATGTCAGTTGGTTTTTTTTTTGTTTGTTTGTTTGTTTTTTTTTTGTCTTCAAAGCAGTAGAACCATTTACTTTCACCTCCAGCAGTGGAAGGAAAGTCTCTGCCTCCTTATGAACATTTTGTATGGTGACTGAGATTTTATACATTCTAGAGGGTATGTAGTGGTGTCAATTTGTGTTGTTAAATTGCTTTCCAAAAAAACTAATGAGTTTCAACATACTTTTGTGTGATTTTTTGCACCAGATGTTATTTTTTCATGGAGGATCTATTTAAGTCTCTTGCCCATTTAAAAAATTATGTTTACTTTTTCCTCTAAATGAAGAGTTCTTTATAGATTTTGAACATAAGGCCTTTTTCATATTTGTGGCTTGTATTTTCATTATCTTACAACTCAGTTTTGAAGAGCAGGAAATGCATAATTTTAAGGAAGCTAAATTTATGATTATTTTAATACATCATGCTTCAGGTATTGTGCCCAAGAAACCTTTGCTTATCCCAAGGTAACAAATATTTTGTTATCATTTCTTCTGGAGTTTTATATTTTTAAGTTTTATATTCATTTATTTTTATAGTTTATATTTATTATATATATTTATATATATCACACACAAAAGTTATTTGATATATATTGAAGTTATATATTTTGTTATTCCTTTTTTATTTTATTATATATTTTGTTATATTTAATGTATGTTTCACCCTTCATTCTCCACAGATTAGTCTTTGAAACTTTGTCAAAAATCAATTGACTTCATAAGTGTATATCCACTTCTACACTCTCCTGTTCCCTTAATCTATTTGTCAGTTTTGATGCTTATATCACACCTCTTTGATTACTGTGTCTGTAAAATAAGTCTTGATGTAAAATGTTTTCTTCATCCTATAAGATGATCACATTTTCCTTTTAGTCTGTTAACATGGTGGAGTTTAATTTATGACATGAATTTATTCTCAGCATTGCTTTTTTGGATTATCCCTTTTTAATATTATTGGATTCGATTTATCAAAATTTTGTTAAGAATTTTGTATCCATGTTCATAAAATATATCCATCTGTAGCTTTCTTTACTTGTCACATCTTCACGTGGATTTTGTATGAAGCATCAGTGGTCTCATTGAATGAATTGAAAGTATTTTCCTTGTGTTTAATTTTCTATAAAGGTTTGTTTAGAAATGGACTATTTCTTCCTTATATAACTGATAGAATTCCTCCGAGAAGTCATCAGAGCCTATAGGTTTATTTATGGAAAGTCATAAACCTTAATCAATGTAAAGCTGTTCAGATTATCTATTTCTTTCGCGTTGTATTTTCTTTTCCACCATTTGGTGAACAGGACTATTGCAGGTTAGTGTGAGCAACAGGTACAGTTCTCTGTATCATTTTTGTTGTTTTGTGTTTTGCATTTTGTGCCCAGCCTTAGATATATTTTTCTTACATGCATGTACTGATTAGTACTCAAGTGCATAACGAGAAAATTTTGACGATCGACAGAGCTTTCTGTCCTATGGATCCCTGGCGTTGTGGAGTCTCTGGACGATTGCAAGGAGACTGGTGGGTTCTGATTTGGTTCTCCCTTTCTGTACAAGGCCCGTAAACTTTATAAATCTGCAGGCTAAAGAGATCATAGCACTCAATTCTGAAGTTTCTCTTTCCAAAGGGACCACGGTTCTTCTTTGCCAGTTGTTCCATGTTTTGAGTGCCATTGAATTAAATATTTTATTTGATTTAACAGTTTCTAAGTTGCAGGGTGAATCTAGCTTTTGTTATTCCATTTTGACTGGAAACAAAAGCCCTTGATATAGTTTTCAAATTTGAATATACTTGTCTTTGGTTATCACTGGGCTCTCTAGTACTTTCAATACTTTTTTTCTTAAAATGCAGCCTGTCACTTTGAAACCTTTAAAAAGGATTTTTATGTGAGGTGGTATTCTTCAGTTACTGATAGGGGACTTTTATGGAACATAACTGAGAATGTTTAGGGTTTCATTTTCTCCTAAACAACATTTGCAACTACTTTTATAACACCTCATTTAGTATCTAGGAACAATTTTTCATACCTTTGTACCTTCAAACCCTTTGATATTAGAGCCAGTTATGTTTCAGACAATATGCAATGAATACATATCATGGCAAAAAATATATATTTCTTTTAAATTCTGTGTACATAACAGATACCAACAGATTGCACTTGTCTCCTTTACTCGCTTGGCTTTGCAGAGGAAGCAAAAATAGAGCAAAGTCATGTCAAAATTCTGATTTTATCTTACCATTTGCTTTAATGTCAGTATCATGGTTGATCGAGGGACACCTGCCTTATTTCAATATCAGTATTTTCCAACCACTGTTCTCTGTGTGGCTAGAAATCAGGTTTATGGACCTAGTAATGGGCGGTTGTTCCAAGAAAATAAAGGACACAATGAAACCTGCAAAGGCAATCTCAAAACTGTTGAATCCAATTGCAATAAGCAAAGTGTTGAAGAACACTTATTTAGATTACTTAGTAGTGGTACCATTTTGTTCTTATTTTGTTTACTATCACCATGACAAAACCATGAGCATTTATCCATATAGATTGTGGTTTATTTTTTTATCTTCTCACTTCTCCTAGACACGTTACCTTTTTTTTCAGTTTGCTCTTTCTAGAGAGAAAAGTATGTATTTTTTCTGTAAATTTTTCATAATAGCATATAAGATGAAAGTTAGAAATAATCTTGAGGAAATTTCACTTAATGTGAATGCTATAATGATACATTTGTTCAAACCCCCAGAATGTACAACAGATGATGTATCAATGTGTTCACTGATTGCAGCAAATGTACTACTCTGGTGGAGAATATTGATAGTGGTCAATGTTATGTAGGTGTGTGGCGGGAAGCATATTGGAACTCTACCTTCTTCTCAATTGTGCAGTGAACTTTTCTTTTTTTAAACAAGCACTTAAAAAAGTTTACTATGCTTTCCTTTGTGTCATACTGATGTGTCTGTATTTGTTAGAATTCTTCACACATTATAGGTCTCTTATATTACTTATAGAATAAATAGATATACAAATGTAATCATTGTTCATATAGCATCCTATAGAATAATGTCCTGCCACGGAGAAATCAATAAGTCGTAACATGATATCCATAGTTTAGATTAGGGTTTTCTCTTGCTGTTGTATATTCTATGGGTTTAGACAAACGTATAATGGCATGTACCCATTATTATGATATTATATAGAATATCTTCATTGACCTAAATATTATCTACTCTCTACCTATTCATCTCCCCTCAAAACCTCCAAACTGGCAACCACTGAACATTTTTTCTTACTTATAGTTTTACTTTTTTTAGAATGTCAGAAAATCAAAATCATATATTTTCAGATTGACTTATTTCACCTGGTAATGTGCATTTAAGACTCATCCATATTCTTTCATGTCTTGACAGCTCACTTCTTTCTAGAATTGAATAATATTCCATTGTTTGGATGTACCACAGTTATGTATCTCACTGTACATTCACTCACTGAAGGACCATTGGTTCCTTCCAAGTTTTGCAATTATGAGTAAAGCTTCTATAAACATCCATGTGCAGGTTTTTGTGTAGATATGTTTTCAACTCTTTGGGGTAAATACCAAAGAGTACAATTGCTGGATTCTGTGGCAAAAGTATGATTAGTTTTGTAAGAAACCACCAAAGTGTCTTCCAAACTGATCATACCATTTTTCATCCCCAGCAGCAATGCATGAGAATTCCTACCGTTCCGTATCTATGCCAGCGTTTGGTGTTGTCGGTGGTCTGAATTTTGGGCCATTCTAGTAAGTATGCAGTATTTTTAAAATTATATTTCTCAGATAACAGCACTTATTTGTCACCTGTATACCTTCTTTGGTGAAGTGTCTGTAAAATTCTTTGATCCATGTGTAATCGATTGTTTCTTTTGTTATTTTTGGGAATTAAGCATTCTTTGTATATTTTGAATAAAATAATCTTTCATCAGATGTAACTTTTGTGAATATATTCTTCCAGTCTCTGGCTTGTCCTTTCACCCTCCTGCATTATCTTTTGCAGGGTACTTTTTAATTTTAATGAATCAGCTTGTTAATTGTTTCTTTCATAGAAGATGTCTTTAGTATTGCAAGATACCTGGGGTGCCTGGGTGGCTCAGCCGGTTGAGTGTCTGACTTTGGCTCAGGTCATGATCTCGTGGGCTGTGAGCCCGAGCCCCACATCAGGCTCTGTGCTGATAGCTCAGAGCCTGGAGCCTGCTTCAGGTTCCATGTCTTCCCCTCTGTTTGCCCCTCCCCCGCTCATTCTCTCTCTCTCTCTCTCTCTCTCTCTCTCTCTCTCTCTCTCTCTGTCAAAAATAAATAAACATTAAAAAAATTAGTATTGCAAGATACCTAAAAAAATGTCACCATACCCAAGATCATCTAGGTTTTCTCCCATGTTATTTATTAGGAGTTTTATAGTTTTGCATTTTATATTTAGCTGTGTGATCCATTTTGAGTAAATGTGTTGGCTGTTGTGGGGCTTTTGATTTCCATACATACTCTAGAATCAATCTATTGATAATCAAAATAATTTGCTGAGATTTTTATCAGAACTAAAGTGAATCCATAGTTCTAGCTGGGAAGAATTTTTAGCTTTTGCTTTATAGATTGTTGAGGTTGTGTTTTCATAATGCATGCACTTTGAAGATTATTGAGTCTTCTTGTTATATTGCCTGTTTTACCATTATGAAATGTCCCTTCACTCTTTGTCAATAACAGTATTTTTTATTTAAAGCCACGTTGTCTGATATGAGCAAAGTTACAGTTTCAATTGGTTAATTTTTCAAGGTATATCTTACTCTATTACTTCAAAGTTTCTATGTATTTATATTTATAGTATATCTATGGTATCTTATTTATAGTATATCTATGGTAAACAGAATACACACACACACACACACACACACAAACACACACACATATATATGTATATGTAGTCCAAAATAACAATATAATTACTTATAGATTTGGTTGAATTATAGTCTTATTGGTTTTACATTTGTACTATCCTTTTTTATTTTCTTCTTACTTATCTTTATCATTATCTATTTGATTCTTTAAAACATTGTTTGCATTCTCTCTTCCTTCTGACACTTCAATTGGACAAATATCTCTGATGTGCACCTTTAGTTTTCATTATTTTTTCCCTCTTTCTTTCAATCAGAATATTTTCTAATGGCTATCTTCTAGGTCAGTAATCTTTTCTTCTACTATATCTACTAGATGCAAAATTCTCAGCAAAATATTAGGAAACAAAATCCAACCATACATTAAAAAAAGTCATTCACCACAATTAAGTGTGATTTATTCTTGGATGGAAGTGTCGTTCGATGTTTGCAGATCAATCAACACAATACATCACATCAATAAGAGAAAGGATAAAAAATAATTTCAATGCAGAAAAACTATTTGACAATGTACAACATCCATTCATGATAAAAACCTTCTCAACAAAGTAGGTTAGAGGGAACATACCTCAACAAATAAAGGCCATATATGAAAAACCCACAGCATACATTATACTCAATGGTGTAAAACTGAGAGCTTTCTCCCTAAGATCTGGAATAATACAAGGATGTCCACTCTCAGCACTTTTATTTAACATAGTACTGGAAGTCCTAGCCACAGCAGTCAGACAAGAAAAAGGAATAAAGACACCCAGATTAGTAAGGAAGAAGCAAAACTTTCACTCTTTACAGATGACATGATGCTATATAGAAAATCCTAAAGACTCCACCCAAAACTGCTAGAACTGATAAATGTATTTAGTAAAGTCACAGGATACAAAAATCCACTGTATTTCTGTACACTAATAATGAAGCAGCAGAAAGATAAATTAAGAAAGCATCCCATTTACAATTGCACCAAAAATTTTAAAATACCTAGGAATAAACTTAACCAAAGAGGTGAAAGACCTGTACTCTGAAAACTATAAAACACTAATGAAAGAAATTGAAGACAATACAAACAAATGAAAAAGACTTCCATGCTCATAGGCTGGAAGAACCAATACTGTTAAAATGTCTATCTTACCCAAAACAATCTATAGATTTAATGTAATCCTTATCAAAATAGCAATAGCATTTTTAACAGAACTGGAACAAATAATCCTGAAAATTGTATGAAACCACAAAAGACCCCGAATAGCGAAAACACTCTTGTAAAAGATAAACATGACTAGAGGTATCACAACTACAGATTTCAAGTTATACTACAAAGCTGTAGTTATCAAAACAGTATGGTACTGGCACACAAAAAATCAAAAATTAAAAATGGGCAGAAGACATGAACAGACATTTATCCAAAGAAAACATCCAGATGGCCAACAGAAAAATGAAAAGATGCTCACATCACTCATCATCAGGGAAATGCAAATCAAAACTACAGTGTGATGTCACCTCACACCTGTCAGAATGGTTAAAATTAACAGCACAAGAAATAACATATGTTGGTGAGGATGTGAATTAAGGGGAACCTTCTTGAACTGTTAGTGGGAATGCCAGCTGATGCATTCACTCTGAAAAACAATATTGAGGTTCCTCAAAAATTAAAAAATAGAACTACCTATGATTCAGCAGTCACACTACTGAGTATTTAACCAAAGAATACAGGAATACTAATTCAAAGTAATTCAAATACTAATTCAATAAACATGCACCCCTATGTTTATTGCAGCATTATCTGCAATAGCCATACTAAGGAAGCAACCCAATTGTCCATTGTCAGATAAATGGATAAAGGATATGTGGTGTATGTATATGTGTGTGTGTGTGTGTGTGTGTGTGTGTGTATACACACATACATGTATATACATATATATGTATACACGTATACATATATGTACGTATATATGTACATATACATATATATGTATGTATGTATATGATTGAGCCATCCAGGCTCTGCAACATGGATGGATCTAGAGAGTATTATGCTAAGAAAAATAAGTCAGTCAGAGACACACAAATACCATACGATTTCACTCATACATGGAATTTAAGAAACAAAACAAATGAATAAAAGGAAGAAAAGAGAGATGAAAACAAAACAAACAGAAGAAGAAAAAAAACCAAACAGACTCTTAACTATAGAGAACAAACAGATGGCTACCAGAGAGGATGGGTAAAATTGGTGAAGGTGATTCAGAATACACTTATTATTGGGACGCCTGGGTAGCTCAGTCAGTTGGGCATCTGACTTCAGCTTAGGCCATGATCTCAGGGTTTGTGAGTTTGAGCCCCACATAGGGCTCACTGCTGTCAGCCTGTCGACGCAGAGCCTGCTTTGGATCCTCTGTCCCCCTCTCTGGACCTCTGCCACTTGTGCTCTCTCTTTCAAAAAATCAATAAAACATTGAAAAAAAAGAGCATGCTTATAATTATGAGCACTGAGTAAGGTACAGAATGGTTGAATCACTATACTGTATGCCTGAAACTAATATAATACTAATAACTATATTGGAATTAAAATATAAAAAAAAAAAAAGAGTATGAACTCTTCAGTCAGACTGACTCTCTTTGTTTGAAATCTGACTCCACAACTTAATAGCTTCATCGACTTGAGAAATTTATCTGAACTCTTTGCCTCACTTTGAGATGAGTAAGATAAAAACTGTACCAAATACATTACTCATCAAGTGCCAACAGCATCTCTTTTAAAGCGTGGGTAGTATTGTTACTATAACCATTGCATAAATGACGAAGGTGCAACAGCACAGACACATTACCCAACATCACACATGTAAGCACACACATATGCACAGAAGAGTGACTGGCAAATTATTCACTTTACATAAGGGTTTGCTATCATCAGTATTAGCATCTTGCACATGGCTGCTGTAGCTAGGATGAATAATAGGATAACAAGTATAAGGACAGAAATTTGGAGGGCATCAGCATTAAAGTGGGGGGGGGACCGAAGCTCACAAAAGAGAGTGGTAAAAAAAACACTGGAAAGAAGAATGACAAGTGTTTAGGAGAAAGATCAGGGACTTACAATTTCAGTTCCAACATGAAAAGAGCATGGGAGTTAATACTTCCATACTCGTAACAAGAAAGAGCTGGAAAAACCTAAACACTGATAAATTTTCTTGGACCTCTCCAAAAAATACAAAACAAAACAAAACAAAACCCAAACAAAAAACAAAAGAAACAAAACAAACCAAAAACAAAACAGAAACAAACAAACAAACAAAAACAGAACGCACAGCAATCTGCCTCCCCTAACAAATAGAAAGGCAGTTATCCAGATAGATACATCAACCAAAATCTGCTTACACTAGAACAGAAGCTGCTGGAGCCACAAACGCTAGGATCATTTAAATGGTAATATTGAGAAATTTCAGAGGGCCAAGTATAAACTAACATGAGAATGAATGATCTGAATACATCAATTATAAGACGGGATGGTCAGAGCGATAAAAAGGAAATTAGACCCAAATAAATGTTGTCTACATAAACGCACTTTAAACAAACAAACAAACAAGCAAAAGATTTAGGTAGATTAAATTAAAGGGAGGGAGAAAGATATGCTATGCTAATAATAATAAAAAGAAGCTGGTATAGCTCTACTAATTTCTTACAACAAAAAGCTTTAGATAAAAGAAGATTGGCTGGGTTAATGGGAGAAATGAGATAATGATAAATGAAGCAATTCTTTGAGAAGATGTGACATTACGAAATGCGAATGCATCTAATAATAGAGCACTACAATGCATAAAGCAATACTGATAGCACTAAAGGATACAGAGACACATTCCCCAGAATAGTTGGAGACTTTAACATCCATACCAATAGGTCACACAGGCAGCAAAGGAGTAGGGATATAGATGACTCAAACTCGGTTGACACTTAGACAATACTCCATCCAACACCAGCAGAATACACAAGATCTCAAGATCACATGGAGATTTCCACAATATGTCAATTGAGTAACATTTTAAAAAATATCTAACATGTACTCTTCAAGTCTGTCAGGTCACAAAAGCAAGGAAAGACTGAGAAACTAAAAAACCTAAAGGGGAACGCTAAGAAACATGTTAACTAAATATAATGTAATATCCTGAGTGGGATCCTGGACCAGAAGAATGATATTAGAAGAAAGCTTAAGAAATCATAATAAAATGGGGTGTCTGTGTGGCTCAGTCAGTTGAGCGTCTGACTTTTGATTTCAACTCAGGTCATGATCTCACGGATCATGAATTTGAGCCCTGGGGCTCTGTCCTGACAGCACGGAGTCTGCTTTGGGATCCTCTCTCCCCACCTCCCTCTGCCCTTCCCCTGCTTTTGCACTCTCTCTCTCTAAAAATAAGCTTTAAAAATTTTTAAAAAGAAAAAGAGATTATAATAAAATATGAACTATAGTTAATAATAGCATCTTGGTATTAGTTCATTAATTTGTGACAAATGAATCATAGTATTAGATGCTAATAATAAGGGGGAATTCTAAATGGCTCATATTGGAACTTCCTATACCATTTTTAAAATTTGAGGGCAAATCTAAAACTATTCCAAAATATTAAGTTTATTTTTAAAATGTCAATCAATAGAGATTAGCATCTTAAAATGTGGTAGATAATATAAAATTGACTTTGTTGTCAAATGATTGACAAGCCATATGTTTCTTAGTAAAAATAATTGTACATGTTAAAAATACTTATAGTGTGGGAATAGTTGTGTATTTGGGTAACTGAATTTAAGATCTACTTTAAAATCATATTTTTCTCTTATTTATTGTTTGTACACACTATACTTAGGAAATTTAGAGTTTAAGGTTTTTATCATTTTCAAAAAAATACTAAGGATTTTCTTTCATATTTCATAAATGTGCAGCATGGTTTTCTGCTTTTGTTGCAGGAAAAGGATACATAACAGAGAATAACCCACAAATTTAAATCTCTGCTGTAATTGCAGCTCTCTATTTACTGTCTTAAAACAAATTCATGCCAATATGCAAATTGAAAATATATACGGTGTATATATTGCATTAGCGGTAGTTACAGATGTATGATGAATAACTGAAACAGCAATTATAAGCATTTGAGAAGGAAACTGACAGGGAACATACAAAAAGTGTTGTTCATTGTGCTGAGAAGACAGCTGGAGTTGGAAACCATGGATTTATAGAAAAACAGCATCTCTAATGCAGGCTTGGAATGAGCAGGGAGTTGGCTTAATAAAACTTGAAGCTTTGCAAGCTCAAAAAAAAAAAGAAAGAAAGAAAGAAAAAGAAAAGAAAAAGAAAAAAACAGAGAAAGGAATTAAATATTTGAGAGTCGCTGGCAAGAGAATGACCAGAATGAGGAGGCACCCGCGTGGGAACATTGCTTAGATGTACATAAATGTGAATAACAGAAATTCTACAGCAATTATACATATCTCGATTTTCAGACAATGAGGGTAATAAAGCAGAGAAGTTGACAAATGAAGTTTAGAACAGAGATTAATAGTTGGAGTTTAAGATTTCTGAGATGATAGAATTCTAGTTGATTTTCTGTTTGGCCAGGGGTGGTTTTCACTAGAATGAATGATGGTTCCTTAGATTTCAGAAGAAGAAGCTTTGAAACTAGAGCACAGGCCTGACATAACAGAGTAGGATATATACTACTTTGAGGTAGTTGTCAAATCCCTCAGTGGTTATGGGAACCTAGGGGATTAATACATAGCAGTAACAAAGGTGATAGAAGGATTTTAACTAGATGCCGTGGCACTCGAAGAAAAGGCTTTCTGGCACTTTGGTAGAAGACAACAGTTGGAAAGTAGCCATGGGGTGTGTTTAGTAAGTGTTGTATTTATGCTGAGCAGCTTCACCTTGAAATAGAAATGGTGAACTTTCCGAATGTTAAAGCAAAGATTTAAAGTGTTTTTGCTCAATGCACAGTCCTGAGTTGAAGAATATTTATGGACAATGGAAGAAGTTCCAGATACAATCCAATGGAGTGGTCAAGAATGGTGGCGGTGTAAGGAATAGTCAGAATTAAGGCATGACACCGAGAAGATAATGGGAAAGATGTGGAAACAGAGGAGTCAATGGTGAAGTGACTTGGGATCCTACCCATGCTGTAGAAACACAGAGAGATTTATGACCTAGAAGTGTTTGGCATTTATAGGTAAATTCTTAGGTGCCTCCACAAGACGAATGAGGCTAGCAGTCTCTGATTGGTTCTGCAGTGCATATATATATATATATATATATATATATATACACACACACATATATGTATATACACACATGCATATATATATGTGTGTGTGTGTATACACACACACACACACACACACACACACACAGCTGTGTTTTACATGTTTAATCAAAATATTTAAATTGCTATTCAGGGAGCTTAGATGGCTCACTTGGTTAGGCGTCTGACTCTTGATTTCGGCTCAGGTCATAACCTCACAGTCATAGGACTGAGCCCCGTGTCAGGCTTCATGCTCAGCATGGAGGCTGCTTGGGGTTCTCTCTCTCCCCTTCTCTCTGCCCCTCCCCTGCTCATTTGCATGCAGGTGCATGCTCTTTCGCCATAAATAAAAAATTAAAAAAATTAAATTGCTTTTCATTTTCCTGTCATCACTTAATAAAATATGGATTAGGTGTTTACTCCCTGCATAGGAAGATAGTACAAATCAGGAAGAGTAAAAGAAAGCAGATTAGGAAGACAATGGTAAGTATGCTCAATGACCTTATACTATAGAGGGGAGTGGAATACAGGACGATATATATCAGTGTCGTATAAGGAAAAAAACATAAAATAGTAATATGATAGAGACATATGAAAACCAAGCCTTTTGGAAAAACAGATTATGCTAACTGTTTAAAACCATGACAAGGAGTGCCGTCCAGTTTCTAAGTAAGCTGTTACATCCACTTAAAAACTGGAATATGGATGGGACCATTTTGAAAGCTGATTCTTCATAGGGTTTAATTTAGATACTCCAGCATTAAATTCCAAGGATTATTTCCTGAATTCCTGCTCTAAATTGTAACATTCATTTCTTATTAGCATATATTTTATATTCAGATGATAACCACATTTGCCAGAATTAAGACCTTTAATAACTGGCTTTAATAGAAACAAGGATATAGAGATATATTATGTTCTTTGACAATAAACATGCATATTTTTCCATCTTTGATGAGTCTTAGAGGTTCTGCTTTTGTAGCCTTACTGCTTTGTAACTGAAAAGTCAAATTTTTAAATGTTTCAGCCATGTTTCTAGGATATATTATTAGGACAATGGTGTGGGTAATTGATTCAGATACACCCATGTTATAAAAAGATCTTCTTCCAATCTTTAACAATTAATGGGTGTGTAAAAAGACATCTTGCTAAAGATAAAGCATGGATCATTTAGAAGATATTTTATTAAATTTAGAGCACATTATACAATCCTCTAAAATGGTGTTTTCAGCTGTGTGTGAAGGAACACTAACATAGCAAGAATGTGGTGGTTTCCCAACCCTGGGGAGGGATCCCTACCTGTGCAGGAAGCATCAGTGGTTCCCAAAGAAGCAGGGACCAGGAGGGACTGCTTCATCATATGCTGTACTAGCTTATGCTCTGTGAAGACAGATACCATGTTCTGTAACCTTGACTGAACGACCAGCTGCATTCCCAAGCTATATATGACAACATAGATTTGTAGATCTATTTGCTATCTCCCTGTATTTAGAATGAGGATAAATTACGAGACCTTCATTTTGTGGGTAATTTGTTAAAATTGTGACACCAGACCTGGTTGTAATACTTTCGATGAAGCCCAATGGAGCGGCAAATCTCACAATTTGAGCGTGCTATTGGGTAGCTTTGAAATTCCAAAGTTGCCAGTCACTTGTTTATATTTACTTAGTGTATACTGTAAAATACAAAATGTATTCTATTTTTCACATCATGCAAAAGTAAAACATCAGAGATTCAAGCATTCAACCAGATAATGGGTATTACTCAATGTATGATGTGCTACGCAAATTGGATTGCTAAGATAAATCTGTAAATAACTGGTGTAGTTGGGTGTTGTAGATATTATGACAGAAGTATGTATTATATATGTTAATGCTGAAAAAACAAGATGGGAACAGGCAGATTGTTTTGTTAAAAAGAAATACAGCAAATACATGTCACAATAGAAAGAAATAAAACTATCTCTATTTGCAGATGACATGATCTTGTACATATAAAATCCAAGGCAACCACACACACACATGAAATCTAGAGCCCCTAAACAAGTTCAGCAAGGGTGTAGGATATTTGGTCAAAATACAACCGTATTTTTATACACCAGCAATGAACAATCCAAAATTTAAATAAAGAGGAAAATTCTCTTTACAACAATAGCATCAATGATGATAAAATAACCAAGAATAAATTTGAAGAAATGGAAAACCTGTCCACCAAAAACCATGAACCGTCATTGTGTATGAGGGAAGGGAAGGGGGAAGGGAAGGTAGAAGAGAATGTGAGAATTAGGAACATATTTATCTTTGTAGACAAGTGTTAAGCTTGTTTATGACTGGAGGGGACCAGTTTTTCAACAGTAATTTCTTAATCCAAAATATGGATATAATGTTCCTATTTGATATAAACAGGTAAGTTAATCAAAATGAAAATTTTTAATGTTCCCATTTTTTACAGATGCATTTGTGTCTCTGAGAGTATCTGAAGACTTTATTAAGTTCCCACACTACTTGAAAAAAAAAATCAGACATGATTATTATTGGATACCTGAAACATTCAGGTTCAGACGTCACAAAAATCACTTATAAAATGAAGCCTTGGTGACGCTTTGAATCTTTTTTGTGTTTTGCTCTTGTTGCTTCAAAATCTAAGATCTCAGCCTTGCTTCCTGTTTGTGACTCAATTAAGAATGGGTTCATTTATGAAAAGACTTCAAATGAAATGTCTCAAATCCAGGAGTTTTCCTAGACTAGAGAGACGTTAATATTTTACAATATTAAAATATGGCACATTTAACTCTATATATTATTGGAAGAGCTATAGTATTTTGTATGTTTTATAAGTGATTTCCCACAGCTGAGACCCATTTATGGCAACGTATGTAATAGGTACATTCATAATAAAAACTATTTGATGTTCTCTGGATATACTACCTTCCCAAAGAGCCATTTTTCTCTAAATGGACAGACTTTCCCCTTCAACCTCAGAAGCCTACGAACAAAGTAAGCATAATCCAACTAAATTTTATAGTAAATTTTTCCAAAATTATTTCATATGTCTCTGACCCCTTCCACCCAAGAAATCTTTTAAATTTCTGTGTCATCATAAAGAAGCGCAAGTTAGTCTATTTTGAGTTTAAACATTTTAAACATTTGAGTTCCTCAAATACTGTTTGAGTTGACCAACCCATCGACATAGAGCCAAACCAACCTTTTGGAATACTTTTTCAGTCAAGTGATGGAAATTTACGGTCTGAATTTTTATTTTTCCCACTTTTTTTTTTTTTTTTTTTTTTTTTTTTTTTTTACTTTCAAATTACTAACTGCATTTCGAATAGGCAGCTCGCCGTAGGGGTGAGGTTAGTTAGTGTAAGCGCTGTGTCAGCGTCTTAAAAGCCTAGTTAACGGTTTCTGAGCACTGAGCCCCTTCCGCCTTTGGTAACTGCTGCCTAAGTGCAGCCCACCCACCCTGCCCATTGCCTTGCTTTTAGAACCTTCTCGGAAACTGAGGAGGGGTGCCGCCTTGCACTTATCAGTGGATGGAGGCGTACGCCCCCAAAAAAGCTTTCGAGTTCTTTCCCAACTCCTGTCAATATTTTAAAATTACTGCTCCGCACACAGCTACGCTGAAAAAGGTCATCACCAAATTACTGACTTTATGATCACGGAATGAACATGAAAACACTTTAGAATGAATATAAAATAAAACGGTCCAGGGAGTACCTTAAACTTGGATTCAAAACCTCACAGACGACTTCACCTGTTCGGAGGGCTGTCCCATGGAAGGGAACTTGAAGGGCGGTCGCTCTCAGGACAAAGCACAGAGCTCAAGGTGCAACTGACTCACAGTCAGGTGGATATGAAGATCACATGAGGTCTAAGAGAAATCAACGACAAATTTCAAAAGATGGAGATTGTGGCTCAATAAAGGGAGGACATTCGGATAATGTTATTCTCGCTATAGCCCACACCAGAGCATAAATTGCATTTCTAGTTTTTTCTCAGCAAGTAATTTGATCTTCTCAACCCCCCCACGGACAAAACCTTAAATACCAATATTAAAGGGGTACCTAGAGTAAGAGGAATGGTGGCTGAGGGGGGTAGGCCGAGCGGCAGAAAGAGCACTTACAGGCGTGAGAAACTGAGACACAGAGAGGGAAAGCAACTTGCCTCAGGCCACACAGCAGGGAAATCAGAAGTCAGGATTTGAACCCAGAAAGGCTGACTCCAAAACCCATACTTAATCGATGTTGCTTCTTAACTATGACTTTATGCTGAGTGTTCCGAAACAGAGCCCGTAAACACTTTGCAAACCCAGGTATGGGAAATATTTCCAGATGCTGGCCCAATTGTTAAAAATGAAACATAAGGTTTTTCTTCAGGCTACAGTTTGCAGGGTGTGGCCTGGTTTCTGTTCAGCCCTGGAATGTTCCCTGGAATGATCACGGCCCTGCCGCTGGGGAGGTCCTTGTGATCAGAGCCCTGCATTGTTCCCTGGCAGTGCCTTCCTGGTGGGGTTTTGCATTGTCATCCAGGAGGTGGCTTCATTAAACCACATGAAACTTAAACTCAAGAATGCTGTCTTTAAGGGTGATGACCAGTAAGGCCTAGAACTTTACCTAGCAATACTGCCTTCCATGCAGTGGGAAGGACTCTTTCAAACAAAACATCTTCCTATCTATACATATACACACAATATACATAAATTTATATATATATAAGTTATTATATATATATAGTATATGTATTCATATATGTCTACAAATATATGTGGAGGGTGGAGGTAAGCAGGATTAAGGCGATGCATCCATTTATCCGTGCATGCATTATTTCTTTTACTTTCCAAATGCAGGCCTCTGCACTGTCCCCTTTACTTGGGATACTTTTCTCCCGCTCTTTATTCCCTTAGTTTTCTACTTAAGGAAAATCTACAGAGAGAGACTCTCCCTCTCTGTCATTATCTATCTCAGGCATTTTTGTCCGTTTGTTTCCTTACTGAATGGATTTTCCCCCCCACTTTTCAGTTTGTTATTTTCAACTCTCCTCCACAAAAATGTGAGTTCTGCAAAGGCAGGGTCCACTTCTGTCTTGTTCTCTGTTGTTTCCCTAGCATCTAACACACAGTCCGGCACATTGTATGTGATGAATGCTTGTTTAAGAACGAATTGGGGTGGCTGGGTGGCTCAGTGGTCAAGCGTCAGACCCCTGTTCAGGTCATGGTCTCATGGTTGGTGAGTTCAAGCCCCACGTCGGACTCTGTGCTGATAGAACTTTGAGCTTGCTTCAGATTCTATGTCTCCCTCTCTTTGCCCCTCCCCAGCTCACACTCTGTCTCTCTCCGTCTTTCGAAAATGAATAAATATCAAAAAATATTTTTAAAAAAGAAAAAAAAGAATGAATTCAAACACAAAAATTCACTGAATTACTACTGCATGCCATTCCACAAAAATAGAAATTACAATGATAGTTTCTATGAAAACTTACAGTCTAATTAAAAGTGTAGTTACAACATAGGAAGGAATATATATATATATATACACATATATATGTGTATATATATATATACATATATATATATGTTACACACACACACACACACACACACACACACATATATATATATATATATATATATATATATATGTTACACACACATATGTAGAGAGAGAGACGCCCTTTCTACATGTTTGGCAGATACATGGCTTTTTCTCAGTGCATGCACGAAAGATCATTGCAAGCATCTATTAATAGATAATTAGGTGGGCTAGGAGCTGAGTTATAATAACACACATAACAACAAGCAAAAACAGATGATGGAGACTCTATTTATAAATTTATCTCTAGAACACTTGCAGACAAAGCGATGAGAATCCTCTGCAGTTAATATAAGGCCAAGGCCAAGATGTGACCGTGTTAATGCACCCAACTTTGGAAAAGTGAGGTTTGACAAATACTTCTCTCTAAGAATTTCTAAAGGCACTGCATAGGATGAGGCAAGAATTACTCCTTACTGCCTATTTTCAATAGGTTGTGGCATATAAATGTTGATGTATTTAGCTCAGTAACTACAGACATATCCCTGAGACATTGTGGGTTTGGCTCCAGACCACTGCAATGAAGTTAATAGTAAGTAAAGTGAGTCAAATGGACTTTTTGGTTTCTCAGAGCATGTAAAAGATGTGTTGACGCTGCACTGTCGTCTATTAAGTGTGCAAAAGCTTTTTGCCTGAACAAAAAAACAATGTATATACTTTAATTAAAAATAATTTATTGCTAAAACGTGCTAACCATCATGCGAGCTTTCAATGAGTCATAGTCACTGGTCACAGAAAATTATAATAAGCACAGTAATATTGAAAAAGTTTGAACAGTTGCAAGAATTACCAAAATGCGACACAGGGACAAGAAGCGAGCAAATGCTTTTGGAAAAGTGGAACCAATGTGCTTGTTCCATGAAGGGTGGCTACAAGCCTTTAATATATAAAAAATGCACTGTCTGCAAAGTGCAAAGTGCCTGTATGCATACATACATGCATAAACTGTGGGCCCAGTCCATTTAGATTAATCTAATTTAAAAATCGTCTGTAGTCCAATGATGCCCAGATTGGTGAGGTTGGGTGATCACCCCTCTACAGATGATGCTTGGAAAGGTTTGCCCCTACTGTGTGGGAAGACATTTATTTTATTTTATTTTTTATTTTTTAAAATTTACGTCCAAATTTGTTAGCATATAGTGAAACAATGATTTCAGGAGTAGATTCCTTAATGCCCCTTTCCCATTTAGCCCATCCCCCCTCCCACAACCCCTCCAGCAACCCTCAGTTTGTTCTCCATATTTATGAGTCTCTTCTGTTTTGTCCCCTGTTTTTATATTATTTTTGTTTCCCTTCCCTTATGTGCATCTGTTTTGTCTCTTAAAGTCCTCATATGAGGGAAGTCATATGATTTTTGTCTTTCCTTCACTGACTAATTTCACTTAGCATAATACCCTCCAGTTCCATCCATGTAGTTGCAAATGGCAAGATTTCATTCTTTCTGATTGCTCAGTAATACTCCATTGTATAGATATACCACATCTTTATCCATTCATCCATAGATGGACATTTGGGCTCTTTCCATACTTTGGCTATTGTTGATAGTGCTGCTATAAACATGGGGGTGCATGTGTCCTTTCGAAACAGCAAACCTATACCCCGTGAATAAATGCCTAGTAGTGCAATTGCTGGGTCATAAGGTAGTTCTATTTTTAGTTTTTTAAGGAACCTCCATACTGTTTTCCATAGTGGCTGCACCAGCTTGCATTGCCACCAACAATGCAAAAGAGATCGCCTTTCCCTGCATCCTTGCCAACATCTGTTGTTGCCTGAGTTGTTAATGTTAGCCATTCTGACAGGTGTGAGGTGGTATCTCATTGTGGTTTTGATCTGTATTTCCCTGATGATGAGTGTTGTTGAGCATTTTTTCATGTGTCTGTCAGCCATCTAAATGTCTTCTTTAGAAAAGTGTCATGTCTTTCACCCAGTTCGTCACTGAATTATTTGGTTTTTGGGTGTTGAGTTTGATAAGTTCTTTATAGATTTTGGATACTAACCCTTTATCTGATATGTCATTTGCAAATATCTTCTCCCATTCTGTCAGTTGCCTTTTAGTTTTGCTGATTGTTTCCTTCACTGTGCAGAAGCTTTTTATTTTGATGAGGTCCCAGTAGTTCATTTTTGCTTTTGTTTCCCTTGCCTCCAGAAATGTGTTAAGAACTTGCTGTGGCCAAGATCAAAGAGGTTTTTGCCTGCTTTCTCCTCGAGGATTTTGATGGCTTCCTGTCTTACATTGAGGTCTTTCATCCATTTTGAGTTTATTTTTGTGTGTGATGTAAGAAAGTGGTCCAGGTTCATTCTTCTGCATGTCGCTGTCCAGTTTTCCCAGCACCACTTGCTGAAGAGACTGTCTTTATTCCATTGGATTTTCTTTCCTGCTTTGTCAAAGATTAGTTGGTCATATGTTTGTGGGTCCATTTTAGGGTTCTCTATTATGTTCCATTGATCTGAGTGTCTGTTCTCGTGCCAGTACCATACTGTCTTGGGGATTACAGCTTTGTAGTATAGCTTGAACTCTGGGATGTGATGCCTCCTGCTTTGGTTTTCTTTTTCAAGATTGCTTTGGCTATTTGGGGTCTTTTCGGATTCCATACAGATTTTAGGATTATTTGTTCCAGCTCTGTGAAGAATGCTGGTATTACTTTGATAGGGATTGCATTTAATATGTAGATTGCTTTGGGTAGTATCAGCATTTTAACAATATTTGTTCTTCTTATCCAAGAGCATGGAATCTTTTTCCATTTTTTTGTGTCTTCTTCAATTTCTTTCATAAAATGTCTATAGTTTTTAGTGTATAGATTTTTCACCTCTTTGGTTAGATTTATTTCTAGGTATTTTATGTTTTTTTGTGCAACTGTAGATGGGATCGATTACTTGATTTCTCTTTCTGTCACTTCATTGTTGGTGTATAGGAATGCAGCTGATGTCTGTGCGTTGATTTTATATCCTGCAATTTTGATAAATTCATGAATCAATTCTAGCAGGTTTTTGGTGGAATCTTTTGGGTTTTCCATATAGAGTATCATGTCATCTGTGAAGAGTGAAAGTTTGACCTCCTCCTGGCCGATTTGCATGCCTTTTATTTCTTTGTGTTGTCTATTGCAGAGGCTAAGACTTCCAATACCATGCTGAATAACAGTGGTGAGAGTGGATATCCCTGTCTTGTTCCTGACTTTAGGGGGAAAGTTCTCAGTTTTTCCCCATTGAGGATGATATTAGTGTTGTCATTCATAAATGGCTTTTATGATCTCGAGGTATGATCCTTCTATCCCTACTTTTTTGAGGGTTTTTATCAAAAAAGCAGGCTGTATTTTTCAAATGCTTTCTCTGCATCTATTGAGAGGATCATATGGTTCTTGTCCTTTCTTTTATTGATGTGATGAATCATGTTAATTGTTTAGCAGGTATTGAACCAGCCCTGCATCCCAGGTATAAATCCCACTTGGTCACGGTGAATAATTTTTTTAATGTATTGTCGGATCCAGTTGGCTAATATCTTGTTGAGAACTTTTGCATCCATGTTCATCAGGGAAATTGGTCTATGGTTCTCCTTTTTAGTGGGGTCTCTGTCTGGTTTTGGAATCAAGGTAATGCTGGCTTCATAGAAAGAGTTTGGTAGTTTTCCTTCCATTTCTATTTTCTGGAACAGTTTCAAGAGAATAGGTGTTAACTCTTCCTTAAATGTTTGGTAGAATTCCCCTGGAAAGCCATCTGGCCCTGGACTCTTGTGTTTTGGCAGATTTTTGATTACTAATTCGATTTCCTTACTGGTTATGGGTTTGTTCAAATTTTCTATTTCTTCCTGTTTCAGTTTTGGTAGTGTAGATGTTTCTAGGAATTTGTCCATTTCTTCCAGATTGCCCACTTTATTGGCATGTAATTGCTCATAATATTCTCTTATTATTGTTTTTATTTCTGTTGTGTTGGTTGTGATCTCTTCTCTTTCATTCTTAATTTTATTTATTTGGGTCCTTTCCTTTTTCTTCTTGATCAAACTGGCTAGCAGTTTATCAATTTTGTTAATTCTTTCAAAGAATCAGTTTCTGGTTTCATGGATCTGTTCTACTGTTTTGTTTTGTTTTGTTTTTGTTTGTTTCAATAGCATTAATTTCTTCTCTAATCTTTATTATTTCCTGCCTTCTGCTGGTTTTGGGTTTTATTTGCAGTTATTTTTCCAGCTCCCTAAGGCATAAGGATAGGTTGTGTATCTGAGATCTTTCTTCCTTCTTTAGGAAGGACTGGATTGCTATGTACTTTCCTCTTATGACCGCCTTTGCTGCATCCCAGAGGTTTTGGGTTGTGGTGTTACCATTTTCTTTGCCTTCCACGTACTTTTTAATTTCCTCTTTAACTGCTTGGTTAGCCCACTAATTCTTTATTAGGATCTTCTTCAGTCTCCAAGTATTTGTTACCTTTCCACATTTTTTCTTGTGGTTGATTTCAAGTTTCATAGCATTGTGGTCTGAAAATATGCATGATATGATCTTGATCTTTTTGTACTTACTTAGGGCTGATTTGTGTCCCAGTATATGGTCTATTCTGGAGAACGTTCCATGTGCACTGGAGAAGAATGTATATTCTGCTGCTTTTGGATGAAATGTTCTGAATATATCTGTTAAGTCCATCTGGTCCAGTGTGTCATTCAAAGCCATTGTTTCCTTGTTGATTTTTTGATTAGATGATTCGTCCATTGCTGTGAGTGGGGTGTTGAAGTCTCCCACTATTATGGTATTACTATTGATGAGTTTCTTTATGTTTGTGATTAATTGATTTATATATTTGGGTGCTTCCACATTTGGCACATAAATGTTTACAATTTTTAGGTCTTCTTGGTCTATAGACCCCTCGATTATGATATAATGCCCTTCTGCATCCCTCGATACAGTCTTTATTTTAAAGTCTAGATTGTCTGATATAAGTATGGCTACTCCGGCTTTCTTTTGTTGACCATTAGCATGACAGATGGTTCTCCATTCCCTTATTTTCAATCTGAAGGTGTCTTTAGGTCTAAAGTGGGTCTCTTGTAAACAGCATATAGATGGATCTTGTTTTTTTATCCATTCTGTTACCCTATGTCTTTTGATTGGAGCATTGAGTCCATGGACGTTTAGAGTGAGCACTGAAAGATATGAATTTATTACCATTATGATGCTTGTAGAGTTGAAGTTTCTGGTGATGTTCTCTGGTCCTTTCAAATCTTTGGTTGCTTTTGGTATATATGTATATATGTATATATATATATATATATATATATATATATATATATGTGTGTGCGTGTATACACACACATATACATATGTATATATGAAAGTATATATATGTATATGTGTGTATATATATACTTTCATCTTTTCTCCCCTCAGAAAGTCCCCCTTAAAATTTCTTGCAGGGCTGGTTTAGTGGTCACAAACTCCTTCAATTGTTGTTTGTCTGGGAAAGTTTTTATCTCTCCTTCTATTTTGAATGACAGCCTTGCTGGCTAAAGAATTCTTGGCTGCATATTTTTCTGATTCAGCACACTGAATATATCCTGCCACTCCATTCTGGCCTGCCAAGTTGCTGTGGATAGGTCTGCTTGCAAACCTGATCTTGTCTTCCCTTGTAGGTTAGGGACTTTTTTTCCCTTGCTGCTTTCATGATTCTCTCCTTGCCTCAGTATTTTGTGAATTTGACTATGATATGCCTTGTTGATGGTCATTTTTTGTTGAATCTAAAGGGGGTCCTCTGCTTCCTGGATTTTGATGTCTGTGTCTTTCCCCAGGTTAGGAAAGTTTTCCACTATGATTTTCTCACATAACCCTTCTACCCCTATTTCTCTCTCTTCCTCTTCTGGGACCCCTATGATTATTTTTTTTTAAACGTTTATTTATTTCTGAGAGAGAGAGACAGCATGAGAGGGGGAGGGGCAGAGAGAGAGAGTGATACCCAGAATCGGAAGCAGGCTCCAGGTTCCGAGCTGTCAGCACAGAGCCTGACGCGGGGCTCGAACTCACAAACTGTGAGATCATGACCTGAGCCGAAGTTGGCCATTCAACCGACTGAGCCACCCAGGCGCCCCTTATGATTCTGATGTTGTTCCTTTTTAATGAGTCACTGAGTTCTCTAATTCTTAAATCGTGCTCTTTGCCTTAATCTCCCTCTTTTTTTCTGCTTTGTTATTCTCTATAAGTTTGTCCTCTATATCTTTGATTCTCAGTTCTGCCTTGTCCATCCTTGCCACCACTGCATCCATCCGTGATTGCAGCTCAGTTATAGTATTTTTAATTTCATTCTTACTATTTTTTACTTCTTCTGCAGAAAGGGATTCTAATCTATCTTCAACTCCAGCTAGCATTCTTATTATTGTGATTCTAAATTCTGCTTCAGACATCTTGCTTGTATCTGTGTTGGTTAAATCCCTGGCTGTTGTTTCTTCATGCTCTTTCTTTTGGGGTGAATTCCTTCGTTTTGTCATTTTGAAGGCAGAAATGGAATTAATGAGGTAGAAAAATTGAAATAAAAAAATTAAAATTAAGAAAATATTGAAATTAAAAAGTACACACACACACAAATTGAGTAGATGATGCTAGATCCTAGGTGTGTTTTGGTCTGGGTATAGAAAGTGGCTTGACAGACTAGAGAGGAAAAAAAGGGGGGGGGAAGGAAATCGTTTGAGAGTTTGAAAAAATGAATACACTGAAGTAGACTAAAATGAGATGATGGGGGTAAAATAGAATTTGAAAAAATATACACAAAAGTAAAGAATGTAGTAGAAAAAAATTAAAGAAAAATATTTTTAATAAAGATTAAAAACAAATATGAATTTTTTCATTTCCTGTATTTAAGAAAAAAGGAAAGAAACAAAAAAGGAAAAAGAAAAAAGAAAAGGAAAAAATCATTTGAAAATTTGAAAAAGTGAATACAATGCAGTAGACTAAAATAAAATCATGGAAGTAACACAGAATTTGAAAAAATTTACATAACAGCAAAAAACATAGAAATAAAACTTAAATTAAAATATTTTTAATAGAAATTGAAAGTAAAAATAAAGTTTTTCTCTTTCTGCAATCAAGAAAAGAAATGAAATGAAAAAGAGAGAAAAAGAAAAACAAAGGAAAAAAGGAAATTGAGAATTTGAAAAGGTGAGTACACTGAAGTAGATTAAAATAAAATGATGGTAGTGAAGTAGAAATTGAAAAAAATATATACAAAAGTAAATAGTAACAAAAATCAAAGAAAGATATTTTTGATAAAAATTGAAAATAAAAATGAATTTTTTCTTTCTGTATTCAAGAAAAAGAATTGTAAAAGAGAAAAAGGACAAAAAAAGAAAGAAAATTGAATAGATGAACCTGCTAACAGATTGAAGTAGGACTGAAATTGCTTCATTTTCCCCTAGAAGTCAGCCTATGTAGCTCTTTATAGTCCCTAAATTAAGCCGGCGGTGAGACTTGTGTTCTTGAAGAGCGAAGTTGGCCCAGTTGGGCAGGGCTCAGTGTAAGGGCTCCGCGCTCCACTAGATGGCGCCGCTGGCCTCCTGGGATGGAGTGTTGCAGGGCTCGTCAGTGCATATGCGCCTGCGCGGCAGTGGTAAAAATGGCGCCACCCTGTCTGTTCTCCTGGATCAGCAATCGCGCACCCGTCCTCTGTCGTCAGCTTCTGTACACTCCCCGCTTCTTCACTCTCCGTGACCGGCCCCAGGCAGTACCTCCCTCCCGGGTTTTGTCTCAGATGAGGCCCTTTTCCCCGGCCTCTTACTTCCGGAGGACTGAGGCTTTGACCCGTCCCGCCCCTCCGTGGGAGGGTCTCACCGAGCAATGGCCAAATGTTGGCCGCAGCCAGGAACGCCTGTGGGACCTGCTGCTGCCGAGCCCCAAGACTGTGGCCGGGTGCCAGCCCGCCCCAGAAAAAGGTCGCAAGGCAGCGTAGCAGCAGCGTCTGAGGGATTATGGAAACTCACAACACACGTCTGGCACCGGCTTCCCCCTTAACGACCTGGTTCCAGCACCCGCGAATGTGGCCGCCTTCCGGGGTCTGCCGGGACCAGGTGGCTTCAACCGTCTCTACCGAATGTCTTTCCAGCCGTGGAGCCGCTTCTCCCCGTGTGGCCCGAGAACCTACCAGACCCCACTCTGCTCCTGGGGATTCGCCCTTCCCACCAGAGCACCGCCAGGTAGGGAGCTGGAGAGTTGCAGCCTTTGCGCTCCCCTGGTTTACACTCTTAATGGAATTGAAACCCTCTCCTTTCTCCTCTCTCCCTTTTTCGTTTAGTCCCTGCGGCAGTTTCCAGTTTTCCACTTTCTCTCCAGCTGCTTTCGGGGAGGGGTGCTTTTCCCGTATTCTCCCTCCCTCCCCTATCTCAGTCTTCTCTCCGCCTGCAAAAGTGGTTCCCTACCTTTTGGGGCTTCTTGCTCCCCAGGTTCAGCTCTCCGTGCCACGTACCTGCTGAGTTCTGTGGTTCAGGTTGTGCAGCTTGTTGGGTTCATCCTCCAATCAGTTTTCTAGGTGTGTAGGATGGTTCAGTGTTGGTCTGGCTGTATTTTTGGACACGAGACACACAAAAAGCTTCCATGCTGTTCCGCCACCTTGGCTCCTCCCCTCCGGAAGTGATGTTCTTGAGTGGCAGGAACACTTGGGGTGGGAGCATTTGGGAACATGTTGGGGAAGGTGCTTCTCAAGAAGTGAGAAACAAGGAAGAACAGAATGGGTTGCAGCCTTTCCTTCCTAGACACGTGTGGTACATTTATGCCTTACAGCAAAGGATAAACTCTGTTACTGATTAAGAACCTTTATTTCTATGCTTTTTAAGTTTCTTTTTTTTAAATGTGTATTTCTTTTTGAGAGAGACAGAGAATGCGAGTGGGTCAGGGGCAGAGAGAGAGGGAGACACAGAATCCGAAGCAGGCTCCAGGCTCCGAGCTGCCAGCACAGAGTCTGACTTGGGGCTGGAACTATGAGCTGTGAGATCATGACCTGAGCCAAAGTCAGACGCTCAACCGACTGACCCACCCAGGCACACCTCTATGATTTTTATAATACCTTTTCTACAAATATCTACATTGGAGAGAACATATAGCCACAGTAATACTAAAAGCCATTTCCGGAACATTCAGAATAAACCAAGGGAGGCTGAGCTCCAAGTTTTCTCTTTTTAAAGTAGAAGATAACATAGAAATTTTCAAGATAAGCTAAACACACTCTGGTGTTCTGACCTACATCTTTCCAGAGCTTATACCTTGCGACAGTCAACTAGACCTTAGAGTGTCATGTGAACTTATATAAACTGTTAAGAAACCACTTAGGAGCTGATTACTCCCTGACCTAAATAAGCCTGCTTATTCCTTTAATCTTCCTAGAATACTTAGCCAGTCTGCTTGATAACCAAATGGGCTATGGTAATACCGTGATTCCAATTCCAGAGATGCAGGCAGAACCTACTAATCTCAAATTGTACAGTTACTAACACCTTGTACATCCCCAAAGTGTGCTCAGTTTAATTTACATATTTGCTAATCTGGAGTGGATGAAACATACTACAGCAGGATCTAAGTGTTTATAATCTGAGTCAGGAGAAGATTTTCAAAAGCCAAAGTGAAGTAATTAGAGAACAATTGTGAGCAAACCCGGCATCATTATATAAAATGCAGGCAGGAGTCCAGTACGAGGAGAGCCTCCTGTGGGCTGAGGCAGTGCTAACAAGCTTTCCAGAGCTCTTGCCAGGTGTGAACACAGATCCTGAAATGGTTCATCTTACCCTGGCTCTCATAAGAAAGTAAATATCCCGAGACACTGGCCCCAGAAGATTTTCCAAGCTTATTTCTCTGTGCCCCAACCTTCTTCCATAGTAACAGATTCTATTGTCCAATAGATTCCTTTGGGTTATCTTCCTGTGGGGATTTTGGCCATTTAATGCTTTCCTTAATGAGGTCATTTAATCCCGTCAAGCACTCAACCCCATCAACAGAGAGGAGAGGTTCTATTTTATGGATAAGGAGACCAGGCTCAGCCAGATTATTCGGCCTTTCCCAAGCAACATAGCTGGTAAATGCTAAAGACTGTTATTCCTGTCCTACTGCCCAATGTGCCGTCTACATCCTTCTCGCAACCTGTGTGACCAACTTTTCTTTTCAGGGCCTGAACAAACCCTAGCTCTCTGTGGAGCCTTTTCCTTAACTCCTGGTAATGTTAGAAGAGTGAGTCTGTCTCCAGGCTCTGTAACTTTCTTGCTGAAAGGCCTTGGATGAGTGACTATTGTATTCTAAAATGCAGTTTGTTGTTTGTAAAATAGGGTTACTAGAGAGGAAAGTTCCAACAGTCCAGTCGCTCTTAATGGGCACCTTGCTCTCACACTGAAATATAAAGGTGGGATTATGGTTGTAAAATCTATGCCCCAATTTGCATTTCCAAAGTAGTTCTGAATTATATTCAAGTTCCAAGATCCAAGTCATGGAGAATGATTTAAAAAAAAAAGCATAGGGGGAATGATGGGGTGGAATAATGTGAAAGTAAATAGTGCAAAATTTTGAAAGGGAATTTTTTTTTCTGGCTATGACCACAAACCTTGGTGCATCCCCATGGATAACAGAATAAAAGTTTATTTTACTAAACTTTTGATCTTTTGATGTTTGGCTTCAACTTTCTTTTTCTCATTTTCCTCCATAAAATATACCTCCCATCTTTGACTAATCACTGCTCCCCCCAAGCTCTCATAGTTCCCCCCTCCTCTGCCTACATAGACTCTGTTCCCATTCTCACAATGTTTCCATCTCAGCCCATTAATATCCAATTTCAATGTCTTGCCCAATTTCAAATTCTAGACCATTCTTTTTAGGAGAATTAACCTTGGTCTCTTCTGTGCTCTTAAAGTGACCATCTTTTGGGGCGCCTGGGTGGCGCAGTCGGTTAAGCGTGGGACTTCAGCCAGGTCACGATCTCGCGGTCCGGGAGTTGGAGCCCCGCGTCGGGCTCTGGGCTAATGGCTCAGAGCCTGGAGCCTGTTTCCGATTCTGTGTCTCCCTCTCTCTCTGCCCCTCCCCCGTTCATGCTCTGTCTGTCTCTGTCCCAAAAATAAAAATAAATGTTGAAGAAAAAAGAAGAAAAAAAAAAAGAAAAAGAAGAAAAAAAAAAAGTGACCATCTTTTGACTTGATTAGAACACTCTCAGTATAAATGACAAAAACCAAGTTGAACTAGCAAAATCAAAACCAGGAACTTTATTATAAAAATAAAGGATGGCTTAGTGAATGCAGCCAGATCTCAGAAAAGAGCTAGAAGTGGGAGATCATGAGTCAAGGACCCATGGCGTACTGTCTCCATCTGTCCTGTCCACTTTCTATGGATGATTACTTTGCCCACCACACAGCTGACAGGGCTGAAGTTGGTCATGTGTCCAGTAAGGAGACAGCTCAAGTGCATATGGAATCTCTTAGTTCTAATTTCATTTCCTAGGCAAGTAATTAATTGTTATCCTGGGCATGGGTCATGATGCAAATACACATTTCATACTGACTGAGAGGGGCATAGTTATTGTTGGGACAAGGACTGACAGGCAAGCTAATACATTTTCCAGCAGAATTCCCCAAAGGAAAGGTCATTTGTCTTCTTCGCTCAAGAGACATTACATGCTGGTATTCTTTGCAAAGCTGTGATAGTCTTCTATTTAGAATAAGGTTATTCTTGGGGCACCTGGGTGGCTCACTTGGTTGAACATCCGACTTGGGCTCAGGTCATGGTCTCACAGTCTGTGAGTTTGGGCTCTGCATTGGGCTGTGTGCTGATGGCTCAGAGCCTGGAGCCTGCTTCAGATTCTGTGTCTTTCTCTCGCTTTGCTCCTCCCCCGCTCATGCTTGGTCTCTCTCTCTCTCAAGAATAAATAAAAAACTATAAAAAATTTAGAATAAGGTTATTCTTGTTTCTGAAATTGCAATACTGGTAGGTAGGAACCTGAGAGAGGTTAAGGATAATAAAATAGAACAACAAAAAACAATAATAAAAGAATTAGATGTTTTAATGCTTATCATTGCCACAGTTTTTAAAGTGGTAACCACAAATCTTTTACAGTCTCCAGTGTTTTGCCTTTTCCAGAATACCATACCATATGGTTGGAATCGCACATTATTTCATATATTGGAATCAGACAATCTTTTCAGATTGGATTCATTCATGCAGTAATGTGCATTTAAGGTAGCTCCATGTTTTTTCATGGCTTGATAGTTTATTTCATTTTAGTGTTGAATAATATTCCATTGCCTGAGTGTACCACAATTAATTTATTCATTCTTCTACTGAAGACCATCTTGGTTGCTTCAGAGTTTTGGCGATTGTGAATAAAACTGCTATAAACACCCATGTGCAGGTTTTTGTGTGGACATAGGCTTACAATTCGTCTGGTAAAGACCAAAGAACGTTACTGCTGGATCATATGGTGAGGATGTGTTTTCTTTTCTAAGAAACAGCCAAACCATCTTCAAAAATGGCTGAACAATGTGTCTTTCCACCAGCAATGAACTAAAGTTCCTGTTACTTCACATCTTCACCAGCATTTGATATTATCAGTGTTTTGGATTTTGTTCATTCTAATACATGTGTGCTGGTATCTCATTGTTTTAATTCACAATCCCCTGATGACATATGATGTAGAGCATCTTTTAATGTGCTTATTTCCCATCTGTATATCTTCTTTGGAAAAGTGTCCGTTAGTCTCTGGCTCATTTTTAAAAATCAAATTGTTTGCTTTCTTAAGAGTTCTTTGTATATGTTAGAAAACAGTCTCTTGTCAGATATCTTTTGCAAATATTTCTCCCAGGCTGTGGCTTATCTTCTCATTCTCTTGATATCGTCTTTCACAGAGCAGAAGTTTTTAGTTTTTATGAAGTCCATCTTATTATTTCTGGCATGAATTATGCCTTTGATGTGCTTTCTAAAATGATATCAACATACACAAGGTCATCTACATTTTCTCTAGTGTTGTGTTCTAGGACTCGTATAGATTTGTGTTTCACATTTGGGCCTATGATCCATGTTGAGTCAAGGTTTGTTAAATTTTTGTGAGATATGTCTAGATCCATCTTCGTGTGCGTGGATATCCAGTTGTTCCAGAATCATCTGTTGAAAAGATTATCTTTGCTCCACTGTATCGCCTTTGCACTTTCTCAAAGACTTGCCAGCTATATTTTTGAGGGTCTCTTTCTGGACCTCTATTTTGTTCTATTTACTGATTTGTCTTTTCTTTAAACTGTGCTCTGATACGTAAATTTTAAAATATTTGAGTGTATGGATGTTTTTCAAAGCTGTAGGTACAGTGCAGAGGAAAATAGCTGATCTTGTTTGGTTTTAAAGATGACTTGAGATAAAGTGGTGTTGAGAACTTTCAGTTTTTGTGTTATAAAATTTTACCCTAAATAGAGTATGACTGATATTATCTCCTCTGCATTTTGGATTATTTAAAAGGGAGTTTCTACAAGAGGGAAACTATATCCATGCTAATATTTGTTGGAAATGGAACCCTCCATCCGTATATTTCATGCTAACCTGCATTTTACCAGCACATTCCTATATGATAAATAGGCTGCCTAACCAAGGGCTGAACTCTTAGACAGCAGCAATTACTTCCAGTCACATAGTAGATGAGGCTGAAATCACCCTCCTAAAATTATTATGTATTACTATATTCTCTAACAGTATCGCAGTATAATTACATAACAGTAATTATATTGTTCTAGGGAAGGTAGTGCATCTGGTGTTCACACATCGGAGCGTGACACCCAGGGAAGACACTGTGGCATATTTCAGTTTGTTTTCGACTTTAAATATAAAGAACTTCAGATTTCAAAATGAAAGCTGACTAGGAAGTGATATTGGCGACTGAGCAGGAATCTTCCGTAGCAAAGGGCAGCTAACGTTGCTAGGAATAAATCTTTATATCTGCTTCATCATGGGTTGAAAAGAATTAGGTTATTAATGCTACAACTTCTAACGGGATCTATGATTTACAAACTTATACCATATTTCATGCTGTGTGTAAGTGCTTTAAATATATTATTTATAACATTTTTATTAGTCTTGCAAGAGGCTCCATCAATCTTTATTTTGCAAAAAGGTGAGTGGAAGCTTGGAAAAGCTGACTGATTTGGCCAATATCACGAGCTAAGCGTTAAGTAGGAGCTGGGAGTCAAACCGCACCCATGTATCTCCATCATCTATGTGTCTGCAAGTACAAAGTGACTTCAGAATTACACAGTTACTCGCGTTTTATTTTTGCTTATGACCCTCTGAGCCCAGGGGATTTCCCTTGCTCTCTCTCATCCAGTGGCCAAAGCGTGAATGTCTGACCCACCCTATACCCCCCCATAACTCCAGCTCCCCTTCCACCAGCCAAATTCAATTGAACATCAGTTCAATTGACCTACATTCAGTTTGGTGTGCCGTGACAATCCGCAGGTATTAGAAAGAGCCAAAAATTTCAGAATATGTGTCTCTGCTGCTTACAAGTCATTGGAATGTGCTGCCAGTGGTCATGTCTTCCAGCTCAGCTGCAACATGGACTTTCCTTTCCATGATCTGAATGGGACTGAACAAAGTACAATGTTCCTAATGAAGCACCTATCACGGTTTAAGAATAACTGGAAGGTTTAACATTCCTGCATTGTCAGGACAGTTTGGGATTCATTGCAATGGCATAACATTTCCAGGAGTTTTATGAATCAGACACCGATTGAAATTTCATCATATATGTTGTATTTTTTATAGACTTTGTCCTTTAATTATGAATCATTTAAACTTAGATATTAATTCTTCATATATTATAAATGACTTTGCTAATCTTTTATGTGCTTTCAGAGGGTCACTGTTATAAGTGCATTTTATGTGCGTAATTTAATTTTAAAACTTATTTTTTTCACTTATTCAGATGTCTACTAACATCTAATTTGTGCAAAGCTCATAGATAAGACTGTCAGGAACAGACACTCTCAAAATCATTCACTTATGAGAGCTCTAGACTTCTGTGCTCCTGGCTTCTTTTCCACTAGTCCTTGGAGGAGATGCTCTTCTCCACTTTAAGGCTAATTCTTCCACAGCTGCATTTGACCCTAATGCCCCCCACATTGTATCTATGCTACCCAAGTTATTTGTACCTTCTCCTTTCTCCCTATAGTCAACTTCTTGTTACCACGAGAATTTTCCCAGGTATAAGCTATAAAATGTGCTCCAATCATCCCATTCTAAAGCCCACATATCCACATGGGAATTTTTTTCTTTAGTTTACTGTTGCATGACTCCATATTGCTCCTCAAAAATATGTACTGATTTTAAATAAATGGATAATACAAAATAATAGAAGTGACAGTTAATATATGATTCAGAGAAAGATACTTTGTAAGTCTATGGGAATGAGTTTGTCTTATTTATTTTTGGAGTGTACTCTTTTTTTTAATATGAAATTCATTGTCAAATTGGTTTCCATACAACACCCAGTGCTCATCCCAACAGGTGCCCTCCTCAATGCCCATCACCCACTGAAAGTGGGGTTATTTCAAATTTGGTTTTGTACTGCGATTTTCTGAGTGGTTTGTCACCACAAAATAGGGATTCTTAAATGAATTGAATTTGAATTAATTATTATTCACTGTTAAATATTCTCCTTGATATTATATTATGAACCCAATGTTGACAAATGAATTTTTCCCCTTCAGGTACTCTTTGACTAGGATTTCTATGTAAATCATGTAGTTACACTGTTCCTCCAATTAATTACCACCAAGTGTCATTAGGGCTGAGGGCCTACTTGTGTTCAGGGGGCTGCCACACCACCGTGACAGTCTCACTGGGCCACAGTCACGTACTGTTATTTTTATGTGTTCCCTCACATCTATTTGGACCCTCAGGTCTGTGGCCTAGCCGGGATCTACTGTACCACCGTTCTCTTGTTCATGTCCTTAATACCTGCTCCTGCCAAGTCTTACATGTGACTAGTTTCCCAGAGTCCCACAGCCTTCAGAGGACCATTTTTAGGAGGGCTTTACACGTTTTACCCAGATGTCGTTCATTACCTCTCATTCAGAACTACTGTATTAGGCCACTCTACTGACAGTCATTTTATGATTGTTTTCATATACTCTCTGCTTGTGTCTCTTCACTTTCGTCCCTCAAATATGCCAAGAGCTTTTCCTTTTTCTACAATGTAAGTCATGGCATCTCTATTACAGAGCAGATATACTAGGCGCCTTGCAAACTTAGTCACCATATCTATGCTACAAAGTGAGTATTCGTATCCTCACTTACATAGGTAAATAGGGTTATGAGAACTTAAACATTACTGGATATATGCTTCCAAAAATATGCATATTCCTATGACAGCTATTTTTAATAAATATTATATTTATTATCTCAGAATGATAACAATGTAAATGAAAAACAAATTCATGCTATTAAACATTTCTAATTTTATTATGGAAGTTATATATCATTCTGAGAAAAACAGCTGCATTAAAAACTAGGTATTTATAAGCTCTTCAAAAAAAACTTAGTAAAAATAGATGTAACATTTAGATAGCCTTTCTTTTTACACCATATATTTTGCTAAGGATTTTATCAACCTTCAAAAAAAGTCAATATTACCAGTGAATAAAATTTCAAATGAAAGGATGAGATTTCATTTTGTCTCGCTTTAAATAAAAATTATAATATATAAGTATGTAAAAGTCTAACACAGCTGCTAAACTAGTAGACTGGAATATATGATACATTAATAAGATTGCATATTAAATTTGGCCAAATTATATATTTGTGAATATCCATAATTTACATGTACTGTGTGTAACATGTATCTGTGATAGAGTTTACGTATTTCACATTTGACCATGTACTTGAAGAAAATAATACAAAGTAATATTAAATCAGTACTCAAGAAAGTGTTGGATGCTTGGGGACCTGGGGTTAGAGAGGAAAAGAGCTATGATGTGTCAGGTGGACATAGAGTTATGGCGCTTCAATTTCCTGGGCTGTTAGACAAGCATTCAAAAGCTAAAATCAGGAGGCAGCTGTCTGGGTTCCTCAGAAAGCTGCTTCTGAGATGGGGGACAGTGCCTGGGAGGTGTCTCAAGGAATGCCGAGGAGACGAAGGGCAAGGATGAACAGACGTGCATGAGAAGAAACTATGGTATAGTTTCAGCAGAGGACTCATTGCGGTTCTGAGCTCTGGACGACTCAGTCACCTGTCAGGGTGAGAGGATGGGTGTTTCCAGGTATTGAAGATCATCATGTGATTTTGAGATTATTATGATTTCTCTCTATTTCCTACTAATACGGTGAGTCATTATTGATTGACTTTCTTATTTGAAACCATTTGCTTCAGGGGAATAAACCTGTTCAATCAGTATATAATATAATTTTATATGAGTATTAACTTGCTAATTGGCTTAAGATGCTTGTATCTGTGACAGAGATCCATTTGTAAATTTTTGTTTCTTGTCTTTTTTAGGCATACGCTGACCTCACAAAAATTTTTGGAATGTGTTCCCTTTATCATTATTACCCGTGGAATTTGCATAAGGTCAAAAACATTTCCTAATTTAATATTTGAGAGAATTCAGGGCTCCAACTACAAAGGTTGAATCCTGAGGAAGGATTTACAAGAATGATTTATAACAGATATATTCAGATTTTATGCTTCTTCTTCTGTCATTTCGAGAAATTATGATTTTTCATTGCATGCCAATTGTCAAATTATTGGCATTGATTTAGCATGATATTATTTTAGTATGTTTCTGAATGTCAGTAGTTCTGCAGTGATACCTGCTTTTCCAATTCTTATATCAATAAATAAAGTTTTCTATCCCACTTTTTTTTATCAGTTTTGCTATAAATTTATAAATTTTATTGATTTTACAAATAATCAACTTTTGGATTTTGTGATCTTTTTCCTGACACGTGTTTGTTTTCTACTACATAAACCTTGTCTTCATACCATCTTTTTCAACTTTGTGTTAAATTTGTTCTTTTTCTATCATTTTGATATGAAGATTTATCTTATTGATTTTCAGGTTTTCTTCTCAATATGTGCACTTAGTATTACAAATTTTTCACTACAGCATTGTTTTAGATGCATCCAACATGTTTTGGTATGTTGTCCTCTTATTATAATTTAGTTCAAAATATTTCTACTTTCTGTGTGTTTTACAAATATTAGAAATTATTTAGAAATGTGTCATTTTATACTTAAGAACTTTGGAATCTTTACACTTTTCTCTTGGTTATTAATTTCTACCTTAATGCCACTCTAGTCAGAGGACATACTCTGAATGAAGTCAATCCTTTGAAATTTATTGAGGCTCTCTTTATGGCCCAGCATATGGTCATTTTTATTATTGTTCAATATGTACCTCAAAGAACTATAAATTCTTCGTTCTTCAATGTTGTGTTCTATATATGTAAACGAGGCCAAGTTTCTTAATTATGTATTCATAGCTACGTTACACAATTTCTTAATGTGTTATTCAATTTCCTAATTGTGTTACTCAGATTTTTTTATATCAGTGAACACGGGTTTTCCTGTCCACTCAGATTTTCTCAATTATTTTGAAACATTTTAACATCTCCTACAATGACTATGGACTTTTCTTCTCTCCATTTAATTCTCTCATTTTTTGCCTTATCTATTTTGAAACTAAATTAGACAGATTTAGAATTACTATATCTATTTTTCTGAAGTTATGTTACAGAGATTAAGAATCATACAGCTTTTTAGTGAATTGGAATCTTTCTTGTTTAGAAAGGTCCTTATTTATCTCCAGAAAAATTCTCTTATCTTAAAGTACATTTTGTTTCATATCGGTATAATGACAGAGGCTATTTTTTGGTGCTTTTGCTGTATTTTAAGTATTTCATTCTCAAAACTTTATCTTTTAATTTAAAGTGTGACTCGTATATGTATTACAGAGTTAGATTTTATATTTTCATTCCATAGCATAGTTTGAGTTTCCTGGGAAGATCCTGAGACAAGGATTTGGATGCACAGCATTTATTTCAGAGATGATTCCATGAGTCTTTTCCAAGGGAAGGGGTGAATTAGATAGAGAAGAATAGGAAGCAATAGTGGGTGAATGAGCCCAGAGTAAGGGGGTTCTGAGGCATGTGACAAAGACTGTGTACCTCAGACACACTCTCCACAGTCCGAGAAGTAAAGGGGTCAGGCTGTTCATCCATCAGCTCTGAAGATGCACGCTAGAGGACTGCTCCTGGGAGGCGCTTAGGTAGAATGCTGTAGCCAAAAAGGAATGCTTCCAAGTAAAGACACACAGGGTAAAGGACTGGAGACGGGGTCTGCACTCATGGAAACGGTGAAGGCTGGCTGACGTGGGTGGATCAGGGCCAGTACCAGATTCATCAAGTTTGCCAAATTTGTCTTTAATTGAATTATGCATTTACGTGTCGTATGTGAATGTTTAGTGTGTATTTTAGATTTTGTGTATAGTTATCCTCAGTACATACGATGTAAAGAATTTATATGAGTTAAAATTTGGAATAAAGAAATGGGTATAATATTAAAGATGGAAACACAGTAACAGGTCGCCAGAGAGACTGTGTAATATCTCAACTTGGAGCATAAAGCGCTACTCTCAGTCCATCTTGTCAGCATCCTAACTTACTGTGCGTGTGTGTGATCTTGGGCAGGTTCTATAATCTCCTTAATTGCATCCTTGTAAATTGCAGCAGACAGTCCATTTGCTACATCTTCCTGGTTATTTTCACAGGCCACCTTGCCTGACACACGGTGAGCTTTTCACAACCTACATCAGACATTTCGGGAAAGGTTGATGTTGAGACAGCACTCAGTAAAGGACACTGTCAAAAGGGATAGAAAAGAAGATTAAGATTCAAAACCCAGAAATCTGAACTTGCAACATCACTCAAAGACATTCCAAATGAAGCAAGTGAGACAACAATGCTTTATCCCTTCCCATCATACTCCTGGAGGAAGGTGCAGTCTCATAAAACTGCAGATGGAAAACGATATATCCTGTCAGGTTTGGTTAGGGAGTGGGCACTTAAATACCTTTTCAAAATATTTATCTTAGAGCATTTCCTATTGATTTATTCCTTGGAAAAATGCTATGCATGGTAAAAAGAATTTTTGATGTAAACATAACTTTTTCTTATTTAGTACCATATGTCTTCCTTGGCTCTTAACTTTCTAGGTCTGTTGTCTGAGTCTTCTGGATTTTACCATTAACATCCTTTCACTCAGTAATTGAATAATTATATTTATATATATACACATTATTTATATTATCATAGCATTAGTTGTAGCAATCATATATGAATTAGCATGAAAATATACTCAAAATTGTGCTATATGTGGGGATAGCATGAAGCAGGTAGTTTACTACTGAGTCTTTGGACACCTAGAATATAGGTCAGGTCTAAGGAGCCCAGGGCTAAAGAAGAGAGAGCCATGATATCATGGAGAATGATAATTTGTTAGCTCCTGTGTGCTATGGAGCAGGGTAATATTTCATAGCGTAGGCTTTAGCTTAGGTAGGATCAGGGTTTATAACCTATTCCTGGGGCTTACCAGTGAGCTCTGGAGAGTTTTCCTACCCTCCTGAATCTTAGTGTCTTTATGTGTAATAGAGGAGATGTTAATACAGGTAAGTTATGAGTGATCTACTGGCGAGGAACGACTTAGTTCAGTATCTGACTCTCTTAGCTGCTCAATAACTAATAGCTGTTGTTACTATTTTACTCCCTGCGGCCCTCACTTCTAGGATTACTTATTGTGTACACATGTGTGTGCATGACTTAAATTATGCCACCTATGTGTACAGGAGAAAAATTAACTGCGCTGACTGTGCTTACTGCTGAGTCCAGAGTGCCACTTTTGGGCCTCCAGGCCAATTTTGGCCTTTTTTTGGATTCAATCATGAATGGGTTTTGCTACTGTCGAGGAGACCGCGGACATTTGTGTGCGTGACACTCTTCGGATTTGACACTGCACAAACCCATTTGTGGGACACAGCGGCCTAGAGCTAGAACGGTATATCGCTGCTTGGCGGTTAGGTTTCTCTCAAGGAGCAAAGACATATACACGGTGTCTCTTCCAGTACATAGGAAAGCAGCCAGGAATTCCCATGCTTATTCAGCTATTCCAGAAATTTATGCTATGGAACGTAAATATCCCCTAGGCGGAAAATATCTTATACAGCCTACATTCAAAACAATCTCTTGTCCATCTTGTAAAAGAAAAAAGAACACTCAGGAAAAAAAAAAAAAGAATTAGTAAGTGTGAAACATCAGATGAAAGACTGAAGGATACCATGAAAAGCATATTTACATAAAGATATGTGAGTGGATTGAAAAGGAAACAAAAATTCCCTTCTCTTTGATTGCAGGATGAGGTAAAATGATCTTTACAAATAAGCATTGGTCCTCCAGTCGTGAACAGTTGTGCACGTTGAATCTTGAAGTGGCAAATTCAACCTGTAGTTGTAAATTCAACCTGTAGTTGTGAATTTCCTGGGGCTGGCGTCAGTGTCTCCTCATCCTATAATAGTAATTAGGGTTCTGATTAATATGAATAACTGTTAGTATGATGAATGATATTCAATAAATAGTTGTCAAATTAAATGAATTGTTCACAATCGTTATTCAACAAATACTTGTGTGGCCTAGTTTAAAAACAATAACCTTTGCTCAAAAAACTACCTGTACTTCCTTCATTGGTTTGTTCATTACATAGCAGGTGAGATTCAGGTCTGTGAGGTAAGATTCTAAGTACTTTGAATATGTTAGCTAATTTAATACCCACAATTCTAGGAAATAGTACTTTTAGTGTTTATTTATTTGGGGGGGGGGAGTGGGGAGGGGCAGAGAGAGACGGAGACACAGAATCTGAAGCAGGTTCAAGGTTCCAGCGGTCACCACCGAGCCCCAAGTGGGGCTTGAACCCAGGAGATGTGACTCTATGACCTAAGCCGAAGTCAGACGCTTAGCTGACTGAGCCTCTCAGGTGCCCCTGTACTTTTACTAATCTGTTTGATAGCGCAAGAAATCTAGGCACAGAGGGTGTAAATTCTCCGTCCAAAGTCTCAGCAGCATGAAGAGCGGGGCTCCAGCCCAGGCAGAGCAGCGCCCTGGTGCGTGTTCTCAGCACTATGCTCTGCTGCCTCCTACTGATGTCATTTGGGAACTGGCTCCCTGTAGATACCGAACCCTGAAATGTCATCTACGCTCCTTAAAAAGCACAGTTTAGTGTAAAGTCCTTTCCTACACCCTGGTTCTCACAAGCCGGTCACACAATCCCTTCCTATCAGGTACCTGAGGATGAGAGGGGTTTAACACTTTTCTGCCTGTATTTGGGCCACGCCAAATGTATCTGTACACGGTGTACCGCCAGAGAAAAAATCATCTCTCTTCTAGAGCTTTGGGGGTGCGGTTGGGGGCATGTAGAAGATGCTCTGACATAGTCGTTTAGGAGTTCAAGCTTCAAGACAGGGTAGGGGAAAAACGCACTCATTCGCATGGATACTAGGGTGCCTAGAAAGATTTTCTAACTAAACGAACAGTGGATACCACCATTTTATATTATGGTCTTCATAGGCATCCTTAAATAAGGCCAAATTATTAACATTCTTAGTGTTTGCAATTACTAAAGTAGCTGAAAACTGGTTACTTTGTCTTCATGGCGCCTTGCCTGGATCATCTAAGGAAGTCATCAATATCTTTTTCTTTGCTTACCTGGTAGGAAAACTTCATTTTTGTAGCAATTGATGCCATAATTTCTAACTGATATCTCTTTGAAAATACGCATTTTTAAAACAGAATATATTCTAGTCTCTTTTTTAAAATGTTTATTTATTTATCGTTCAGAGAATTCAGAAAGAGAAAGTGTGTGTGCACACAAGCAGGGCAGGGGCAGATAGGGAGGGAGAGAAAGAATCCCAAACAGGCACTGGGCTGTCTGTGCAGAACCCGACACAGGGCTCGAACCCGTGAACCATAAGACCATGACCTGAGCCAGAAACCAAGAGTTACTCACTAAACCCATTGAGCTCCCCAGGCACCCCTATTCTAATCTTTTTTTTTTTAAGTTATTTTTAAATTCTTTATTTCAATGTAGTCCTTAAGCACATGTACATAACATTTTTAATTAGGAAAAAGGCACAAATGCCAAGTATGGACTTTTGCTTTAAAAAATGGTATTTTAATGTGTCTTTTTTTCTTTTTTGCTTAATCCTTTAGTGCAATTTTTTCCTTGTGATAATAATGTGTTTAACTGTCTTAGGATTACATAACATCTAAGAAATGCCATGCATTTATAGCAATTTTAATAACAAGGATACCTCAAATTTAGATATTATCTTCTATGGGTACACTGCATAGACTCAATAAGACAACCTTTAAAGATTATTTTTATAATCCTATTTTCAAAAAAGAAAATGAAACTCAAAGCAACTTGTCTGAGCTTTTGTAGCTTGAAAGTTACAAGCCAAAGGTTGATCTCAGCCTTTCCTTTAATGGGCATTTCCACCTCACCCTTTATCATTTTGCAGTGCGTTAACATTCTTTGTCTACTTTCTTTCTTACAAAGTCCCTTAGGAGATAAGAGGTACATTGGCTAATGAAGAAATTAAAGTTCAGCAAGGTTCAGCGATTTCCACATGTGAAAAATGTTAGAGAGGAATTTAAAAACCAGGTATCTTGCCTAGTTCAGAGATGGAACCAGCATGCCACTGACATGATTATTTGATCACCTGTTATGCCTTTGACTAAGCAGAACGATCAATGTGGTACCAGCACACAGTCAACTCCTGAAAAGTCTGAATTAGAATGTGCCATGAATCCTCTCTTTACATCATAATTAGCATCTTCAGAACCAATGACTTGTTCCTAGAACACCATTTTGACCTAAAATGCTGTGAACTGTAGAGCAAGGTCACTAAAATGGTGACACAGGTTGTTCCTTACTTCACTCCCTCTCACAAGAGGAATAACTGTCACCTATTTATGAGCAAGACATCACGGAGAGAATCCTAGCATCAGTGGGTGAGGATGATGGAGCCCCTACACCTCAGAGCCCAGATAGACTGGAAGGGTAAGAAACGGCTACATGCTGACTGCCTTGTGTCTCCCCCAAGATAGTCCACAACCACACAGAGCGTTCTTCCCTGAGCCTCTGTGTCCTCCAGGCGAAAAGATTGCCCATAAGGGACAATTAGCCCCCTCCTCCAATAATGGGGTCAATTTGTAGGAGCACCTATTCTGATCTCACCCCACAGGGATGGCAGGAAAACCAGTAGGGCTCAACCACTGAGTATCTGCCTGTGATAAAGGTAAGAGACTTGCAACAACCAACAACCAACAAACACATGGATCTTGGTGAGCTGAGTTCCCATCTGCAGAGCCTAAGGAGTCATCCCAGCCAGAGGCTTGGCTTATCTACAGAACCAAGTTGAGGACGAATTCTGACCAGGGAACTCGATGAGGTACAGATCTTCCTAATCCTCAGACAAGGAGGTTTGCCAGCTCCAGAGCCCCATTTCCCATGCTCAAGCAAGGAATGGAGTCATGGCCCTGCCTGCTAGGGAGAGTGTCTTCCAGCCCCATCTGATCAGGAGGAATGAAGACAACCTCTGGAAGCGGAGTGACCCAGCAGCCCTAGAGCCCAGAGGCTGATGGGCAAAGGTGATCACTCATAGAGCAAAACCTTGGCATGGAGGCGTCCTGTGCTCTGCACAGGTATAGAGATTAATTCATAGGCAAGGCTAAGGGTGGTCATCAGGCCTTTCCAAGAGGAGAGCCTGTTTGGGAAATTGAAAGTAACCTGGAGTGGCCCCTGTCCTTCCTTTTCAAGCAAGGGAGTCTAGACATAGCCCCACCCATTGTGGAGATGTTTTCCAGTTCCATCTGACCAGAAAGGCTAGTAGAACTCCTAGAAGCAGTACAGCCCAACAATGCACAATTCTAGAGAAAGGCAGACAGAACCAATAATTTGCAAAACAAATCCAGTGGCCCCATTTGGCTATGAAACTTGGGGTGCATGTTGGCTTAAAACAACAAAGAGGTTTACTGATGTTAGAGTTGTTTCCCTTGCTGCTGCCAAGAAGGAAATCTAATTCATAGCCTCATTCATTGCTGAGTATAGCCCTCAGCCCAAGGCCAAGGAACATAACCAGAGCACACAGCCAATTCAACAGCCCTACAGACAGTGGCACTTGAACAGTGATCACAGCCCTTGGCTTCCCCATTACAGAACAAGTCTTGTGGCCTCACCTGACCAGGGAATTCAATGAATACTCTGGCCTGATTCAGGTACCCAAACAAAGAGCTATGCAGGTCATGGATCCTGTCTTGCTGCCCTGCTAAGGCAGGGAAGCTAATTCATACCCCTGTCTGTTACTAATATGTTACACAGTCTCAACCACATAGTAAGCCTGGCCAGAGAAACCAGGCAGCCACAGAGCCCATCCCACAGCCTTACTTGGTTAGAGAACCAAGACAGCATTTCTATACAACTGTTCTCAGCAGAGGCACATCCTCCCCCCCAGCCCGTGCCCATTCTCAGAGCTCAAACGTTCGTCTTGCCCCAAAATAGACCATACTAGCAAGTCTTACCTGCCCAAGGACATTACCATCAGACACACCCAGAAACCCAAACTGAGTTGAGTGTTTGGGTGAAGAATGGTCTCTGCCAGAGCAAATCTATAAAGTCTGGAAGAGGAGCACAATTACTCAAATATGCAGATATCAACATAAGAAATCAAGGGTCATGAATCATCAGGGAAATATGGCACAGTCGAAGAAAACTAATAAAGCTTCAATAACCGACCCTAAGAAATTGAGATCTATGAACTGTCAGACAAAGAATTCAGGGATAAGCCCCTTAACAAAGTTTAGTGAGCTACAAGAAAGCACATTTTTCCCAAGCAAAATTAGGTAAATGATTCATGAACAAAACAAGAAGTTTGACAAGGAAATAGCAACTATCCAAACAAAAAACAAAAATCCATAAATCTAGAATTAAAAATATACATTACTGAAATGAATAACTGAACATAGTTCCAAAAGTAGATTTGACCGTTTGGAAGAAAGAATCAGTGACCCGGATCAGAGGGCATTGGAAATTACCACATCAGAGGAGTAAAGAGAAACAAAGAAAGAAAAGAGTGAAGAATGCCTATAGGAATTATGAGACATAGTAAAAAAAAATGCATTATGTGAATTTCAAAAAGAGTAGGAAAAAAGAAAGTGACCAAAGTACATTTAAAGCCATAACAGCTGAAAATATCTTAAGCCTGGATAGAGAAATGTGTATCCAGGTCCACGAGACCTAAAAGGCCCTAAATAGGTTGAAATGAATAGAGCAACACCAAGACACAATACACTTAAATTGCCAAAAGTCACAGACAAAGACTTGTAAGGAGCAGCAAGAGAAAAAAAGAGAAGTTACATAAAAGGGAACCTACATAAGAACACTGGCAGTTTTCTCAACAGAAAATTTTCAGGTTAGAATGGAATGAAATGACATATTCAAAATATTGAAAGAAAATAGCTGTCAATCAAAAAATTTATACACAGTGAAACTGCCCTTTCAGAAATGAAGGAGGGAGATCTCAAACTAAAGTGGAGGGAGTTTATTGGTACCAGACCATCCTTACAAGAAATGCTAAAGAAGTTCTTTAAATAGAAGTGAAAGAATGCTAATTAACATTATAAAACCCTAGAAAGGAATATAAATATCACTGGGTAATGATAAGTATATGGTCACAGTTAGATCTTCAATATAATGGTGCATAATTCACTTAAAAATCTAGTTGAAAGATTTTTTAAAAAGAATGTAACAAAAATAACCCTAGCTGCAATAACCTATTAGTTATAGAATGTATAAAAAAAGCAAACATGCAATACCAATAACTAAAATGTGAGGAAGAGAAGAAGTAAAAGTCTAAAGGTTATGCATTAATTGAAGTTACATTGTTATTAGTATGAAAGAAGATGGTATAAGTTCAAGATATTTTATGTAGGTCTTATGGTAACATCACAACGGAAAATCCTGTAGCAATTACACAAACAGACATAATAAAGAACTTGAAGTCTACTGATATCAAAGACATCAAAACACTAAAAATGACAGCAGGTTAAAAAGCGAAGAACAATGAATCTACAAAACAACCAGGAAACAACAAAATGACAATAGTTAAGTCCTTACCTATCAATAATTACTTTAGACATAAATGGATTAAATTAGCTAATTAAAAGACATAAAATGGTTAAGTGGATAAAAAGAATCCAATAATATTCTGTCCATAAGAGACTCACTTTAGCCTTAAAGATACACGTAGACAGAGAGTAAAGAAATGGAAAAAGACATTGCAAGAAAATGGTAACCAAAAGGGGAAAAAATGCAGGGATAACTATACTTATACCAGACAAAATATATTTTCAACTAAAAATGGTAAAAAAGAGACAAAGAACGCTACTCTATAAATGGTAAAGTTCCCAATGTGTCAAAAAGACAATAATTATAAATATTTGTGAGCCAAAATGTGGCACCTAAACATATAAAGCAAAAATTAGCAGAGATATAAGCAGAAATAAACAGTAATACAGTTAACAGCTGGAGACTTAATATTCCACTCTTAACAATGGATCACCCAGGCAGAGATTCAATAAGGAAACAAGATTTGAACACTATAGACCAAATGGACTCTAACAAACATATACAAAGAATTCCATCCAAAAGCAGAGTACACATATGACTCAAGGGTGCATGCAATATTTTCTAGGATAGACCATATTTTGGCCACAAAACAAGTCTTAGCAAATTTAAGATTGAAAGCATACTAAGTATCTTCTCTAACCACAGTGGCATGAAACTAGAAATCAGTTTGAGGAAAACTGGAAAAAAATACTAGCAAACCAAATTCAGCAGCACATTAAAAGGATCATTCACTGTGAAATAGGGTTTATCCCTGGAGTAAATACAACAATTACAACCATATGTGGAACTAATTAATAGAGAACCAGAATGATTGAAACAACAATGACAGAAATGAAGGGAGAAATAGAAAATTAAACAATCATATTTGGAGACTTCAGTATCTCACTTTAAATAATGAACAGAATGACAAGGAAAATGATCAGCAAGGAAATAGACTATTGAATAACACTATAAACCAAGTAAACGTAAAAGACGTATAAAGGACACAGTACCCAACGATCCCGGAATACACAGTGTTCTCAAGGGCACATGGAACACTTTCCAGGATATACCACCTTCTGGGCTGTAAAATAAACCTCAATAAGTTGAAAACAATAGAAATAAAACCAGATATGTTATCTGACTGCAATGGAATGAAATTAAAAATCAAAAACAGAAAGAAGTTGGAAACTTATGAATATGTAAGCAATTAAAAGTGTACTTCAGGGGCACCTGGGTGGTTCAGTCAGCTAAGCATCTGACTTCGGCTCAGGTGATGATCTCACGGTTTGTGAGTTCGAGCCTCACATCAGGCTCTTTGCTGACAGCGCAGAGCCCAGAGCCTGCTTTGGATTCTGTCTCCCTTTCTCTCTGCCCTTCTCCCACTTGTACTCTCTCTCTCTCAAAAATAAATAACCAGTACAAAAAAAAATTAAAGTGCACTTCATATATAAAAATGAATAGGTCAAATAAGAAATCAAAGGAAAATGAGAAAATACTTTTGAGATGAATGAAAATGAAGACACAACATATCAAAACATACAAAAACTTCTGGGATGCTGCTAAAGCAGTGCTTAGAGGGAAATTTATACCTTAGTGCTTACATAGAGAAAGAATAAATATCTTACATCAATAACCTAACCTTTTACCTTAGGATCCTGGAGAAAGAAAACAAAAGTCACCTAAGGAAAATAAATAAAATTTATTAGAGTGGACATTGAATAGAGAATAGAAAAATAAACAAAAGCTGACTATGACAAGAGCAGAAAAACTCACAAAACTTTAGCTTGATTGGCCTTATATTACGGCTAACTTTAAAGAAATGAAGAGCATTATGAAAAAAATGTTATGAATAATTGTATGGCTCCAGAAGATATAAATGATCTGAATTGATTATTGTCTAAAAACAACTAAGGAGATTGAGTTAGTAACCATTAAAAGAAAGCTCATATCCAGACAGCTTCCCCATCAATTAAGGAAGACGTAACACCAAATTGTAAACTCTCCTGTGAATAGAAGCAGAGAGAACACTTTCAATCTCATTCTATGAGGCCAGCCCTAATATCAAAAACTAGGCAAAGACTTCAAAGGATGCCATAGAGTAGTATCTTTTATGAATATGGATTCCAAAACCCACAATAAAATACTTAAACTGAATCCAGAAACATAAAAAGAATTATACATAATGGCCAATGGGATTTATCTCAGAAATACAAAATTGGTGTAGAAAAGGCATTCGACAAAACCGTGTGCCCTTTTTGACAAAAACACTCAACAAACTGGAATACAGGCACACCTCGTTTATTGGACTCTGTCCAGTACTTTGCAAATACTCTGGTTTTTAACAAATTGAAGGTTTATTGGACTCTGTCCAATACTTTGCAAATACTGTGGTTTTTAGCAAATTGAAGGTTTGTGGCACTACTGCATCAATAGAAAATCTATTGACACCGTTTCCCAAAAGCATTTGCTCACTTCGTGTCTCTGTGTCACATTTTGGTAATTCCCACAACATTTCAAACGTTTTCATTATTACATTTGTGATGGTGAGCAGTTATCTTTGATGTTATGGTGACTGGGTTAGGGTGCCACAAACCAGTCCATATAATACAGCAAACTTAACTGGTAAATATTTAATGTGTTCTGAATGCAGAGATGGAGGAAACAGCCAGAGGACTAGAAGTGGAGCCTGAAGATGTGTCTGAATGGCTGCAATCTCATGATCAAACTTTTACGGATGAGGAGTTGTTTCTTAGGGATGCGCAAAGCAAGCGATTCCTTGAGGTGGAATCTACTCCCAGTGAAGATGCTGTGAAGACTGATGAAATGACAACAAAGGATTTACAGTGTTACATGAACTTAGTTGATAAAGCAGCTGCAGGGTTTGAGAGGATTTGACCCCAATTTTGAAAGGAGATGTACTGTGGGTAAAATGTGATGGAACAGTATTCCCTGCTTCAGAGACATCATTTGTGAAAGGAAGAGCCAATTGATGAGGCAAATTTTGCTGGCTTATTTTAAGAAATCACAGCCACACCAGCCTTCAACAACCACCACCTTTATCAGTCAGCAGCTATCAACAGTGAGGTGAGATCCTTCCCGAGAAAAAAAGATTATGACTTGCTAAAGTTGAGGTGATAGTTAGCATTTTGTTTTAGCAATAAAGTACTTTTAAAATAGGGAATGCACATTGTTTTTTAAGACACAATACTATTGCATACCTAATAGATTATGGCATAGTGTGAACCTAACTTTTACGAGTACTGGGAAACCAAAAAAATGATTTGACTCACTTTATTGCAATATCTACTTTACTGCAGTGGTCTGGAGCTGAACCCACAATATCTCCAAGGTATGTCTGTAGAAGGAAACACCTTCAACCTGATGAAGGGTATCTATGAAAATCCTAAGCTAGCTGCATGTATTTAATTGTGAAAGATAGGATGCTTTCCTTCTGAGTTCAGGAGTAAGACAAAAATGTCCACTCTAATTACTTCTCTTCAACATTTTACTGTAGTTTATTTCCAGAGTATTAGGTAAGAGAAAGAAAGAAAAAAAATTTATTTTCAAAAGGAAGAAGTAAATCTATCTCTGTTTGCAGATGATGTGACCTGTCATATAAAGTCCATGCAAAAATAATTAAAAGCATAAACAAGCCCTTCAAGTTTGCAGGATATAAGATCAATATGAATAATCAAATGTTTTTCTACATACATGCAATGTAAACAGTCTTAAAGCTTAATTAGTGTATAATTCCATGTACAGTAGCATTAAAAAGAAAAAAATGCTTAGAAATAAATTTAACTAAGAGAATGCAAATGTATACACAGAGAACTATAAAACATTGCCGAATCATACTAGAGATCAAGTTAAATGGAAAAAAATCTCACGGAACAGAAAACTTATCATAAGATGGCAATATGTCCCAAATTAAGATACAGATTCAGTGCAATACTATTGAAACTCCAGTTGACTTCTTTGTATAAACTGAAAGCCGATTATAAAATTTCATAACGGATTTTAAGGGGTACAAAATAGCCAAATCAATCTTGAATAAAAAGAATAAAGTAGGAGAATGTGGAATCCCCAATTTCAGATTTTACCATAAAACGACAGTAATCAAGACAGTGTGGTATTGGTACAAATATAGACGTATAATCAATGGAATAGAGTTAAGATTCTGGAAATGAAACCATGTGTTCAATTGATTTTTTACAAGGCTACCAAGACCATTCTATGGGGAATGAGTAGTCCTTCAGCAACGGTGCTGAGACGAATAGATATAAACACAATACGCAAAAGTACCTGGAAGTGGATCCTACACTAAAACTAAAAATTCTTAGGAAAAAACAAACATCGGATTAATATTCCTGATCTCAGATTTGTCAAAATATTCTTAAATATGACAGCAAGAACAGAAACCACAACCATGAAAATAGATACATTGGGTTACATCAAAATTAAACAGTTTTGTACCTCAAAGGGCACTGTTAGTAAAGAAAGAAGGCTCACCGCCAAATGTGAGAGAATGTTTGCAAATCATATATCTGAAAAGGGGCTTGAGTGTAGAATGCAAATAACCCTTACAACTCCATAATAAGAGAAAACAATTTTAAGGATCTGAAGAGACCTTTATGTGAGGAAGATATACAAATGGACAATATTCACATGAAAAGATCCTTGATATCTTTAATCTTCAGGGAAACGCAGATCAAAGATATTACTTCACTTGAACTAGGATAGCTAGAATTAAAAAGTCAAATAATAACAGCTATTGGCAAGGGGGTAGGAAAATTAGAATGCTTTTACACTGGTGGTGGGATTTTAAAATGATGCATCGTCTTTGGGAAACAGCCTGGCAATTTCTCAAGTGGTGAAACATAGACTTACCATGTGGCCCAGAAATTCTAATCTCAAGTACATGCAAAAGAAATGAAAACAGGTGTTCACACCCAAAGATGCTTACAGCAGGACTATTCATAGTAGCCAAAAGGTAAAATCCAGTCAAATGTCCATCTACTGATGAGTAACTGATAAAACAAAATGATGTATTCAGAGAATGGACTATTACTCAGCCATGAAAAGGAATATAGTACCAATATTGATGTAATTCGGTATCACCGACAGTAATTTTATACAAAGTGAAAGAAGCCAGTCATAAAAGTTCACATGTGGGAAGTTCATTCCACTTAAATGGAATATCCAAGACACAAAATCTATGGAGACGCCAGGTAAATTAGTGAATGTTTAGGGCTGGAGAGGAAAAGAGAGATTGTGTGATGTGGGGGACATAATGGCAAGAGGATACAGGGCTTCTATTGAGGTGGTGAAATGTTCTGAAATTGCCTATGGTGTTGGCTGCAGAAGCCCATGAATGTAGTAAAATCCATTGACTTGTACACTTTAAATGTGCTGATTATATGGTATGTAATTAACATTCTGATAAAGCTTACCTTTTTTAAAGCCATATTTATTTGGATGTAGGTGACACAATGTTATGTTAGTGTCAGGCGTGCAGCGTAGTGATCGAACTTCTCTACATGTTATGTATGCTTATCACAAGTATAGCTACCATGTGATGCCGCACGAGGCTATTACAGTAGCATTGACTGTTTATTTATGCTGTACTTTTCATCCCCATGACTTACTCCTTCCATAACTGGAAGCCTATATCTCCCGCTCCCCTTCTCTTATTTTGCCCATCTCCCCCACCCCTTCCCCCTGGCAACTAACAGCTTATTCTCTGAATTTCTAGCTCTGATTCTGCTTTCCATTTGTTCGTTCATTTAAAACTTAACAGAATTTTTCAAAAGCATGGTTAGAAAAGACATTCAGATGAAGAAGGGAGAATGCCTAATTAGGCGGCACAGGCGAGGTGCAGAGGAAAGACTGTCTGGGTAGGCGAGGGAGCAGAAGATGACCTCTAAAGGTCTTGTATTTAGTGGTAATGAGTTCAGATTTTATTCTGAGAGAAGAGAATTCAATTCAGAAATTTTAAACAAGTGGGTGACTTATTCAGCTGGCTCTTTTACTACAAATTGGTAGCGTGGTGACGACTGGTTTGGTAAGAGGCAAGATTGGAGGTAATAACTCCCAATAGCTCAGGAGAGAAAGGAAGGCTTGAATTTAGGTGATGGGGATAGGGAAGAAAGGGTATAGGCTAAGGATATTTCAGACATCAAATGATCATGTCTGGAGAGTTCATGTCAGCAATGGGGAACAAGGGGATAATAGGACTCTGAGGACCTCCATGTGATGGAGCTGAATGGTGAGTCCCTTCCCGGAAAGTGTCCTTGCCCACCCCCTCAGACTCATGTGCATTCTCCTCTTGCCTTGATGGTTGCTGCTCTTCAAGAGAATTCATCCTTCTGGCTGTGGCTCTTCTGTGACAGGAATTGAAGTTACTCAATAGCACCTGAGTAACTAGGCATATAGGAATGTGATAGGCAGGATATTGACTTCGTATCTAAAAGTCAGTAAGAAACGACACAGCATATTGACAACCTGAAATTGCTTCTCCTTAGCAAAGAAACGAGTTAGTGATTTTAATTACAAAGGCTTATCAAGAGAACGTTTTCAGATAGCCATAAAGTAATCAGAAAGTGCATTTCTTTGTTTATTTTTAAAATCATTTTGAGGCAGTTTGCAGTATTTTAAAAATATATAACATTATTCAATAGTACACTTAAAAACATACTGAACTACAAATGTGTAAATTACATTTTTTCACAGATCATGTCAAATAGTAATTTACAAAAAGCTTCCAATTTGAGCACTGACATTATTATTACAGTTTTCCAGAAAAGGAAATTGAAATTTAGGGATACTAAGAGAATTCAACTACTGAGTAGTAAAGTCAGATCTGAACTTCATGTATTCTAGCACCAAACTACTGTCTCCCTACCCGTCCGGTGTATTTCTATTAACAAAATATTTGTTTTTAAAAATAAGGGACGGTACCACAGATAGGAGGTTGTGCTTATCTTTTAAAGTTATCTAAGAGTTGCTTTAAAAAGAAGCCTTGTAAATTACTTAATTTTGTTCTATTTAAAGGGATTTAAGAGCCTTTATAAATGCAGTCATGTTATAGCTACATTTTACTTCCCTAGAAAAGCCATAATTAGGTCTATTATTGGCTCTACATGTTTCTCCTTGCCCATTTTCACTGTATAGACAGAAAATGGAGCTCTTGTAATGAAAAATAATTTTCTATGGAAATTAAACTCTACTGTGATTTCATACACACGAAGTCATGGAAAGCTCTCTTACCGATTGAAAAGGTGTCATAGAATTAGAGCCACCATTCAGGGTGGGAGAATAGGCTTTAATGTCTTTCTCTTTATCAGTAGTAATAATCAGCATTTTGAAGACAAAAAATAATTTACTATTTCTGTTAAAAAACCCTGATGAAGTTTTTATCTCAAGAGCGGGAATTGGGTTTTCAGATCTGCACCTCGAAAATCAGTAACTCCAGTTTTTGCCAAAACACAAAGCATGATGGGCAAGTAGCAAAGGCCCGTGGTTTTCCGAGTTATGGATAGTATTGCAAGTGGAAGCAAATTAGGCCTAAAATATATTCTATTATGAAATAGCACCTCTTGGCCAGTGATAAGTGAACAAGAAACTAGGTAATTTTATCTAGGCTAATGAATGAGATGACTTGGAAAAGCTATGACTCTCCTGTCCTTATATCCAATCAGTGCCCCTTTCCTGAAGATTATTTTCCTAAGTTTCTGGAAACGCTTTGTTGCTGTTGTTGTTGTTGCTGTTATTGTTGTTGTTGGATTCTGCATGACATCAGTCTTTCTGCACTCTGACCTATTCTTTATACTACATTCTTTATTTTTCCTAACACTTAAAGAGTCTCCCTCACACTCTCTTCAACACAGAAGGTGACAAATATCTATCTCTGTGACCTTGAGAAGCACATTTAATTGCTCAGGTCTCAGTTTCCTCATCTTTAAAATCGGGGAGAGAATTCAGAGAGATCAAACAATGTAGTATAGTCAAGAAATGGAATTTTGCCCAAAACTTTCTAGATATTTTACATTTTGATGCATACCTCTCAAAATCATTGAGATCAAAACAGACTTTAGTGAATTTATTTTCAAAGAAGATGCAATGTTAAATCTCTGACCTATATCAAATATGGGGGCGTTCTCTTTTGGTCTGGTTTCTCTCTAATATAGGGCAGCAGTTTTTCCTGAGTTCACCATTACCCCCAAATACCAGTGGTATCAACAGAGCTCCAACTGCAAACTGCTAATATGGAAAATCTTTCCACCTTTCTTTCTCCTTAGGCCACGTCAGTATTTTGACCCAGAATACTAGCCAGTATAGATATTCCATTTCAAATAGTCTGTTAATATGCAAAAATTACAAAGGTTTGCCTGTGGTACAGTAAGAAATACTGGGATATCACAGTAATATGCATGAGTAGCTGGTGCCCCCAGATGAGTTACTGTGTCACAAAGAGGAAGGCACAGACATAAGCATTCTCGATGTACACGTTTCCAATGAGCTAACGGTTCACATAATGTGCATCTTTGCTTGCAGAGTAAAGTGACTCCAATTGAAAATAAGCTGATCGTTGGATCTTTACCTTTGAAATAATGCATTTGCACAACTCCCCAAGGTAGAAGTATATAAACCCAGTGCTTACTTTTCCATCCCAACTACTTCCAATTGTACTCGTTTGCTGATGAAAGGTAGGAGGCATCAGTGAAACTTGGGCACGCAAATAGAGTTTTGCTACTTTGTGATTGTTGAATCTACCAGTTTTTCAAGTTGTGTTTAGCAACTGCTGACTGATCTCCTGATGGTTTCACATAGGTAAAGCAACTCAGCTGAATCCTTTCTGTCCCCAAACAGCAGCATCAACACTCTGGTGCTTATTTAGCCCCAAATGGGATTTATGCAAATCTCTCATCAGTATAGAAATCTGATGATTTTAGGGTGTCAGTATTTCTAACATTGTGTGGTGTCTGTTATCCTGGTTGATGGAAAAATAACTGCCTAACCATGCATGCTTTCTTTCAAGATTGATTTTTTCCTAAGTAACCATGAAGTGTATCATATTGCAATATAGCCTATTCTTAAGGGCATTATTGAAGTAACCTTCTTCTAAATCACTGAGGGTACCCTGCCTTCAAACCTTCTAGAAAGTGAATATTATACCAAATCATTACTTTAGGACGGTGATCTTTTAACAGTGAGAGGAGAACAGAGTGTCCTAAGGCCATCAGGGAGGTCTTGGTCAAACTCACTCCAATTGGATACAAATGGCATTGTTGGGCTGTATTAAAGGATAAACTGAGACACATTACAATTTTAAGAGTTTATTTGAACAAAGATCAATTAGAACTAAGCAATGAATAAGTGGTTAGGAGGGCTCCACCAATAGGAGGCAAAGAAAAGATTTATAGAAAGAAAGCGTGGAAGCAAAGAAAGGAAATTATTTGATTGGTTATATAGGTTCGAGCCTCATTGGCTGTTTCTGATTGGTTGTCTTTAGTGCTTTGATTTTCTAACCTTGAGACATTTAAAGGCTTAGATTTTGGTTTGCTTAAGTGGGCCGCCTGGGCATTAGAGCAACTCCAGTCTAATGGCCTCCTTGTTTAATTAATTTAACCTTAGGAATATCTCCCTTAGTCCCCAAGTGGTTGTAACACACAGTGAGATTGACTTACAAAGACTAAGAGAGGATTGAAACTTCCTCAAACTGTAAATTTCTGGAGTTTTCACATTTTTTTTCTCGAATATATATTATATTTCACAATAAAAAGTTGGGAAAAAATAATACATTCTAGTCATCACTTCTGCAGTTGACTCCAACCATCCTGCCTGACACCCCTTTTCTCCTTAACTTTCTTTTTTCCTCTGGGCTCTATTTCTTTCTCTCTTTCTTCCCTTACATGTCCTCTATTTCCTTCTTCCTTTCTTTTTCCTTCCCACTCTTCCTCTCCTTTCCTTTCCTCTCTTTGATTTCCTACCTTTTCTATTTGACATGTGGTTTGCACCACAGTATAGACATTTAATAAGAGGTGGAGAAATAAAAACAAACAAGACATGCTGTTAGATCCATGACTCTCATTGTCCACAAAAGCATTTCTCATATATATATATATATATATATATATATATATATATATATATATTTTTTTTTTTTTTAAATTTCCTGAAGGTATTTAGGGATTTTTTTTATTTTACTTTTTATTTTATTTTATTATTTTTTGTAGAGGTGGTCTGCACTAAAACCAAACACTAACAGACACGTGAATTAGGGACATACTCTGTCATATATCCCTTTTTAGTTATTTATAATTCTCATGAACATATTCAAGTCTTTGAGAAGCCTGAACTAAAATATTCCAGAGTATTAGAAACATTTGGACTTGAAGCTTTTCTCCCCCTAAATAATTCTTAGGAATATTCCGAAGAAATAATTTTTGGAAATGTCACTCGTGTTTCAGTCTCCCGGAGAACAATAGAACAAGGAGATACCATTCTGGCCCTCAACACATCATTCAAGAAAGGGAACACCTTAACAGCACAAGGGGTACAACACAAGTAGTTCCTGAATTTTCTAGAAGTTTGACATTTTTTTTTCAAATCAAGCTGAAACTCTGCTTCCTGAAATGTTTAGGTATTTCCTCTCTATTTTTGTCTACTTATCCTGAATCTATATAATCTCTTTCCTACGTGGAGATTACTGAGGCATAAAAAAGCTCTTCCATTCTCATTTCACTGAATGAACTCCCCTTTTAGCAAAGCATTACTGATTCTTCATCTCTCCTATAGGTGGCATAGTTTACAATTTTCCTCACCACATTTTGTCACTCTTGTGTGTGAAAATATTGTTTTTATAAATATATATTTCCCCTATTTGTAACTATTTTCACCTAATCTATCAATTCAATTACAGAAATGTTTATCGAGTGCCTTCTAGATAACAGGTGTTCTGCTAAATTAATGGGCATTGTTGCCATTAGGAAGCTCACACACATAAGTACAGGATGACATAGGAGTACACAATTTATAGTCTAGTGTGTCTCAGAGATGAGCTCAGCATTTAGCCTGCATTCTTACCTCCTCTAGTGTGTTTACAAAGGGCAAAAAGTACACCCCACATATTTTTGCCGCAAGAGTTTTACATGAAAATTAGATTCAATGATTAGATTAATTACTTTAGATTCAGAAGGTAAAAACGAAAAGAAACCCGGATTCTTCCTTCATTTGCTGTTTGTAGCTATAGAACAGGATTTTGTAGACACATTTTCTGTATATTTTTTGTCTTCCTATTCTTTTCCTTTTTCTGCCACAATATTCCGGAATGGAGTTTCTCATTGCTGGCTGTCAGGAAGGAAATAGCTGTACTCAGATTTTCAGTGCTGGTGAGCAGTTTCACGAGTGGTAGAGAGGAGCACGGGTTTACAATATGAAGAGGCTGCCTGATTCTGGTTTCTCATCCTTGGAGTTCAGTTATAGTGTGGTGTTCTTGATCTCAATGGCTCCAACAGTGACCTTGAGACTCCTTAACTTGACACCATTGCCATAGGTAGTAGTTCTTGTGATGAGTTAGATTTGGAAGACTTTCTGGTCCAGCCTAGAATCTGGTCATACATTTCTTCCAAAGATGTTGTAAGCACAAAATATAACATTATTTCTTGCTCAAAGTACCTAGGTTGAATTTTGTTTCTTATACACAGTTCGGATTAAAAAGGTATTTGCTACCAGAAACAGTTAATGCCCAATACTGTGAATGAGGGAAATGTGAGGCTTTCGTTCAACTAGCAATGAGATGAAAGCAATGAGGATTTATATGCTATTGAATAATTAGATTCTGATGGTCCAAGACGCACAGTGGAAAATATAACTCAGATTGTTGGAATTGTTTTTTTTTTTTCCAGAATGAATCACCTAATGAAGATAAGAATTTAAGAAATCAATTTACTGCTAGAATAGAAATGGAATCTATCAATCTTAAGGTTGGCCTCAGCTTAACTCTAAGAATGATAGGCTCATGCATCAAGCAGCATAGTAGTGTGGAGCAAGATATGTAAAGGTGCAATATAATTAGCTTCCTGGACCCAAGGGTAAGCTAGCTAACGGGACTGTGATTGCCCAATTGTTAAGAGATGAGACCAATGGTGAGACTCCAATATGGAAGTTAAACATAGAATTTATCCCTAAGTCAGGACAGTTTTAAGAGAGAAAGGATGAACTCAATAATTGTACCAGGATACATGAAACTGCTCTTTCATGCAAACTGGAATGGGAGGTACCACCCATTAATGATACCAACCTTATTAATGTTATTGAACCCATTACATCCTGGAGAAAGCAGAGTTTTCCTTCATTGACATGGGCACTTTTTTCTGGATGTGGACTTACCTTCTTCAGGGCCAACCATGATAGCATCACCACCCATATATCCTGAATGCGTTGTTCATCACCACTGTGTTCCACACATTATTAACTCTATGCTATAGACTTACATCACAGAAGAAGAAATGAAGCTGGGTTCATATCCATCAGGCACATTGTTTATGTATTGGGGTCCTGCATAATGATGGAATATTCAAGAGTCTGTTATGTCACCAGGTGGTTCCTTCTGAGATTAGAGCTTCATTCCCCAAGTCTCTCTGAAACAGCAATTAATATATACTGTGGTTTCTCTTATGGTCAAAGTACCAGATTTCTGGGTCAAAAAGATGGAGGTGAGTGGACAACAGCCACAATTATACTTAATGACCTCCATACCAAATATTTTCTTCCCATCTCCTTGATTCTAGGGTCTACTGGTTATAGATATTAATATTTAAGAGAGGGAAGCTTCCACCAGGGGAAGCTGTAATGTTCCCATGGAAAAAGAAATTTACCATCTGGAATGCTAATGCCCTGAACCAAGGAATAATAAAAGTAGATTCCTCTGTTATCTGGATGCTAGATTTAGATCAAGGCAAATATTATTACAATGATTAGGGAGAAATTTATCCAGAGGCCAGAGAATCATCTGGGACTTCCGGCACTGCCATTTTTGGTAGTGAAAGTTAATGGAAAATATGATCAATCCTATTAAGGAAAACCTCAGACTTCTTAAAAACTGAAGATTTAGTAACCTGCCTGATAAAAGATGCTAACTGGCTTATCTTCTGGCTGTGGGCAAAGAATACACGGAACAGAGGATGAAGAAAGGAAGTGATAAGCACCAACTGGGTTTTTACGAAAAGATGGCATTAGTAGTCCCTAGATCTTCTTGATGTGTTCTGTACTTATTTTTTACTGTCAATAATTTTTTCTTCTCCCTTTTTGCCATTATTTTACATCAAGTATGTTAGTAGTGATTCATTTAAAATTTGGTTCTTAAGTTACAGAATATTAATTTGGAATTAATTAGAAAGTTAACGAACACCACCTAAAAAGGATGCAAAAACTAATTGTACTTTAGAGAGAAAGCGAGCATGTTTTTCTTTATGAATAGGAAACTTGCATTATGTTGGATAGAATAATAAAGTTGATGTTATTACTAGGTTTCATTGTATTGGGGTAAAATATGCATAGTATAATATTTACCATTTTAGCAATTTGAAAGTATACAACTCGGGGGCATTAAATGCATTTGCATCTTTCTAGAACCATCACCATTATCCATACTTAAAACTTTTTCATGATCCCCAACATAAAGTCTGTGCTCAGTAAACAAGACCTCTCCAGTTCTCTTTCCCACCTCCGATAGCCTCTGTTCCATTTTCCGTCTCTATGAATTTTCCCATTATAGGTTACTTCACATAAGTGGAGTAATGCAATATTTGCCCTTCTATCTGTAGCTTATTTCACTTAAAAAATATTTTCAAGGTCTATATGTGTATTATATATCAACATTTCTTTCCTTTCTGTGGTTTAATATTATTTTTATTAATTTTTAATATTTTTATTAATTTTTAATTATTTTTTAATTTAATATTATTTTAATTCATTTTATCATTTTTTGCTCATCCATTCATCTGTATGTAGATGGGCAACGGGTTATTTCGGCTTTTGTAAATGAGGCTGCTATGAACATTGATGTACAAATAACTGAGTTAATGCTTCAAACTTCTTTGACTATCTACCTAGAGGTGGAATTGCGGGATCATTTGGTAGCTGTAAGTTGAACTACTTTTTTCTTACTTTCTTTTTAAGTTTTTATTTAAATTAAAGTTAATTAACATACAGTACAATATTAGTTTCAGGTGTACAGTGTAGTGATTCAACACTTCCACACGATACTCAGTGCTCACGACAAGAGCACTCCTTAATTCGCATCACCTATTTCACCCATACACCCATCCACCTCCCTTCTGGTAAATAGCAGTTTATCCTCTATGGTTACGAGTCTGTTTCTTAATTTGTCTCACCCTCTGTCTTTTTCTCCTTTTGGTCATATGTTTTGTTTCTTGTTTTCCATATAAGTGAAATCATGTGATATTTTGTCTTTTTCTGACTGACTTATGTTGGTTAGCCTAATACTCTCTAGCTCCATCCATGTTGTTGCAAATGGAAAGATTTCATTCTTTTTATGACTAATATTTCATTATCTATCTATCTATCTATCTATCTATCTATCTATCATCTATCTATATCTACATCTGTATCTATATCTATTTATAATCTATCTCACATCTTCTTTATCCATTTGTCAGTCAATGGACAGTTGGGCTGTTCCCATAATTTGGTTATTGTTGATAATGCTCCTATAAACATCAGGGCACATACGTCCCTTTGAATTAGTATTTGTGCATTCTTTGGATAAATACCTAGTGGTGCAATTGCTGGGTTGTAGAGTTGTTCTGTTTTTAACTTTTTAAGGAACCTCCATACAGTTTTCTAGAGGGTCTGCACCAGTTTGCATTCCCACCAACAGTGCCAGAGGGTTCTCCTTCTTCACATCCTTGCCGTGCATGTTGAAGTGTTTGAGGAATGACCAAACTATTTTCTACAGAGGCTGCACCATATTACATTCCCACCAGAAATGGATGCATTTGCAAATTTTCCTTATCTTTATGAACTCATGCTACTTTCTTGTGTCTCTACTGACAACCTAATAGGTGCTTATGGTATTCTGTTGTGCTTTTGACTTACATTTCCATATGGACTAATGATGTGGAGCATCTTCCCATGTGCTTATTGGCCATTTGTCAAATATCTTCTTTAGAGAAATCTCCATTTCTCACATTTAGATAAAGCTCTTATGTTTAGGTCTTTGATTTAGTTTGAGGTAATATTTATATACAGCATTAAGTTTAGGCCCAAGTTCATCCTTTCGCATATGAATATTGTTTTCTCAGCACCATTTTTTTGAAAAGACTGTCCTTTCTCCACTTAGTATTCTTAACCTCTTGTCAAAAATCAACTGACTATACATGTGAGAGTTTATTTCTGAGATCTCTATTATATCCCATTCACCTATATGCCTATCATACCAGTATCATAATGTTTTAATTAATGTAGCTTTTATAGTGTGCTTTGGAGACAGGAAGTGTGAGCACTGAAACATTTTTGTTTTTTTTCAAAGATTTGTTTTTGACAGTTTAGGACTGTATGCAATTTCAAATGAATTACAGCATTGGCTATTTCATTTATACAAGAAAGGTTGTTGGAAAGTTGATAGTGATTGCATTGAATCTGTAAGTCATTTTGGATACTACTGACTTTTAATGTTAAGTCTTCTTATCCATGAACTCAGGATGTCTTTCTTTTTGTTCAGGCCTTCTTTAATTTCTTTTGGCAATGCTTTCTTTGTACCTTTAAACATACATGTTTTTTATTTCCTTGGTTAGATTTATTCTTACATATGTAATTCTTTTGAATGCTATTATAAATGGAATTGCCATCTTAATTTTCTTTTCTTTTCTTTTCTTTTCTTTTCTTTTCTTTTCTTTTCTTCCCTTTCTTTCTTTCTTTCTTTCGGTTGTTCATCGTTGGTGTAGGGAAATGTAACTAATTTGAGCATGTTGATCTTGTATCCTGGAATTTTGCTGAAGCTGTTTCTTAGCTTTAGTAGCTTACTTGTGGATTTTTTGTCATTTCCTATTTATAGAATCATATCATCTTTCAATAAAGATGGTTTAATCACTTCCTTTCCAATTTGAATACCTTTATTTTTCTAGTCTAATAAATCTGACTGGAAATTCTGGTACAATGTTGAATAGAAGTTGTGAAAGTAGACATCATTGTCTTATTACTTAGCTCAAGAGAAAAACTCACCTTTCGCAACTGAGTATGATGTTAGATGTGAATTTTTCATATATGGCCTTTATCATATTGAGCTTGTTTTATTCTATTCCTAGTTTGTTGATTTTTTTTATCATGAAATGGTGTTGGTTTTTGTCATATGCCTTTTATGCATCAATTAAGATCATTTGACTTTTCTATTAATGTGTTGCATTGCATTGATTGATGTTTTTATATTGAATTAGTTATGGTAAATTATCATTTTAATCTGTTGTTGAATTCCATTCGCTATTCTTCTGTTGAGAATGTTTACATCTTTGCTCACAAAGGATATTGGTCTAAACTTTTCTTTTTTTATGGTATCTTTGGCTTTAGTGTCAGAATAATTGGTCTCATAGAACTAGTTAGAAAGTGCTCACTCCTCTTTAATTTTTTGGAATAGTTTAAGAAAGATTGGTGTTGGGGCGCCTGGGTGGCGCAGTCGGTTAAGCGTCCGACTTCAGCCAGGTCACGATCTCGCGGTCCGGTGAGTTCGAGCCTCGCGTCGCGCTCTGGGCTGATGGCTCGGAGCCTGGAGCCTGTTTCCCATTCTGTGTCTCCCTCTCTCTCTGCCCCCCCCCCCATTCATGCTCTGTCTCTCTCTGTCCCAAAAATAAATAAACGTTGAAAAAAAAAATTAAAAAAAAAAAGAAAGATTGGTGTTAATTATTTATTTTTTTTTTTAAAGTTTTTATTTATTTATTTTGAGAGACAGAAAGCCCGGGCAGAGAGGGAGAGAGAGAGACCCCAAGCCAGGCTCCACAACAGAATGTAGCCCAATGTGGGGCTTGAAGTCATGAGCCCTGACACCATGATCTGAGCCAAAATCAAGAGTTGGATGCTTAACTGACTTAACCACCTAGGCACCCCGTGGTGTTAATTCCTTAAATGTTTGGTATAATTCACTGGTGAAATAATCTGCTCCAGAACTTTTCTTTGTCTGGAAATTTTCGACTACTGATTCAATACAATTTAGTGTTACAGTTGTATTGCAATTTCTATTTCCTCTTGAATCAATTTATCTAATTTGTATGTTTCAATATTTTTTTTCATTCTTCTTGGTTATCTACTTTGTTGACATGAATTGTTTGTAATATTCTCTTTTAATCACTTTTTGTCTCTGTAAGATCTCTAGTAATGTACCCAATTTCATTTTTAATTATCATAATTTTCATTTTTTCTCTTTATCTAAGACCCACTTTTGGTTTCATTTATTTTTCTCTATTATTTTTCTGTTCACTATTTTAGGTCTGCTCGAATCTTTATTTTTTTCCCCCTCCTTCTCAAGCATTGGGTTTAGTTTGTTTTTCTTTTTCTAATTGCTTAAGATGTAAGTTAGGTCATTAATTTGAGATCTTTCTCCTTGTTTTCCATTGTCTTCAGTTGATTTTTTCTTTTTTTTAATATTTTAGTTAGTTAACAGACAGTGCAATATTGGCTTTAGAAGTAGAATTCAGTGATTCATCTCTTACATACAATACCCATGGCTCATCACCACAAATGCCTTTCTTCTTTATGTTTTTTTAAACTTTTTTAATGTTTATTTTTGAGAGAGAGAGAGAGTGCGAGCGGGGGAGGGACAGAGAGGGAGGGAGACACAGAATCTGAAACAGTCTCTAAGCGCTGAGCTGTCAGCACACAGCTTGATATGGGGCTCAAAATGACAAACTGAGAATCATGACCTGAGCCAAAGTCAGATGCTTAACTGACTAAGCCACCCAGGCACCCACCACAAAGTATTCTTAATACCCATCATCCATCCGGCCTATCTCTCACCCACCTCCCTCCATCAACCTTCAGTTTATTCTCTATTGTTAACAGTGTCTTGTGGTTTCCCTTTCTTCTCTTCTCCCACTTCCCATATGTTCATGTGTTTTGCTTCTTAAATTCAAAATATGAGTGAAGTCACATGATATTTGTCCTCTGATCAGTTGATTTTGTTTTAGTAAAATGTCTTAATTCCTCCCTCATATTTTTTTTGTTTATATTATATGGGTATTTATTTTTGTGTGGTTACTATTGGGTAACATTTAACATCCTGAGTTATAACAATTTAATTTGAATATATACCAGTTTAACTCAATAGTATACAAAGCCTATGCTCCTATACAGTTCTGTGTTCTTTCTTCCTGTTATTAATGTCACAAATTAAATATTTAGTATAGTGTGTCCAGTAGCATCAATTAATAACTATTTTATGCATTTGTCTTTTAAGTGATATGGAAAATTTAAAAAACAACTAAAAATAAAAATTGCAATACTATTATATTTTATAATTGTCCATGTATTTACCCTAATCAGGGATCTTTATTTCTTCAGACAGATTCCAGTTATTGTCTAATGAGCCTTCATTTGAAACTTGAAAGACGTCCTTTGGCATTTTTTGCAGGACAGGTGTAATGAAGATGAACTCCATCAGTGTTTGTTAACCAAAAATGTCTTGATTTCTCCAGTTTTGAAGACTAATTTTGCTATATACAGAATTTTTACTTAACAAAATTTTCTTTAAGCACTTTGAATGTATCTATCCACAGGCTTCAGCTTCTGAGATTTCTAATGAAAAATGAACTGGTAGTCTTATGGAGGGTCATTTTTATGTGACAAGCCTCCTGTTACATTCAAGAGTCCCTCTTTGTCTCTGACTTTCTGCAGGTTTTTGTTTGTTTGTTTGTTTGTTTGTATTGTTTTGTTTCTTTGTTTGTTTTTAATGTGGCTCAGTGTGGGTTTCCTTGATTGCTCCAACTTAGAAATTGCTTAGTTTATTAGATTTTAGATTCATGTCTTTTATAAAATTTGGACAACTTTCAGCCATTATTTTTTTTAGATATGCTCTCTACTCCTTTCTGTCTCTATTCTCTTTCTTGGATTCCCATAATATGTATGTTGGCTTCTTTGGTGATGTCTCAAAGGTTTCTAATTCTTAGTTCACTTCATTCTTCTTTTCTTTTTGTTCTTCAGACTCAATCATTTCAGTTGTTCTCTCTTCAAGTTGTCTTTCTTTTGCCTGCTCAGATCTGGTTTTGGAACTCCCTAGTGGATTTTGTATTCAAGTATTATGCTTTTAAGAATGTCTTTTCAGTTTATTTTTAAAATTTGTATCACTTTATTGGTATTACCATTTTGTTCATAAATTATTTTCCTGTCTTCATCCATGTCTTTCTTTAGCTTTTTGAGCATCTTTAGACAATTATTTTAAAGTCTTTCTGTAGTAAGCCTGACATCTGGTCTTAATTATGGATAGTTTCTGTTGACTTATCTTTTTTGTTTCTTTATTTGGGTCCTACTTTTTTGTTTCTTTATTTGTCTTATGAGTATGTTGTTGGAAACTAGGCATTTGAATTTTATAATCTTATAATGTTGTACTTCTGGGAATCAGATTCTTCCCCTTCCCCATGCTTTGTTTTCTCTTCCCTTTCTTTCCTTTTTTTAAATTTCTTTTTTCTTTCTTTCTTTCTTTCTTTCTTTCTTTCTTTCTTTCTTTCTATCTCTCTCTCTCTCTCTCTCTTTTTCTTTCTTTCTTTCTCCTTTCCACTTTTGAATGTGTTTGTTCTCTGAGGATCAGCCTGAGATGAAAACTTCAGGTCTTTTGGGGTCTTTCATAAGTCTGCATCTTTCCATGGATGTGTATGGTGGCTTTATGAATTCTCACCATATATACTGTTGCTTTTAAATGTCCTAATTATTTAAAGCCTGGTACAAAAAGAGGAAAAGAAAAAATGGGAAAAAATTATGTGTTGTTCCTTTTAATAGCCTGGAAGCCACTTCACCTATCAGAGGTAAAATAATGACAGCTAGCCTCTTAGCAATCAAAAACAGCAACTAGCAATCAGAACACACAACCTGGGCATTGGGAGGACAAGTTCCTTATTGTTCATCCTACTAACTGTAGCAAGAAGCATCGAGAATATGGCACAGTTGCCTGCCTTGGGCAGCGTTGTGGGGAATGGGTTGCTGTTGAAATTGGCTGAATTTAACCACAATTTACCAGCCAACTGTAAGCATTTAAATAAACTGCAGCGTCCAGAAGAGTGATTTCAGACACTTTCTGCCCCTACAATTGTTGTCTAGGGGGAAAGATGAGTTCCCAGTGCTTCCTTTTTGATAGTCTTCCTTGCTGTCACTCCCTACTTGGGTGTAAGTGTCAGTAGAAAGCTTTCATGTGGATGCTAAGGAGTCAAAGGTAGCCTGGTAAGTATGACTGTCATTTGCTATCCCTATACTATCATTCCCTTATAGTATATCCTTTGCTTAGAATCTGAAAACTAAAATTTACCTTATAAGACTTCTTTGATGCAAGCATTCAGATACATAAATTAGAAGCATTTTATTTATTTATGTATTTAGGATTTAGCAGAAGAAACTGAAGCAAATACCACATTATACCTTCTTTTCTTTTTTCTTTTTTTTAATTATCAACAAGGGGATGTTCTATTTTGGGTTTTTGTTTGTTTGTTTGTTTGTTTTGTTTTTGTTTTTTCTTCAGTGGAGTCTTTAGTTTCCTGGGTACCAAATTTAGTTTCAATGTCCTGTCACCAATAGTTCCATTAATATGAGTAGGTATGGCTGTTTTGTGGACTGTAGATTGGGCAATGCATTTGTATGCAGCAGCTATTGATATGCCCCATTTTGAGCCACTGAAAAGTGCCAGTTGTCTGAGTGTCTGGAGATCTTCTGAGACGGCCAGAATGAAACTGACTCCTCCAATGTATCTGATGGTGATATTAAGCACCTCACCTACTGCATTTAATCCATTCCCCCTCACCACCTATGGGATCTCTTTCCTGGAATGATTGTGGTTGGCATTTTTGTGACAAATGAAACAAATACATTATAATCTCTAGAGAAAGCACAGAGGAAGAAGTTATTCATGCCATTGAAACATATTCTATTTGAATTATTAACCGCACTTTTGAATGCATCAGATAAAATACTAATGTTGAACTTTATGTTGTTTCCAGATAGTGGTGGTTTTGGGCCTGTGTATTTCATTTCTGACCTAGTGTGGTTAGAAATTGTACCCAATAGGAGAACTCTGCATTGGATATTGGCAAACTGTTTCCATGAGCTACCTTTCAATCAGAATAAATTTGGGGGATACCTGGGTGGCTCAGTCAGTTGAGCGTCCAACTCTTGATTTCAGCTCAGGTCATGTCTTCATGGTTCATGAATTTGAGTCCATGTTGGGCTCTGAGCTGACAATACAGAGCCTGCTTGGAATTCTCTTTCTCTCTCTGCCCTTCCCACCTCTCTCTGTCTCTCTGTCTCTCTGTCTCTCTCTCTCATACACACACACACACACACACACACACACACACACACTAAATAAATAAATAAATAAACAAACAAACTTAAAAAAAAAAGAGAATAAATATGGACTTACCAGGAGTAGAGGCATGGTTCACTTGAAGTTACATTAATTCCAAAAAAGTGTTTTATCTATGTTTAAAGCACAGGACCATACATAATGTCTCCTGAATTTGCATATCTTCAACCTTCAGCATAGCACCTGGGCACTTAATGTCACTGACCAGTAAATGTTCACAAATTTTACTACTCTCACTGTATGTATTTTCATAAATCGTGCAAAAAGTCCCTACCTTCCCATTTTCAGAGGTGACTTGTGTTTTTCAATTATTTACTGATTGGTAAAGAATAAGGTAGGCTAACTCCCAGAATAGCTTTGTTTCTAATTTGATATTGCAAAGTTCACAACTTCTGCCCAAAGGGCTTGAATTAGAATCCGTGTATTATGAGCTGTTATCTGTTACTCTGGCAACATAATTAAGTGGAATGGTTAAGCATAATTCTATTAATTTACTGTTTGCTGTTATTTAATGCAGGTTATATTCCATTCCACCTCCAATGTCTTCTCCAATCATGTGTCTTTGGAGAGTATTGGTGCTAAGTTGAGTATCATTGTGATCCTAGGATTCATTTACTTTTTTTTATTATACAGAGATTGCTTTGTTATAGTGAAATTCAGATAATACAATATTTGTTTTGATAGCATGGCTTACGTTTTACAATATTTTTTCTCATTTGCTCCTCACAACCTGTAATTTAGATAGATCAGTTATTCGTTATTATCTACATTTTATCAATGAAGAGAGTAGAATTTATACAGATGAAGCGATTTACACAAGGTCACACAATTCAATTTGACAGAGTTCGATCTTTGCCTTTACCTCCTAATCCTTTCTCTAATGCTTTGTTTTTTAATAACACTTCTTCTTTGGAGTATCTCACTTGCTGAGTTATCTGTCTCCCCAACCCATGGAGAGAAAGGCAAGGCTGTGAAATTGAATAAGTGATACTACACACGTTTTCCTATCTTTCACTTCAAAGACATAGAGCAGTCATGTGTCAGTGTGCTAGGTGTGGCAGGGGAGGGACTAGAAAGAGAGAAGGAAAAGAGTACTGAAAGCAGAAATTGACTAGAATTAAATGTGGTGGTGACTGTAAAATGTTGCTATAGTTGATGTCAGAGAAATTACTGCTTGTGTTCCTTCTGGGGGTTTCATGTTTTGCCGTCTCACATTTAGGTTTTTAATCAATTTGAATTGTATTTTTATATATGGTGTTAGAAAGCGGTCCAGCTTCATTCTTTTGCACGTAGCTGTCCAGTTTTCCCAACACTATTTATTGAAGAGACTGTCCTTTCCCCATTGTATACTCAATGCCTAATATATATACAGATATATAATGGGATATATATAAATACATATTGGAATATATTATATATATGTATGTATATATACAAATATATGATAGAATATATATAAATATATATGATGGAATATATACACACGATGGAATATTATGCAACAATAAAAAAGAATGAGAAAATGCTATTTGTGGCAACATGGATAGACAGAGAGGGTATTATACGAACTGAAATTAGTCAGATTGAAAAAGGAAAATGCCATATGAATTCACTCATTTTTGGAATCTAAAACAATGAAGAAACCAGCAAAAATCAGAATCGTCCTTATAAATACAGAGAAAAAACTGGTGGTTGCTAGAGCGGGAGGGGTGGGGAATGGGCAGAATGGGTGAAGGGCAGTGGGAGATACAGGTTGCAGATATGCAATGAGTAAGTCACAGGACTAAAAAGTCCATTCTAGGATATATAGTCAATGACATAGCACTAGTGTTGTATGGTGACAGGTGGTAACTACCTGTGTGGTGAACATAGCATAAGGTACAGAGAAGTTGAATCACTATGTTGTATACCTGAAACCAGTATGATATGGTATGCCAACTACACTCAAATAAAAACAGAATTTTTCAAGTGATAGTGACTGAAGAGAGTTTCTTCAGCTATATATACCTAGTATACTTTAAGTGACAGAGAAAGGAAAAAAAAACATTTATATAAAACATTATATTTTCAAATATATATATTTACCACCTACAATGTTCAAGGTTATTTTAGGCTAAGGACTTTCCTTCTACAATAACATTATGCAAATTAAAGAAAAATACTCTCATAGTTAAAATTAATATAGAGTCGATTTCCAAGTTTCCAGGATGTACTCAATATGAAGCCATTAAATATATTTAGCCATCAAATGAAGTCTTTTCTCAGCATATCTATGTTATAATCTGAACTTTTAAGTATTCCTCCTTACCTGCTTGTTTCTCTCTTTGATTTATACCCTCAACATCCTTCTTCAGACATCATAAATATTTAGTTCAATAAATTAAATTCAACAAACGCTTACTGAAAGATTACCATTATTCAACAAAAAGATCTGTAGAATAAAAAAGACCATCATAGGCTACGTATTTGTCAACCTATTTCATATATATCTTTTACTATATATATATATATATATATATATATATATATATATACACACACACACACACACACATATACATATATACATGTATGTATGTGGCATGTGTGTTGTCGGTTTTTTGGTGTTGTTCATTTATTTATTTATTGTGTGCGTGTGAGAGAGAGTACACACATGTGAGCTGGGGGAGAGGCAGAGTGAAAGGGAGAGAGAAATCCCAAGCAGGCTCTGTGCTGTCATCCTTCAGAGCTCGATGTGGGGCTCAAATTCTCAAACAGTGAGATTATGACATGAGCTGAAAACAAGAGTCCAATGCTTAACCAACTGAGCCACCCAGGTGCCCCTGTGTTGTCAGTTTTTAAATTTTATATTTAAAATTCACTAGAAAAGTTATTTTGTTTCATTATGTTTTTTTTTTAATTTAAAAATGTTTTTTTTTTTTTTTGAGAGAGAGAGAGAGAGAGAGAGAGAGAGAGAGAGAATGAACTGGGGAGAGACAAAAAGAGAGAGGGAAACACGGAACCTGAATCAGGATCCAAGCTCCAGACTGTCAGCACAGAGCCAGATGTGGGGTTTTAACTCATGAATGGTGAGATCACGACCCGAGCCGAAGTTGGACGATTAACCAACTAAGTTATCCAGGCATCCCTTGTTTGACTATGTTCTAACTGGTGTTATTTGTATGGTCTCAATATATGCTTTTTCATCATGCTTTTTTAAAATTTTTTATTTTAGGGAGAGAGAGAGAATCTTAAGCAGGCTCCAGGCTCAACATCGGAGCCTGACATGGGGCTCGATCCCACGACCCTGGGATCATGACCTGAGCTGAAATCAAGAGTCTGACACTCGATTGACTGAGCCACCCAGGTGCCCCTCCGTCATGATTTCTTACCTTTTCCAGTCATTTATGATTTTATTCAGGTCTTCTAAATCTGTCATTTCTCTCCTCATACACGTCTCACTGAATACCTTCATATTTTTGTGCAAGTTTACAGTTTTATCTTGTAAGTGGAGGTATTTGGGTTTCAGATAGTGATTTGAGACAATAACAAATCTAGCCCCTTAGGCAGGATTTCAAAAAATAACATTAATTTAGAGACTACCCTGGTTCACAGACTGTTCCGCATAGAATTAAGCAGACCCTGGCCACCGATTCAGGATCAATCAGGACACAAAGTGCTGTATTTCCAAAAGGAAATTTTGAGAGGACCAGAAAGTTCAAGTGTTCAGGCTTGCTCACTCTGTATTTGGAAAAATCCATACAGGAAAGCACACTCAAAGGGGGGTGGGCTGTGTAATCCTAATAACTGAAATTGCTGGAATATATCCCTGCCCTGCAGCCCACGTACTTGTCTGGGGGTGGGCATTCCTGCTGCAGCAGCATACCTTCTCCAGACAGTGCTACAAACTCACTGACACACTTTTTTGTACCATTGTCTTTTCTGTGTATTTTCTTTCTTGTGTGTGTGTGTGTGTGTGTGTGTGTGTGTGTGTGTGTGTGTTTTAGGCCCATGCTTCAGCAAAAAAGCAGAAGGTTATAGTGTGGGGAATTAGGTTCTACTTATATAAATACATTAATACATTAGAAAAAAGCTTAGGGCAAAAAGCCACCACCACGGGGTGAAAGCATCCAAGATATTGTAATGGGATCATGAATAACTTGTTATATCACCCGCAGGAAATTACTTTCCACCTGATGCCAATGTACCTTGATCACAAACTCCCCTTGCCCCCCACCCCCCAGACCCTTTGCTTCTTACACACACAAGGTAATGATTACTGTCTGATTGTTTTCTCCATGTTCACCACGTGTGTAAGAGCTTGTTTTCTTCACATTCACCACGTGGGTAATACCTTGAGGGCTCAATAAAAACAGACATGAAACCCCTTTTGGGGGCTCTTGTCTCCTCCTGGACATTAGCCTCTCTCGTATTCAATTCTGTGTTTGCTCTCTTGCTGGACAAGAAAGAACTTCAGGCTCGGTCTGCGACATCATAGGACCTGTCTTTCTTAGTTATAGTCATCTTTAAATCTCGCCTCCCTGATATTAAAACCATGTTTATGAACCGTAAATTGCTGGATATGATTCTACCTCCCAGGAGAGTTATATTCAACCTATGAAATCGGTCTCTCCCCCAAATCTTGTTTCTATATTTTTAATAATTTTGGCCAATGGTTTCAGGTCCAAAGGCAGTGAGAGATTAGCTCTATCTCATACATAGAGTTGAAATAAGCCACCAAAGCATTTATAATCCTCCATTATCTACTCAACCAGAAGGCTCATGTTGTGATGACAAGCAAAGGTAACTCTAGCATATGCACCAACCCTTACAGAACTATCTTTAAAAAGTGATTTGGAAATTCTGAGTCTTCTCATGGCTAACTTACGCTTTATTCCATAGGTTAGGTAATTGTAAATAAATCTCGAAAATGCTTTGCTGATATAAAATGCATTACTGAGACAACACTAATTAGGAGAATTGTTATAGGTTTGCTTTTCCAAAGTGAGTACTTCACAACTGGGTCAGCTGGGTGCAGAGAACATGGTGTAGTGTATGGAGTCACAGTTCTATTGAGAACTTTCTAATCCAACCCCTCCCCATGCACCCAGCTCACATCACATACTCCTTATAAAATCTCATGTCTTTTGGATGTAACATGTTAGTCAGACTTCTAGGCTTTGAAAATATACAAATTAATAAGCAAAGTCTTTATGAGAGCAGATCAGAAGACAGAAAAGAATGAGGAATCACATGGAGTTTAAGTTCATGTGGAGAAAAGGCTCTGGGAAAACAAAACAAAACAAAAACAAAACTGAGTTTACAAAGGGTTGGATAATGACTATAATGGTATGGTTATAGCTATAGTTTAAGAGTGATCAGAGATGACCTCTGTGAAGAAGTGGTAAGTCAGGAGAGACTCGAATGTGTGTGGGTGTGATTCATGTGGATATCTGGAGAAGATTTCCCTGATAATATAATTGCAAAGGACCTCAGGCAATATGAGTTTGGTGTGTTTGACATGGAAAGAAGATGACGTGGCTGCAGTGAAAGTGAATGAGGACAGGGGAGACTAAGCTCAATCCTGAAGGGACTGCCTGGCCATATCCAGATGTTTGAATTGTATTTTAAATTGGGAGGACAGTGTTAAATGATTTCAAAATGGAAATCAATCGCCCAATTTACTTTAAAAGATCATTTTGACAAGGTAGCAACCTATCTGTGTGAAATGTTTCCTAATTTTAGAGTAGCTCTCTGCTCTGTAGAGAACAGCAAGTGGGGAGTAGACAGGAAGGCAGGCTGAGAGACTGGGTGGTAGGCGATTTGGGTTACAGAGCAATAAATAGTTGGCATGTGGACGATAGTGGGAGACACGGGTATCGTGAGAATTGGTCAAATTTGGAGTATATTCTGAAGGTAGGACTTAGCGAACTTAAACTTTATAGGTTGTGAGAAATTAAAACTACCAAATACCTTTTATCTATTTTTGTCTGAGAAGCTCGATGACTAGTAGTGGCATTCACCAAAATGAGGAAGACAAGGAGAGTGGCTTGGGGATGGATAGGGACATGGTACAGGAAAAAGGGAGTGTGAAAACACGGGTTCTGATTTCACTGCATCAGGATTGGGTTGTTTGTTAGATTTCACTATAGTGGATACAGTGAATAAATAAGTAGATAGATATATTATTCTGAAGTCCTTGTGAGAAGTTCAATTAAACAACTTGGGCGCCATTACATCATACCTATATTAGTATATCCATGACCTCAGAAGCTGTGGAAGTAGATAAAACTATGTAAAGAACGGATGTAGATTGAGAAAAGGAGTTTTGAAAATTTAGTTATGGAACACCATGTGCATCAATATTTAAAGGTTAGAGATGGGAAGATCCAGCAAAGAAGACAGGAAAAAACAGTGAGGTTAAGAAAAAACAACAACAACAACTTAAGACGGCAATGTTTTGGAGAGCAGAAAAAGTGTTCTGAGAAGATGGAACAGTCAAGTGGCCAGTGCTTCGGAGAGGTCACAGATTTAGCACTGAAAATTGGTGTCGGGATTGACATCATGAGACCCTTGGGAAGTTTGGCAGGTACCGTTTCGGTGAAGTGGTGACTGTCGTCTGGTTGAAATAAGTTCAAGAAAGAATAGGATTTTTTGCAGTGGTTTGGATGCAAAAGACACAGTGGACCTTTTCTTTGTATATAACAGTAAGACAAACTCAGACAAAATAGAAAGAATACTTTTGTGTGCATCTGCGATGATTGTATTTTCAGTGGGCAATCCTTTTTCCAAATGAGTTGTTAACCTTTGGAGAAAAGAATGTTGTTCTTGTACTGGATGAAAGGGAGACTTGGGAGCAGTGGTATGAGAATTGGAAACGGATGTTTTCCTTACCTGCACCACTTTCTAGCACTAGAAATCAGTGTAGATGGGCAAGGTTTATGGGTTAGAGTGAAGAGTTGTCTCATAAGAGGTTAAGGTATAGAAGACACAAGAGATATCCTTGTGTAGATGAAACAAATAGAGATATTCAACTCACTTATGACCTGCAAGTGATAGTTAGTGAAGGAACTGTCACTTTTGACTTGTGTTTCCTTATGTCACTCTTCCAAATCCATTTACTTACTGCTTCTGTTTCATCCTCAGTGTTAGAACCAGTGCACAGTATGTCACTAAACACTTAGTACTGAGGTGCTGTGTGGAGGCGGGGAGCACAGCCATTCTTGTCTCACTCAAATAATAAGTGTGACCAAAGCTAATTTCACTGAAATGTAACTCATCAGTATTGGAAATCATAGTTATGATAGAATTCAGCATAAGCATTAATGGTTACTGACTTAAAAAGCTCATTTCTTCATGTATACAAACACATATACACACATATATATATATATATATATATATATATATACTTAGACATATAGACATATATATGTTTATATGTAACAATATATTGTACATTTTATTTTTATATATAATTATATACTGTATATTTATATAATTTATTGATATATACATATATTTTTTATTTGAGAGAGGGAGAGCACAGCAGTGGGGAGAAGGACAGAGAGAGAGAGAACCTCAAGCAGGCTCCTTGCTCAGTGACAGGGGGCTCAATCCCACAACCCTGAGATTATGACCAGAGCCAAAATGAAAAGTCAGACACTCAACTGACTGAGCCACTCAGGCACCCCTATACTATATTTAATTATTTATTTACATATACTATAAAAAATATAAAAAATATATAAAAGTATATTACATATATTATCATATATATATATTGGAAACTGTGAGTATATGGTATTTTGCATACAAATTCATTGCTTGCATCCAGATATTGAAAAACAGTGTAGTAGAAACATTAGTGTATTCACATGAAACACTCATCTATAGTTAAAGTCTAAGATGGGTGACATAATGGTTGAAAATTCATTCAAATTCAGAAATTTATTGAGAACTTATTGCATGCCAGGCAATTTACACTTACTGTCAATTTACAATTGCATTTGAAGAATTCACAACCTAGTCTGGTGGAAAGATATTGAAACTAAATATTGCAATATCACTCACTAAATATTTGTATCAGAATTAAAGGGAAATAAGCCTACTCTAGGCTTCAGTGTCCTGAGGAGTTATTCAATAGGCAGTGAGATTCAAACCAAATCCTTAAAGATGAATAGCCATTAGCCTTGTCCTGGACATTTGATAGGCTTACAAGAAGGAAGAAGGGATTCCAGTTGGAAATTACAGCATGAGAAAGGTGAAGGGGTCTTGAACCAGTTTACAAGCCTTGTCTTTTCCTGGTCTTTGTGATTTTGCTTCACAGTAAATGAATAGGGAACAGTTCTGTCTTTGCTATTACCGGTCTCCTTTCCACTAATCTTTAAAGTAAAGTGAGTCGCCAAATAACTTGGAAGGACCCAGCCCACTGTTGCGTTTTTTATAAGCCTTATGTTTCGCCGGGTTGCCTGGTTCAACACTCACCTGTCCTCTTCTGCCACCTCAGATAAATTACTTGATCTCTCTGGCCTCAGGTTCCTAATTTATACAATAGAAATAATAAAAGTCTCTATCTCAAAGGAGTTTTTGAGGAGCATATTATTAATTTTCGTTTGAAAATTAAATATGTTAATAGACATCGAGTAAAATACATCAGCATTGCTATGAACCTTTGCAGCCATAATCCTTTTCCCTACGGCTCTCAGACAGTGACTTCCACCTAATAAGAAATCAAGGTGTGACAGTTTCTGCGTGCTAGATCAAGCTAGGTAGCTGGTTTAGGGAGACTGGGCCGTGAAGGAAGTCAGATAAATCTGGGTTCATATCCAAGCTCTATCCTTAACTGATTGTGTGACCTCATTAAACCTCATTGATGAATCATTAAACCTCAATGATTCAAAGTTGTTATCAAATGAAATGAATTTTTACAATGCTTGTGATATGGGACTCACAAATAAATAAATTACCTTATCATTATGTTTTAAGTGCATCATTAATAATAGTACTAATAATTACTGTTAAGTGATATACACTAAAAGACAATGTGCGTGGAAGATTATAAGACACCTTTACATTTTAAGATTTGAACATCAGCTTTAGGAGCTGAACTTCGAGAATCATTTTGCCTGAGTATCAATTTTCTCTTCCCTGACAGTCTTTGTATTCATAGGTTTCAAATATGTTTGAACAGGGCCTTTTACTATGACTTCCCTCACTGTAGGAACTGGAAAGCTAAACACTCGGTTTTACCAGAGTGTCTAGTGACGGGGATTCCAGATGCATTTGGGGTTCAGCCAGTCAGATACTGGTGGGAGAACTGGAGCATGGAAGCAAGGCACAGACTTCAGTGTTGCTCACCATGCACGTTCTTCGTGCTGGCAAGTAGGGGTGGACAGTCATCGAGTTTTCCTGCGGAAGTGGTCTGTCGCAACCATTCCAATGGTCCAAAGGCAAGACGTTTGCTATTCATTTCATGGCGGTACTTACAAATAAGCAGGTCGTGGCTCTTGATCTGGGTCAGCAGCTCATGGTGAGAATCTGTTAGAGCAGCTTACAGGCTCCCATTTGAGGTAATGTGTTCCTGGAGCTGAAAGTTTCAGGGGCATTTTCCCAGCTCCCTACTTCTCGAGTGTCCCAGATTTACCATTTTCCCTGGCAGACATGTCCCAAAGCTTTATTTTGAAATCGTTTCTGGACGTAAAGCATGGAACAGATTTTTGAGCCCCACCAAAATTTTCTTTCTTCTCTTCAATTCCTTTCAGTTTAAGACAGGTGAGATGTTTTCGGTTACCTGAGACAGATTCCTGTGGCGATAGTGATGATGCTGATCGTGGTTTGGAACACGACTGGTTTTCTCAGCTATACTTTCTTTTATGCAGCATTAATTAAGAAGGAGATCGAAGCTGCTGCTTATTACACGGACAAAACCTTCTTAGATCGTTGTATCAGGGGATGTCAGGACATTGAGATTAGTCTGCTTTGTTGAAAGGGCATTTTTCATTAAGTGAGTGAGTGCTAAGTTCAGTAGAAAAGAGACTTGGGGTGACTTTGATTTTGAATAAGCTTTTAAGAAAGGAGCATCGCATGGGTCTGACGAAGGACCTTAGTGCTGGTTACTCATACGCTGCCACAGAACTCTGACGGTTTACAAACCGCTTCGGATGTAACAGACAGCATTCTGAAGGGAAGTCGTAGGTCTAGCACATTTGCTATTATGTCTTTGCGCTTGTATAAATTAAAGCTGCCAAAATGCCTTTCATTTTTTTTTAATTTAAGTTTGGTCAAAAGATGTACTCCAATTGCAATTTTGTACATTTCTGTATCAAATTACATTTTCCAGGGAAATTACTATAAAACCCTAAAAATAGAAGTTTATAATAGAAAGTGCCAGTTTAATTCATGAAAACCCACAGAAGCACAATAATGTGAATTTTTCAGTGAATTACACTCAGTCTATTGCAGATAAAAATATGCATAAAAGAAAGAAGTACTGAGGAATGCTTTGGAAAAGCCAACACACTCTGCTTTTATCATTTTTTGGCAACAAAAAAGATTACTTCTGGGATTTTTTTATGAAATTACATGTATTGTTCATAATTGTCATGGCTGAGAAAAATGAAGGCTGCTGGATGTCCAAAATAAAGCAGCTTAGACTATAGTAAAATTGATAAAAATCGTAGTATAATTTCGACTGGCTAGAGAACAGGACATATTTTCTGATTAGGCCTTCTAGTTTGAGATCACCATTTTCCTTCTACATAAATATGTTTATTGATTTAAATAGTTAAAATATCAGCATCTATGAGTTCTAGGAAACAAGGGGGAACATTTTGGAACTCCAAATTTTTTCATAAAACATAAAAACACAAAATCTGAATGTACAAAAATATAGGGGCAGGAGATTCAAGTGGTAGATAGGGCTTTTCTGGCATAAGATTCTTCTCGTAATCTTGAAAATGGATGTCTGAAACAGTACTTAAATTATGTTTCCTTCTTTGTGTGTAAATGAAATTAGTCCGACTCTTAGGGCAAGAGAAAAGTTAACACAAATAGGGGAAAATATTGAATAGCACATTAACTCTAATTCTAATCGGATCAATGGGCTTGTTTCAATGTTAACTTTACAGTCGATGTGATTTTCCTGTGCCAATCAAATGTTTATTTTGCATCCATGCTTTTGCTAGAGAGTGTAAATTTGTTGACGTTCTAACTTGGCTTATTACATTGCAACTTATGTAACTGGAGAGAGTCTTTCTTAGGCCATTTTTAGTGTCTGCTTCGTGGGTGATACATTCAGCAAGTCCAGCTGAATACATGGATTTGTAGCATGGTGAACATTCAGCCTTATTGCATCTTTTCTACCTTTCATTTATTTTAACTTTTTACTATTCTCATAATCATTCTTATTTTCTTATGTTATTTTTCTAGAAAACCTCCATCCATCCTGCCTCCACTTCTCAATCCTTTTCTGGGATTTTTGAGCAATTTCAAAGAACCACGTTTAATCGGGTGCCCATATTTTTTCTAAAAGTACACAGTGCCATACACCTTTATTTTAAAATGTAGCATTGCAAGTAGAAAGCTCAGATCACATTACTATCGGAACTGAGGGCAGGTACCGTACTCACGTTGGGGCGAGTGGGGGCCAGGAACTTCTTCCACACAGAGCTGACCTATAAACGGTTTTAGAAGATGAACAAAGAGGATCTGGCTATGACAGAGTCATCTTCTGGGGTCACCCCAAATGGCCACATCTTATGGCTTTCCACAAATTAAATTCATGAATCTTTTTCAAATTGTTTATAATGAGTTTGCCTTACGTTATCTGACTGCTCTGTCTTATAGCATTCATCATGTATTTATACTTATTATTACAATATTTATAAATTTTCCTTTCAGGTAGCTACTCATCTGATTATCTTATGATCTCCACATAGGAAGATTTTATACTGGTTCCCTACAGAATTCAGATGTACCCGTGTCACTTCTGCATGGGACAATAAAATGTGATTAGAAATAATGTTTATTAGTCCTGGGAAAAAAAGCATTAAATACCCAAATTGTGGTTCATCATATTGCCTTTTACTGTGTGTGGTAGGCAGAATAATGCCCCCAAGGATATCCACGCCTATTCCCCCCGAATGTGTGAATATGTTACCTTACATGCAAAAGGGACTTTACAGATGCGATTTACGTAAGGACCTTCAGTTGGGGGCTGCTTACTGACGATGCCCAGAAGGAAATGTGACTATAAAAGAGCACAAAAGAGACAGCTGTGTCAGAAGCACTTAACCCACCATTACTGGCTTTGAAGATGTGGAAAGGGCGAGGAACCAAGGAGTGTGTTTTGGTTTCCTAGGGCTTCTGTAATCGAATCAGAAAGTTGGTGGTGGAGGCCAGAAGTCCAAAATTAAGAATCACATTCCTGCTAAAGACTCTGGAAGGGGGTTCTAGTCCTGGCTTCTTCAAGCTTTGGGGGTTGCCAGCCTCCTTGGCTACGGTCACTTACATCACTTCTATGTCTGCCTCCAACTTCACATCACCTTCTTTTCTACCTGTCTGTTTAATCTCCTTCTCCCTCATTTTCAGAAGGGCAACAGTTATTGGAATTTAGGAACCCCGCAGACAACCCAGGATTAGTTCCTCCTCTCAAGATCTTTAATTTAATCACAGCTTTTGGCCATAGAACACAATATTTACACTTTTACCATATGAGGTAATATTCACGGGTTCTGGGGATCGGACGCGGACAGAACTACTGGGGGGGGGGCACCATCCAGCTCACTACAGTGGGTGACCTCAAGCAGTTTGCGAAAGCAAGAAAGTAGTTTCTCCTGAAGAGCCTCTGGAAGGAATGCAGGCCTGCCCATACCTTTATCTTAGCCTGGTGAGACCCTTCTCGGACTCCTGACCTTCAGAAGTGCACGGCAACAGATTTATGTTGTTTTAAGTCACTGAGCCAGAGAGAATTTGTCACAACAGCAATACAAAAGAAGACACTGTGCCTAGGCAGTTAGCAACGTCGCGGATGGAACTGCTCTGTTGCCCAAGTGGGGACGTGTGGGGTGGAGCCATAGCTGATGGACAGGTGGGAGCATCACTCAACCCTTGGCATAAATTACTGAGTTTTGAGGTATTCTGGAATGGCAGCGTAACCTCGCCTGTCCCCGATGATAAACAACTCTTTTGTTTTTAGCTTTTTCAGAATGAGGGAAATAAAAAATAAAACAAAGCAAAATAAGCAAACAAGAAAAGAAACATGAGATTTGAAAATAGGCAGGCATAATTTCTTAAATGTCTCTTTTATTTGTTGTAAGAGATTAGACGGATCCCTCAGTCATTCTGATCTTGTTCATTTTTGTAAAATGAAAATAGAAATAACTGAATTTCCGGTTGTGTTTAAGCCTAACATGCTTGCAGAACTATAATTATGCTTAAATGGACAGGCTACTAATTATTATTCTTTCAGAATGTTAAATTATCTTTATGCCTTTAAAAAAAATTAGCACTGTCTAGTTTCTTCTACTCAATTTACTCTTACGGTCCTTGACATTATTGTTCTCGAATCAGCAGTAGGTTGTCAGTTTGAGTTTTGACCACATATGAAGAAGAAAGTCCTGCACGGATTAATGTAATTCCTAACTATCTGCCTTTTTCCTTGCTCGCATAATCTTCTCTTTTGGAGCAGAGCCAACAGACTGGCATGAGTATTGCACATTTTATTCAGTTTCAATTATGTGTTAAAAATAATCCTGTTGAGCTTTTTATCAGGTAACAGATTCTTGAATTTACAAAAATCTGTTTGTTTTCATAACCCATGGAATTACTTTCCTTTTGATGGTAAACCTCGAGAGCACGCCTCAAGATGAGATAGCTAACATGTGATAAAATATTATGATTGACCCTACACATGAAAGGTCATTGAATAGGTCCACTCCTTATAACCCAGGATAAAATTTCTATTATCATTTCAAAAAAGATGCATTATCAAAGACACAGTAAAAATATCACTGTATGCAACAACAAAGATATTGCAATATCCTCGTAAAAAAAATATGTACTATACTTCTCTCTCTACAGGTACTTTTTTATATGCTATGTAAAAAGGAAAAAGCAAATTGTATACATGAATTGCTGTAGCTTCTGTAAATATTTATATAAGGTGGTATATAACAAACATATTTGCTATTTCACGTGACACTTTAAAAAACGATAGTTTGGATTTACAATTTGGTTTTAAAGCAGATGCATTTTTCTACAGCTTTAAATACTATGGTCACTTTTCTAAAACATTCATTATTTTGTTTTTTATGAATATTTTGCATCCTATGTATGGGCATTCATGTGTATACACTTAGGTATACATGCATTCAGATAAAAATGAATGTTGTTATTATTCTAACTCTTCTGAAAACCTAAATGTAAATTTCATTGCATAATATATATTCAGAAGCATATGGGCTTTTTTGTTCAATTTTGTTTTCTTTCAAAACATTGACGTTGATAATTTATAACCACCCAAACCAGTAATTGGGGAAATAAAAAAGGCCTCTGAGCTAGCAGACTTATGAATACATGCTGTTAGAAATAGAATCCTCAAAAAAGTAACACAAGAAGAAAGCCTGAAGGTAGACTGAAAAGTGATATTACTGATAAATGGAAAATATCATTTACTTGGGCTTAGCAAAGTTGAAATATGTCTTTTTTAACAAATATGAGATATATTCCTGCGCAAACTTCTCACAGCGTTTGCTAATAAGAAAATAGTGACTTGGAATGAAAACTTCCTGAAAGGAATCCAATTTTGTATGTTTCCAGAGGAACAAAACAAACTGAAACATGATTAATTAGTTACGTTTAGCATCACTAAGAGCAAGTTTATGAATAAGTGGTTGTGTTAAATTTACAGTGACTGTTAATACCAATATAACAATCAGGATAATTTAGTTATATATCAGTGTTCTTTGTAGCATTCAGATACTCACCTTTTTCTACTCCACGATTTTTTGCCGGTATGTGCCATCTAATAAGGATGAAGTGGAATTCAGTGAAGTACTGAGAGGTGGTAGAATATTCTTTGATAGCTGTCATGTCTCAATAAACTGAATTACATGTCTACCGTGTACCCTCTGAAAACATCAGAGTTACCATCTACTTGTGTCATGGAAAGGTAAAAAGCTCAAAAGCATGATTGTTTATGTGTTTGCCGTTAATGAACAAGGAAAACATATATTGATACCCTCGTTATATGTTTGATTCATAGTGACTTAAAATGTTTCACTCTAGAAACAATGGTTAATTTTTTCCCACAGACAGCAATGATTTTCTTTGCACTTAAATTTCTGTAAACAAGTTAATTGGGGACTTCTACAAGGCAGCAGAGAAAATTTTCTGTTTGTATAAGAAAAGAGTGTGTGCGCTGTGCTGTAGGTGCATATAGACTAATCAGGGTAAAACTTCCTGAGATGCTTGTGGCTTAGGGAATAATTGACTCAAATGAATTTTTTTTTAATGTCCCAATTCAACCCCTGACACGAGAACATCTTTTACTTAAATGGTACTTAAATAGTGAGATTTTCACTGGAGTCAGCAACTCTTTTTTAATTGGACTGTTTAAGTCATGAATACGGAATCTAATTATTAGCATGTGGGTGTTGATGGATATGATTTCATCGTGAGCTTTTTCACGGCACTCTGCTCTTTCCTTCCCTGCTTGTGGGTTGGAAAGGGAAGGCATGATCTTACTACCTCCAATGAAGTTGTGCTTCCAGTACAACCAACGGAGAACAGAATAGCCAAATAATCACTGGAAATCTGAGAGGGAGCACTTGTATTCTTTATCAACTTGTTGGCCCCCCCAAGAACACAGCCGTGCAAGGAAAGGGGATCTCCCCCTCCTAAATGGGAGACCGCGTCACCTCCCACCTCCCACCCACCCAAGACATATTCTGAGTTGCTAGAATGGGAACTGTGGTTGGGACTGGGGTTTGGTGGGAGGGAGAAGGGCTTCTCTAGATTTCACATGAAACAGTGTTGCAATGTGTAAATCTGAACTTTAAACCAAATCAGAATGCCTGTTGAAACATTTTATTGTGAAAAAAATCGAGGATGCACAAATAATTTGAGAACATTGTAAAACAACCACATATCATTGCTACTCATCTTTAATAATTATCAACATGCGGTAGTTTTGTTTCATTTATAAATCCTGACCTCCCAATCCTCTTCTCTCTTGCTGATGTTTTACAACAATGCTAAGACTCCAGTTTAACCCACAAATTTTCAGTACATATCTCCATGACGTAACACTTTTTAAAAGACAAAACCTTACTATGCCTAAAAATTAAATAATAATTCCTTAGTGTTATCTAATATCCAGTCCATCTTCAAAATTTCTCAACTGAACCATAAATAACTTTTTATAGAGTTTTGTTTTTTTGTGTTTTGTTTGTTTGTTTGTTTTTTCCCCAATCAGGGTAAGAATAAAGTCACTGTTGCATTTAACCTGTATGTCTCTTAAATTTCTATTAAACCCTAGGGTTCCAAATACTTCCTTCTCTGTTTCTATTTATATGTTAGGGAAATTGGACCCTCTGTCTTGAGAATTTAGCACATTTTTCAATGCATGATGCTCCCTTGTGGAATCTTTTAACAGATTTCTGTTGAAAGTGCCTCAAAAACTTCCTGGGTGTGATCTGAAACTGGCCTCCTTACACGGAGGGCAAGGAGAGACCAAAGAAAGAGGTAGGCCGCTCCAGATGGGTAGGTGCAAGGGACTAAGCAAGGGAACTTGTATATAAGGTTTGCCTTCGATAACGAGGCAAGTGGATCACATCCACTCACTAGAATCTTGAAGGTTTATACAATAACAGCTTTAGCTGGGCTCCGTCATGTGTACCAGCCAGGTCTCAGCATCACTTCACTGTCTCAAGGTTGTGTCCTTGGAGTAGCCTCTGGGAGTGGGGACATTCCAAGGACAGAGAACGGTTTGAGGAGCCTCTGATTGACTCATCCAGCTCACAGGTCAAAAGGGCTCATCATGCCCTTTTTGATGACCTCATCGCACACTCCACCCCTCAGTGACCTACTCTTACAATTTCATAAGCACCACCACCCACCTCCCCGCAATGGGATCTCCCCCTGTGCCTGTGTCCTGAGCCATCGTCAGGGTTTCCTAAGCGAGGAGGTGGCTCCTTTGGCTGCTATCTGGCTGCCCTGGAGGCAGATACCACAGTTACAACATAGGCTCATGCAAGAGAAAACACTATTTTTTTTTCCTAATGACTCACAAAATCATTCACAATTTTTTCCACCCCATGATCTGAACCACTGCTTTATAAAGTCTCCTATACTGAGGGTCAGATTACTTAGGGCATTCACTTGTGTCCTTATGTAATTTCATAAAGGTGATACATTAGCAGACTCACGAATATGAACACACAGCATTCTGTTTGGATAACGGTACAGGTGTGTCCTTGCGAAGCAGGTAGAATGTCCAAGTCCATCCTATTTTGGAGGACAGCTTTCCTCATCAGAGACATTTCAGAGTTCAGTAAGGACAGGCTTTGTTGGCTATCCCTCAAGGTTTGCTTAGTGAATCTGGTAAGTACTTCTGTGTGTTCTATAATGTCTGCCAGGCCATTGGAGGAAACAAAAATGGAGACCAAATGATCATATCAGTGAAAGACAGAACACACCCATCTGGCCTTCAGGAAAGGAGGATTGGCGGCTGTTTTCACCATAATGCAGATTCTCCCCTCTGTCCAGGGAAGGCCCAGAGGATAACGCCCAACCACCCAGGTGGAAGCCATCCAAAGAATTGCACTATACAGCCACTGGCCTCCATTTGGTCTTACCCAATGAATATGCAGGCAGTGTGACCAGTCAGTGCCAAACCAGTCATTATCCCTTAACATGACTTTCCAGTTTAGGGAAAAGGAAACAAGGCCAGCTTTCTTTAAAAAAAAAATTTGCTTTCGGAGGTGATGGATGTGTATTACCTGTTTGTGGTGATGGTATCAGAGGTGTGGGCATATGTCCAAACCCATCAAAATGTGTGCATTAAATATATACAATTTCTTGTATATTAAGTATACCTCAATAGCTGGAAAAATACATACATCGTATTCTAGTTTACAAGAAGAAAGAGGGAGAGAGAAGGAGAGAGAGAGAAGGGAGGAAGAAAGGAAGGAAGGAAAGAAGGAAAGAAGGAAAGAAAGGAAACCTGACAGATTCTGAAGTAATGTAGTATAGCATGCCAAGAACCAAACGTTAATCTTCTGAAAATCAGAGCGCTATTGACTCGACGTTGTAGTAAGAAACAAGAATCAAACTTCAGAACCTACCTAGGTGAAGGACAGTTCTACACACAGCATTCTGGTATTTGGAAGTTCGGGTAGGTCTTACCCTAGTTGCAGAGGAACACCAGAGAAGACAGAAACAGCACATTGGCAACATGGCCCTGACTCCTCTTAGCGTATGACTGATCGAGCCATCCATTACCACTGTGTCTGACTAGTAAGGCAGAGAGGGTCAGCATTCATGGAAGAAGATGACACCATCTTGAACCTCACTTACACAAGTATCTGGCGACCAGTTAGTAGCTATACATGTAAATAATATGAACTGTATTCAAATGCAAATACAATTTGAAAATCCAGTTTAAAGCACAGAAACCAAATTGAAATGAATCCAAAGCTAATACAGACTTGGTGTTACCAACAGGGACAGAAAATAGACAGATGGAAAAATGAATGAAAGAATGGCTAAACTCACCAGAGAAATAGAATTTATAAAATTTTCAAATGAAAATTATGACAAATATAAATTAACTGAAATTATGAACTCAATAAGGGAATATAACAGTATATTAGACATAAGAGAATAAACACTTTGGGAAGTGTTATTATTTAAATCATGGAAAAATTAATAGAAAATAAGGGTGTTTTCAGAGAAATAAATCTGAAAGGAGGCAATGCCAGCTGACATGCATTAAGAGAAATATTAACGACAGTGCTTCAGGTAGAAGAAAAGTGATTGCATATTTGAGCACAGAAATACATAAATAAAGAGAATACATGTGAAATGAAAGCAATTATGAAATAAGTATGCAAGTTGTAGGGAGTATTGATTAGAATTTTTTTTTAAATTTTTTTTAACGTTTATTTATTTTTTTGAGACAGAGAGAGACAGAGCATGAACGGGGGAGGGTCAGAGAGAGGGAGACACAGAATCTGAAACAGGTTCCAGGTTCTGAGCTGTCAGCACAGAGCCCGATGCGGGGCCGAACTCACGAACCGCAAGATCATGACCTGAGCCGAAGTCGGACGCTTAACCGACTGAGCCACCCAGGCGCCCCTGATTAGAATTTTTTTAAATGAATCAGGATCTGAGTTTTTTTTAATGTCTATTTATTATTTTGAGACAGAGACAGAGCATGAGCAGGGGAGAAGGAGAGAGAGAGACACAGAATCTGAAGCAGGCTTCAGGCTCCGAGCTGTCAGCACAGAGCCCAATGAGGGGCTCAAACTCACAGACTGTGAGGTCATGACCTGAGCCGAAGTCAGACACTCAACCTACTGAGCCACTCAGGCGCCCTTAATTAGAATTTTTAATGTTCTTTGTAAGTCATGTTCAGAGAGGCAATTTTGAGTTCATATGGAAATTCATTGGTTGCTAAGCAGAATAGAGTTTAAGGGGAAAAAATGAAATGTAAAGATTAAAAAGATCAATACTATGTAATTTACAGGGAAGACAATTTTTTTTAAGAGAAGGAAGCTCAGAGCAAAATCCTGTTCCAGAAGGTTAATTTTTAAATTAATATATTTATTCATCATTTGTGTCTTTCACAGAAGGACTGAAGGGATTCCCAGAAAACATAGTTAAAATGCACAGAGACTGAAAAATAAAAATGACGCTTACCTGTCAGTGCTCTTTACCACAGTGGTTATAGAAGTGCTCTCTAATGCCAAAAGGAGAATATCTAACTTCCTCCCACTTCAAGAGACCATAAGAAAAGGTCAAGACAGGGTACAGAGAGAGAGAGAGAGAGAGAGAGAGAGAAAGAACTTGGGACATATGTCTTATTAAGGTGCATGAGTGAAGTGCTTTGGGATTCTTGGGTATGGTCAGATTGGTCAATTAAAACCAAAAAGGGCAGGATTTTGGTAGATTCCATGGGGCTCTTATCTAAGGGGTGCACAAGGGGAAGCCCCTGGGAAGTGGGAGAGACTGTTGATCCTAAGTGCTATGGAGAAGTCATAACAGGAACTTTCTTTTGCTTCTGAGTCTGGGGGCTGCTATCCAGGGCATGTGTTTGCATGGGGGGCGGGAGGCAGGGCTAGTGTCGGTTGAAGATTCCTACAGGACATTTGGCCACACTACATGGATGCCGGGCAGCAATACTATAAAGTATCTTAGCTAAACTCTTTTCAATGACACATGAAAAAAAATTCTTTTTGTAGGAAAGAAACAGCAGCTGAATTTCAACTAAATATTAACTTATCCCTTTTGTATAATTTGGTTAAATTCCTCTCATGCTGAGGCTTAGAATTCTTAATTCTCTTTCTAAATCTGTCAGTAAATTCCCAGATGGTTAGGGAGCAGTCCCTTTGGTTCTTTTGGTTACTTTTTATCATCTATAAAATGAAGTGCTTTGACTGCATTATGTATGATATTCTAATATTCCACATTTAGTGACTTTGACTTTGCTTAGGCCTAAGTACTTGAGAAATATTCAATCTTCAGGTAAGGAAAGTGAAGAGAGAAAGATACTAATTATGGGTGGGGGATTAAATTATAGAAAGATAGATGATAGATAGATATAGATAGGTGAGGATAGATGATAGATAGATGCTAGAATTCAAAAATAGGTTACTACTTTTGTTACATAACTTTGGCTTGTATGTTTTCTCTTTATTTGGAGAGCCTGTAATTCAACCACATAATGAAGCAGAAGTAATGTTGCACCTGATGAATGTAGACAATCTAAACATGAAATAACGACTGTTAGCCAAATTAACCACTCAGGAAACAACAGATACTGGTGAGGATGTGGAGAAAGGGAAACATTCTTACACTGTTGGTAGGAATGAAAACTGATACAGTCACTGTGGAAACCAGTATGGAGGTGCCTCAGAAAGTTAAAAATGGAATTACCCTATGACACAGCAATTGCACTATGAGGTATTTACCCTAGGTATACAAAAATACTGATTTCAGGGGGCACATGAGCCCCGATGTTCACAGAAGCATTATCAACAACAGCAAAACTATGTAAAGGGCCCACATGTCTATCAACTGATGAATGAATAAAGAAGAAGTGGTATATATGCACGATGGAGCATTACTCGGCCATCAAAAAGAATGAAATCTTGGGGCATCTGGGTGGCTCAGTTGGTTAAGTATCTGATTTCAGCTCAGGTCATGATCTCATGGTTTATGAGTTTGAGCCCCATGTCAGACTCTGTACTGACAGCTCACAGCCTGGACCCTGCTTCCGATTCTGTGTATCCCTCTCTCTCTCTGCCCCTCCCCTTGCTCATGCTCTGTCTGTCTCAAAAATAAACATTAAAAAAAGAATGACATCTTGCAATTTTCTTTTTTTTAATTGTTTTTACATTTATTTATTTTTGAGAAATAGAGAGAGTTAGAGCGTGAATGGGGAAGGGGCAGAGAGAGAAGGAGACACAGAATCCAAAACAGGCTCCAGGCTCTGAGCAATCATCACAGAGCCTGACACAGGGCTTGAGCCCACAAACCGTGAGATCATGACCTGAGCCGAAGTTGGATGCTCAACCGACTGAACCACCCAAGCGCCCCCAAATCTTGCTATTTTCAATGACATGGATGGAACTAGAAAGTATTATGCTAAGCAAAATAAGTCAAAATGAGCAAAAATGCTAAGCAAAAATAAGTCAGAAAAAGACAAATACCTTATGATTTCACTGATATGTGGAATTTAAGAAACAAAACAATTGGCTATATGGAAAGGGGTGGGGGAGAGAGGGAAGCAAATCATAAAGACTCTTATTCATAGAGAGCAAACTGAAGGTTGATGGAGGGAGGTGGGGGGGTGGGCTAGATGGGTGGTGGGCATTAAAGAGGGCACTTGTTATGATGTGCACTGGGTGTTGCATGCAAGTGATCAATCACTGAATTTCGACTCTTGAAACCAATATTACACTGTGTGTTAGCTAACTAGAATTTAAATACAAATTTAAAAGGAAAAACCAACAACTGTCAGCCAACCTCAACTTCAGAAGTTTGATTTTAGAATCCCACATAAGTATTGCTATTCAGACGAAAAGAAAAAAACAAAACAAAACATTATTTTAAGCTCTCAAAGATTTTTTCTAATATGACATATATAATCTAAAATTTAACCAGGAGTAAGATATATTAAGACTTTTCTAATTGTTTTCCTTTTTTTCTAGAAACATATTTATTATGTGATCAAAAATAGTTTCATACAACATACCAGCTTCTGATGGGGATATAGTAAACTTTCTATAATCCATGGTGCTGAGAATTGGGAATTGCATGGAACATAAGGAGTTAATGGCAGTCGGAAATTACCCTGTTAGACATTATTCATCATAGTGGTATCATAATGTTGCATTTTGTCTTTCAAATAAATAATTGTTCTGGAAAAGCAGAAATTATCCTGGTTTTGATAACAATTAATGGCCCTGCACTTCATAAATCACACGCCAAGTCTTGGCGTCCTCCAATTGTAAAATGGGCTATATATGGAAATGAAATTAGATATGAAAAGTTCCAAGGACAGTGCCTGATTCATAGAGTTGTAGACATAGCTTTATTACCATATTGTCAAAGCCCAGAGAATTTCAATAAATTGACTACAAGGGCAGTATTTTAGCCACCAAATTATCCTCAGAATTTAAATCACTGCCTGCAAATTCTCTTCTTTTTGCCCATAATTACTCTCTTATCACAAGAAAACTGAGAGAGGATAAGGCTAAGCATAGATAGACATCAATGAGAGAAAGGAGAAAAAAAGAGGAGAAGACAGAATGTAAAAGTGGATTATCTACAAAACTGGAAACCGCCATCTGGATCACTGAGAATAGAACAGAATACAGGTAATGAAAGATCGTAGCAAATGGGCAGGCCTGATTGTAGAATATGAAAAAGAATACAGTTTGTTTCCATTAGTTATACATATTTTACAGCATGTTCTAGTACTAACTACTATTGCTATAGAAGACCTCATGGTCTGAGAAGGCTTATCAGAATCATGTGAAAACAGTTGTCTTTCATATATTCCTGATTGGGAAGTCAGCACACTGGCCCTTTGCTGCCTCCCAGCACCAGCAGGATCCAGAACCGCTCTCCAGAAACATGCCCACCAATTCAGACTTGGACAGACTCATTCCAGAAACACTAGAATCTACCCAGACCTAGAGTCCATTGTTAATCCTAAATATTTAGAATCCTACCTTTTTACGATGTTGTTGCGACTTGTATGTTTGCCAAGGTTTAAAGGTTTGCAGAATGTTTGAACATCTTGAACATCACCAGATTCACTGGAAAAGTTCACAATACAAGGTGAAATTTACTGCTGGATATGGAAACTAGGAGATCAGAGGGTTTTTTTCAATAATGTATGCTAATGTTGGATTGCGGTGTGTAGAACGTCCTGTAGGAATCTCACCAAAGTTGGCTCACAAACTGCCACGTAGAGAGATAAAATTTACATAAATTAAATGATGAATATAAAGAACCAGGAAAAGCCTGCAAGAAGATAAGAAAACCAGTAAATTATATTCTTGTAGTGTAATTTAATAGATTCTTGAGCCAATGCATGCTTTAGTATCCTAGATCTTTGGCAAATGTACCCATTTTTTAAAAGGTGTTACTACAGTCCTTGTGGGAGAGAACAGAAAGTAAAATATTCAAATTCATTTTATAATTAATAGGGCATTACAGTTTTACATTTGACTAAATTGTAAATGTGCACTAATGTGGGTAAAAACCCAACATCTTTTCATAATATCCCCGTTTTGAGTTTAAGTGTCAGATAAAACATTTCAGAGGGTTATTTGTTAAACCATTACCTTAATAAAGCTGCTGGATACATTGCTTTTCAAAATTTCTAACCTTTAAAATTCCTTAATTTATTATGAATAAATTTATTATGTCCATAATAGCATCATTTCCTGGGAGTTGCCATTTGCACCGGCTGTTTATGAAAGTGATTTTATTGAAGAAAATGTTTTCCTTTGATTACGAATATTCTCTTCCCTATTTTACGGCTAATTGGTTCTCTAGTTAATTTAATTCAAAGACCTATAAAATAACTTTATTAATGTCCATGTATAGAAATGTATGTCAACTAAGAAGAAATTCATTGAACTTGAATAATGAATTTCTTACAATCTCAAATTATTGTTTGAAGCACTTTAGAATCTTCAATCAAGTCTCCATAGACAACGTTCAGTTGTTCAGTTAGCAGTCAATAACAAATTGACTAACCATCTTTTGCAAACTCTGGAATGGATGCTATGTTGGGAGACATAAAGAGTGGCATGTATTATTTATTTATTTATTATTATTTTAAGTAGGCTTCATGCCCGGGGTGGAGCCCAATGAGGGGCTTGAACTCATGACCCTGAGATCAAGACCTGCGCTGAGATTAAAAGGCAGATGCTTAACTGACTGAGCCATCCAGGTGCCCCCCACCCTACAATGCCACTTTTGTATTTTACGTGGGGCCACAGTCCTAACATGCACCCACATAAATACCCAAACCACTAATTCAATACCAATTGCAAAAATCAAATAGCAAACAGTCAGTGAGAGGTGAATCCATAGAATGTGTGTAACAGGGAGTCTGAAAGGTTGAATTTTAAATATGTGAGAAGAAAAAAATTTCTTTTAAAAGTGACTTGTTTCTAGGGAAACAAAGCCTTAGCTAATGTAGACAAAGGCCACCTTTCTCCAAGGTGGTTTTGGAAAGTGGTGTGAATATTTTCACTAGACTACTCTAGTTAGAAATGAAATCCAGATTCTTACTCATTCTGCTGCAAAGTTCAGCTTTGCACTCACGGATTCACATGGCTCTGAGTGAAGTCATCGGGCACTTGAGTGCACCTTTGTCCTAAAAGAGAAACTCACTTCAGAAGTTTTTTTTTTTCCTTTCTTTTTCTTTTTTTTTTTTTTTTTTTAAACAAGTGTCCTGGGCTTAGTATCTGAGTCTTATCTTATAAAGAGTTGGCTAAAGGTTGCTCACAGGATGGGTGTGTGGCTGCCCCAGGAACTCCTGACCAGCTATTATGGACTCATGGGGTGTCAGGGAAGGGATGGGGTGTCATCAGGGAGGGTATGGGATATCAGGGAGGGGTTGAGGTGTCAGGGAGAGGATGACCCTGTGCATGTGTATGTGGGTGTGAGTCGGGGGGGGCGGTGCTTGTTAAAGAGTGAAATCAGAAATATAAAAGAACAGTGTTATTGTAAATCTGTGTCAGTTTCGCCCCAGACACCATTGCGCACTCTAAAATTGTGAAGATCTCCAGAATTATGAGAAATCACATGGTGTTTGTGCCTTTCGTGAGGAAAGCAGTAAAACCAGAAGAATGAAGATTTTCAGATTTTCCAGGTTTCAGTTCCCTCCAGACCCACTTCCATATTGTTGGTGAAAATAGTGAGGCAGGGTATTCTGGGACTTCAGCACCGGGGGAAGTTGTGACAATTTGTTAGTCTCAGGCGTGTGCCTGAATCCTGATTCAGAAGCCCAGGGCACCTGGACTAACACTGGGGTTCCAGAAGGGCACTAGGAGAGGAGAAATGAATCTGAATATTAAATAAAATGAACTTTATTTTTTATCTCGATCTGGTGAGATGCCACATTGATTATACATATGAACAAATGCATAGTAGCTTTTAGGTATTAAAATTAGCTGACATAAGATGGAATTAACCTGGAAATCAATCAAATAAAATAAATTTTCTGAGAGTGTATTTGTATTCAAGATGAAGGGAAGAGAGAGCAGAGGCATGGAGACAATAGTCACACTCAGGTATGTGTCACAGGTGAAGGAGTGAGGTATGTTGGATCCTTGTTCTACCATTTGTATATAATGAATTTAAGGACATACAAATGAATACTGGATTAAGGGAGTGTCAGAGTAAAAGTTCTTCTCTAAGACAGGCCATCTAGCTAGTAATATGTAAGACTGAATGAGGAGTGACAAAAGCTTTAGTGATAACACTATACTACTCCTGGGTTTATGTTATAACATAGGTGTTATTTTTTTTTTATGCCTCTATTGACAATAGCAGCACTAGTAAAAAATAAGAAAGCAGCCCTGCCAAGGATGAGCTGAAAGCTGGCCAGGCTCACAACTATCCCATGGTGTTCTGTTGTCAAACACAAGTGACTTCATATATCATGTTGGACAAGAACATCCTGTGACTGCCATGGAGTGACGGGAAAAAGAACGCTTTACGGCCACATCTGAGCTCAGATAAAAATGAAAAATGTGCAAGGCAGAAAATGCCCTGACCACCCCTCTTCCACCTAATGCAAGCAACTGCTGTTGCTTTACCAAGCACAGCTTTCATACTGCTCAACGCCTCCCGCTTCCTTGATAAAAATTACACAGGTACTCGATTATAGAAATGCACCGACTCACAGCCTCCCCTCTAAAGCAAACCATGATTTCTTGAATTTCCCCTTCAGTCATCCAATTTCAAGTCCAAATCCTATGACAAGCCCTTCCAAACACCGTCTTATTGAGATGGTCCATGGTCCCTCAAGATGTGGACTCCCGTTTGTAGCAAAAACTACCAACAGACCTTGTTCAGCTCCAGGTGTGTTCTTCGAGATCTTTGGCTGGCAAGCAGTGGCAATAGTGATCCCTACCTAAGAAATTAGGGGGTGTTCCTATCATTTGTTACTTTTATAAACACTGAGAAGCTGCCATTCATTAAGAACCTACCAAATGTAATGAATTTGGATAAGCACTTAAGAATGGTCACATCTAACGTACGAGTCACTAACACTGCATATTGTTTTAAGTGTTTTGCATATTATAACACATATACCCTACCACACTCCTATGAAGCATTTTACCTTTTATGGATAGGAAAATATAATAAATAATTTCATCCAACTTAGCCATTTTATGAGGATAATATTAATTCATCTTTTGATAAGGCAATGGGGCACGAAGAGTTTAAGAAACTTACTTAGGTCCACTTAACTAATGAATGACTGAGTTAAGATTCAAAATCAGGACTTGGGTGCCAGACTCCATATATCTAACTATTGTCTTTTACTTCAGTTCTGTATATTCATTTCGTTGAAGGACAGCAGAGGCTAACTTGTAGATCAAAGCCATGACTTACTTTCTTTCTTTCTTTTCTTTCTTTCTTTCTTTCTTTCTTTCTTTCTTTCTTCTTTCCTTCTTTTTAATTTTCTTTCTTTACTTTTTTCCCTTTTTTCTTTTTCTTTCTTTCTTTCTTTCTTCTTTCCTTCTTTTTAATTTTCTTTCTTTACTTTTTTCCCTTCTTTCTTTCTTTCTTTCTTTCTTTCTTTCTTTCTTTCTTTTTTCTTTCTTTCTTTCTTTTTTCTTTCTTTCTTAATATAATTTAGTGTCCAGTTGGCTAACATACAGTGTGTAAAGTGTGCTCTTGGCTTCTGGGGGTAGATTCCCATGGTTCATCGCTTACATACAATACCCAGTGCTCATCCCAACAAATGCCCTCTTCAATGCCTATCACCCATTTTCCCCTCTCCAACACCCCCCCCCCATCAATTCTTAGTTTGTTCTCTGTATTTAAGGTTCTCTCATGGTTTTTCTCCTTCCCTCTCTGTTTGTAACTATTTTTTTTTCCCTTCTCTTCCCTCATGGTCTTAAGTTTCTCAAGATCCACTATGAGTGAAAACATATGATATATGTCTTTCTCTGACTGACTTATTTCACTTAGCGTAATACCTTCCAGTTCCATACACATTGCTGCAAATTGCATGATTTAATTTTTTCTCATTGCCAAGTAGTATTCCCCATTATATATATATAAACCCCATTCTTCTTTATCCATTCATCAGCGGATGGACATTTAGGCTGTTTCCAAAATTTGGCTCTTGTTGAAAGCGCTGCTATAAACATTGGGGCACACGTGCCTCTATGAATCAGTACCCTGTATCCTTTGGAAAGTTCCTAGTAGTGCAATTTGTGGGTCGTAGGGTAGTTCTATTTTTAATTTTTTGAGGAAGCTCCACACTGTTTTCCAGAGCAGCTGCAACAGTTTGTATTCCCACCAACAGTGCAAGAAGGTTCCCGTTTCTCCACATCTTCGCCAGCATCTTCTGTTTCCTGAGTTGTTAATTTTAGCAACTCTGACTGGTGTGAGGTGATATCTGAGTGTGGTTTTGATTTGTATTTCCCTGATGATGAGTGACATTGAACATCTTTTCATGTGTCTGTTGGCCATATGTATGTCTTTAAAATTTTTTTAACCATTATTTATTTTTGAGAAAGAGAGCAGCGAAGGGGCAGAGAGAGAGGAAGACACAATCCAAAGCAGGCTACAGGCTCTGAGCTGTCAACACAGAGCCTGACGTGGGGCTCGAACACACAGACCATGAAATTATGACCTGACTCGAAGTCAGACACTCAACTGACTCTGCCACCCAGGCACCCCTGGATGTCTTCTTTGGAAAAGTGTCTGTTCACGTCTTCTGCCCATTTCTTCACTGGGTTATTTGTTTTTTGGGTGTTGAGTTTGGTAAGTTCTTTACAGATTTTGGATACTAACCCTCTATCCGATATGTCATTTGCAAATATCTTTTCCAATTCTGTTGGTTGCCTTTTAGTTTTGTTGATTGTTTCCTTTGCAGTACAGAAGCTTTTTATCTTGATGAGGTCCTAACAGTTTATTTTTGCTTTTAATTCCTTTGCCTTTGGAGATGTGTTGGGCAAGAAATTGCTGCAGCTGAGGTCAAAGAGGTTGTTGCCTGTCTTCTCCTCTAGGGTTTTGATGGTTTCCTGTCTCACATATAGATCTTTCATCATTTTGAGTTTATTTTTGTGTATGGTATAAGAAAGTGGTCTAGTTTCATTCTTCTGCATGTTGCTCTGTGTGTGTGTGTACATATATATATATATATATATATATATATATATGTATATATATAATTTATTAATTATTCAACTATCACAAAGAATAATATCTTGGGGCACCTGGGTGGCGTAGTAGGTTAAGATTCTGACTCTTGATATAGGCTCAGGTCATAATTTCATGGTTCATGAGTTCAAGCCCTGCATTGGGCTCTGCCCTGAGAGTGTGGAGCTTGCTTGGGATTCTCTCTCTCCCCTTCTATCTCTGCCCCCCCCCACTTCAAAATAAATAAATAAATAAATTTAAAAGGAAGAATGAAATCCTCCCATTTGCAATGACATGGATGGAAGTAGAGTATTATGCTAAACTAAAGTTAGTCAGAGAAAGACAAATACCAAATGATTTCACTCATGTGAAATTTAAGAAAGAAAACAAATGAACATGGTGGGGAAAGAAAGGTAAACCAAGAAACAGACTCTAACTCAAGAAACAAGAAAAATCCCAAATAAAAAATTTAACAGCACACCTAAAGAGACTAGAAGCAGAATAACAAAGAAACCCCAAGTCCAACAGAAGAGAAATAATAAAGATCAAAGAAATGATACAGAATCAAAAAACAAAAACAAAAACAAAAAACAAGCAAACAGTAGAACAGATTGATGAAACTAAGAGCTGATTTTTTTTTGAAAAAATAAACAGAATTGATAACCCCCTAACCAGATTTCTCAAAAAAAGAGAAAGAGAGAGAGAGAGAGAGAGAGAGAGAGAGAGAGAGAACCCAAGTAGGTAAAATCATGAATTAAAATGGTGCAGCCATTCTGGAAAACAGTATGGAGAATGCACCAGTTTACATTCCCACCAACAGCGGAAGAGGGTTCCCCCTTTCTCCACATCATCACCAACACCTGTTGCTTCTAGTGTTGTTTATTTTAGCCATTCTGATTGGTGTGAGGTGATATCTCGTTGTAGTTATGATTTGCATTTCCCTGATGATGAGTGATGTTGAGCATCTTTTTATATGTCTGTTAACCATCTGAATGTCTTCTTTGAAAAAAATGTCTATTCGTGTCTTCTGTGCATTTCTGAATTGGATTACTTAATTTTGGGGTGTTGAATTTGATAAGTTCTTTATAGATTTTGGATACTAACCCTTTATCAGATATGCCATTTGCAAATATCTTCTCCTATTCGACAGGTTTCCTTTTAGTTTTGCTGATTGTATCCTTTGCTGTGCAGAAGAATTTTATTTTGATGAAGCCCAGTAGCTTATTTTTGTTTTTGTTTCCATTGCCTCAGGAGACATACTCCAGTAACAAGTTGTTACAGCCAATGTCAAAGAGACTACTGCCTGTGTCTCCTCTAGGATTTTGATGGTTTCCTATCTCACATTAAATGTCCTCTAATTTTATTTGGCTTTGCCTCAACGACCTAGTTGCTTCTAACTATTGTAATTTTTGAGTTATACACATAAGGCTTAAAGGAGCAGGAAAATGGAAGGTTGGTGTCAGAGATCACACTAGTAGTTGACATCAGCACAGAATTCATCATGAATTATAGATCACAACAGAATTCAACTGCTCTCCAAATGCTGGAAATAGGTGAACTCGTTAATTCATTTGGAACAACCTGGACCATAACTTAGCAACTTATAATTAGCAAGGATATTTGGTGGTAATTTTGGCGTTTTGTAATTAGAGAGGTTGACAAACAATTATGTGAAATAACATCCCAAATATATGTAAATCATAAACAGATGACCGGATACTGCACATTCACCATATAGCTTTTAGAGAGAGTCTGTTTTAAGGTAGCACCAAGAAATATTGACCACAATGTGCTATACATGTTTTCTTCTTCCTCTAAAAAACGTGCAGCTTCTTAATTATTCTTGAAGCACTCCAGTAACACAGGCAGGACTAGAACAAAACTCTAATTTATAAAGAACATTAGAGAATATAAGATATTTAATGAGGAGACCATTAAATGTCAGTTCTGACAGACAGGCACTGGACAGATTTGTGGCTATTGCTATTTTAAGAAGATAGTGATTTTCCCAAATGTGTTAAAGGTGGTTTAATGTGTGGATTTCAACATGTTCCCAACAGAAGAAGCTAGATACTGTCTTCAGATACAGAGTGAGCTGGGATCTTTGGATGGCATTTTAACAGAAGACATTTCTCTTGCTTTCATAGTCGTTTGTTCAACACTTAAGTCTTCACTCAAGTGAGTAAGGTAATATTAGAGCTGGAGATAGGTATTTTTGCTAAGTACATTTGACTCATTAGTGTGTGCTCTTTTCTCTAATTTGTATGTTTTCCTCTTACAAGACTTTTATGGGTTATGAGTATTGGTTAATGTTTATTATCTATCTTGTAGTAAGGATGTCATCATGAAAGAGACATGTCTTTCTCTATTTTTCAATACTTACAGTCATAATTTTTCCCCAGGGATACTTCTAAAACTTTCAAAACTTCTTTCAATCATAAAATAAGTTTGATAAAGATGCTCTGTGATGTAGCATTGAGTGTTCCCATTCTTTTGTGTGGCTAGTCGTGTTTTCTGAAGATTGCAGCAACGATGTCCCCAGACCTTATTCTCTTCCATAATGTGATCTTGCCACTTTTCCTGACCTTTCAGGGGCAGGCTGGTTTCTGCTTTAACCAACAAAGTATGGTAGAAGCGATCTGATTTCTGAGGCTGCCAGAAAGGTCATGCAGTTCTACTTGGTTTTCTTGAGGTGCTTATTCTAAGAAGTCAGCAACCTTGTGGCTGTGTGGTCTACCATGCTCAAGTCCACATGGAGGTGCTGGCTGGCAGTCACAGCTAATCTCCACTAAGTCATGATCTGTGTAAGTGAGTCGTCTTATGAGTTTAGACCAACCTTCCTGCCATCTGAGTTCCACTGCAAGGTATCAATGTACACCAAGGGGAGCAAAGGTCAGCCAGCTGAGCCTGGACCATAGAAGTTATGAGCCTCACAAAAGGACTGCTGTTTAACACCACTAAGTGCAAAGTAACTTGTTGCACAATAGGAATCGGAACCATTTCTTATCAAATTAACAATGGTATAAAATAAATTATATTTAACAATTTCAAATGTATATTGGTTTATCCTTGATGGGAAATAACTTCATAATGTATGCAGACTTTATTGACTCTGTGAAACTACCACAAGGGTATGACCAGGTACATAGATAAAACATCAATGTACAAAATACTAATGGCAGCATTATTTATAGTAATTTTCAGTTGCATATGAATTATCCAACAATAAATGAATGTTGAAATAATTTCACTCAATGAAATCATAAACTCATTAATTTATACCATGTGAGAGCATTGAATAATATGTGTGCAAATGAGAGTTCACCCATGAAAGAGAAGAGACTCTAAGTATTCGAACACAGTTAAGGCAGAGAGAACTTTATACTGACAATCACCTTGACATGTAATGTAGGAAATGAGAAGCCAAGTGGAGGATGTTGGAGCACTGCACAGATGAGGGACACCAAGCTGAGGAACACAGGGAAGAGGCCCTATTGCCAACATGAGGGGTAGAATCACCAACAGAAACCAGAAGCACTGAAAGCAGGCTTACCAGGAGGATTTGGAAACATAGAGAACACTCTGACAGTGCAGGTTTTGCTCCCTATGACAGAGAGAGAAAAGAGAAGATGTGCCCTGGATTCTCCATTGTGTTGTCCTCCAATTAAACCGAACCAGAAGCTTGCTGACCCAGGAGCCATGGAAACACAGCACACAAAGTGAGCCCCTTGAAGTGCAAGGCAGGGCAGCAGAAGGGGAGAGAATGGGTCTAAGGAAAATAGGCCTAAGACCTACATGAGATAGGGGATGTGGAAATATTACTGGAATGGCAACCTGAATGCAAACATCTGGACACGTGTTCACACATACTTGTATGATGAATTCAGTCCATCATTTTAAACAATTTATGATTTTAAAGTGATTTAGCTCTAAGGAAATCTTAACTTGGCAATGATGAATGCTGAAATCTTAAAACAGAATGGTCAATATTGGTGAATTTCAATTGATAACACAAGATTTCAACAGCAACTTAGCTGGACCAATGAATTTTTAATCAATTTTCTTCATAGATAAAACTATCAAATGTTTTCTTTTTCTTTTTGGCTTTGTTTTATAGCAATTACTTTAATCAGCATCCTTTCTTTTCCTCTTAATTGTTAAGAAAAAATATATACACATATCAATTGCTTTATTATTTATGTCTATATCAAAATATAGTGATGACAATTTCTGGCATTTTAAGCTTTCTTTTCTGCACATTTAACTTCATGAAAAAGGTGGTGAGAGCACATGGTGCCTTAAAAATATTACAGCCAAGACAGTGAGGTGAAACATCCAGAAAAATCTCAGCAGATACAGGCCCTCTTCCTAATAAGAGGGGGAGTAGCTATGGAAGGAGGAAGCTCATGATCCCATATGTTGTGTTTAAAAAGTAATGCAGTGTTAAATAAAACATTCTTAATCTTAGTCCTCTAGAAATTCTGAAATGACGTTGTGTGTCCAGCATGTGCTTCTACAATCCTGCATGTAACAATCTAGGAGACACCTCTTCCCCCAGTTGTTGGCTTCTGCTTTAAGTATCCATTAACTAAAAGTTCAAAGTCCACACTGGGAAAGAAAATATGTATTTAGAAGTCATCTTAAGATCTTGGAGGAAGAAGATAACAGTGACATAGAAGGATAGAAATAAAATATTGGTTTGCACAGTAGAGTGTACTATCATAGATCACCCCACTTACTGGGGGCTTCCGCATGGGCTGCACCTTCCATGACAGATCTCTGGAGCCAGCACACCTATGCATCAGCTCCTGCGATATAGAATGGTAATAGCTGAAAACTCACCCTCCTCATGCCCTGCAGCCTTCAATGACTGTCGCAAGGCTATAGAAACCAGCCCCAACCTCAAGCAGAAACAAGTCATTGGTAGAACTTGAGCTTCAGAATCCTTCCATAGATAAGGCCACAGGCAGATTTCACCAGAGATCAGAGCTCTACTCATCTCTTCTTTCCTTTGCACATTTTTCCTTCAAAGCACTCAATAAATCAAATATGCCCAACCTCTTAGATGCTGTCATCCATTCCCAGAGGCTCTCTTCTGCTTCTAGAAGACTCCTCCTTCCCAAAAGCTGACTTCCATCCCTAAAGGATCTTCTTCACTCCTAGATGCTTTCTTCCATTCTTAGATTCTGTCCTCCACTCTCAGAGGCTGTCCTCCCCTCCTAGATGCCATCCTTTACTCCCAGAGGCTGTCATCCACTCCTGGAGGCCATCTTCCACTCCCAGAAGCTGTTTTCTATTCCTAAAGGATTCCTGAAATTCCTCAGCATAGTTGCTTACTTCATCAAGCCAAAAAGAACCTTCTCTAGAATAAGTGGTAAGACTGAACATTACACGATGCAATATAATCATAACAGTGACCTCTCATCTCCTCTGCCATATTCCATTGGTTAGAGGCAAGCCCCAGGACAGGTTCTGACAGAGTTCAATATAAGGGTTTATGCAAATGTCTGAACATTGGGAAGTAAGGATTATCACAGGGCTGCCTGTCTGGTCATATAGACTAGACAGTAAGGATTCCAACTCTAAGATTCCCAGACCCTATTTATGGAACAGCCATATGGGCAAGAAGAGAGGAATTCTGTTCAAGATATGTGGCTCCAAAAAATAGAAAAACACAGTAAAATTTTTAAATTATTTGTCTCATGGCCCACATGAACACCTCTAAACCATGTTAACTTAGAGGTATTTTTCAAGATCCTAGAAGAGTAATCTAAAATGTATGATTTATAGCTAAACCAGGAAAAAATCTCATCAACATAATCCACCATTATGCCTCTCCTGGTGCACAGATGTATTCCACAACATACTTAAGAATTTGTAGAAATGATTCATTATTTCATATATATTTATTGTATGGTTGATATAATTGATTGGCTCTACTGTACTTAACTACAGGATACTTTCACTAAAGGAGAAAAACTAAATAATTATCAAATCAACCTTGGCTTTATTAGAAAAAGGAAAGAAAAAGAAAAAGAAAAAAAGCAAATTAAAAATATGGATTTAAGGCCCAAAAGGAAATGCTTCTGAATGTTTTTGTTCTCTCTCTTTTTTTGACCCTTGAAAGAAAACATAATTTTAAGTGCTTAAAAAAATTAGCAGCAAGGAAAGTTGTGTCTTTGAACAGGGAGTAAACACATGGAAGGAAAGAAACAATGGCAGTTTGAGGTAGTTGTACTTTGTCACTAGAAAGTAATCCATCATGTGTTGTTTCATTTTTGCTTTACTTATGAATACTTTCTTTTTGGTAAAACAGTCAGTTTTTCTTTGGTTGTTGCTTAGCTTTGTTTTTGATGAATTTTAAATGCATTCCATTTTCATGTTACACATGTATATTCAAACTGACTAAAACTAGGGGAAATAGTTTAATCTAGTGAATAAAACTGAGTGAATACAACTGAGTTTTGTTTAGGAAGAAAAAAATTTCAGTCAATTCCTTGGTAGCATCACCCATTGTCGATGATATCAACAAAAATGGTACCTGACAAAAACTTGAGCGAACTTCTATATTCATAAAGATTCCTAACATCACAATTCCCAGCAAAGAACCAAGATTATTCTGCAAAACGCAGAGTAGAAAAACATAGTCTTCTGCAGAAATAAAAATATTTTATAAAAGATAAGTCAGAATGGCCATAATGTCTCACAGTTCTGATTGGAAAATACCATTTCCCACTCCCCAACAACCAATAGTAAGAGTTACCCTTATTGTGGTCAGATTTATACTATGAGGTGAATACTCAATATAGTTTACAAATAAAAACATATATATTTTCAGTGTATTTGATTCAATATTTCTATGCAAAGGACATGAATTTTAAAAAAGCCCTTGAGTTCACACTATGTATAAGAACTTGGCATTGAGGGGGAGTTAAGATGACAGGGGAGTAGGGGGACTCTATGCTTGTCTCATCCCTTCTGCACAGTTAGATAGTTATCAAATCATTATGAACACCAACAATCAGTCAGAGGTCTGATAAAACAAAAACTGCAAGTTTACAAGTAAAAAAGCAACCACCTTCTAGAAGGTAGGAGGTGCAGAGAGTTGATATGGGAAGGTGGTGGGAGGAAGCAGGCTTATGGAGACTACCACAAAGTATCATAAGTAGCACAGGGCAAAATCCAAAATTTTATAAGTCCGCTACAGTGGGGGAATGTGCCTGGCTTAAAGGTGCTCAGGTGGCAAAGTGGAGAGGAATACCAGGAGTGACAGTGTGGTCTGAGGATACCCTAGGTCACAAGAAGGACAGGTTACACTGTTTCCAGGAATAGGAGCAGGTTACTGAGGCTGAGGGCAGCAAGAAGGCGTTCCAGCTTTCTGCTCTGTTTTGACATAAACTCTGAACTGCTGGATGGTCTCATGACCACTTTTCTCACAGGGCCTGGCAAAAGCATGGTGGGACCCTACCCCAGAGGAACAGAGAGGGCTGTGTCATGGGAGTCCCCAAAATTTGGTGTTTTAAAAGTGAGTCTTGTGTTTGAGATAAACAAGCTTGAATACAGGCAGGGTGAATGCAGAGGTTTGACAGAAACCAGGGGCACAAGAGGGGTGATGATGGCTCTTTTGAGAGTATTCTCTGAAGACTGGGGGTGTGATCTTTCAGCTCCTGGGTTAGAGAGGGGACGCTGCCATATTCATCCCACCCATCAGTGCTGAAAGCCTTCAGGGAGCAAAATACCTCCATCTGGTGGATGCTGGAGCCACTTATACCAAGCCCCATGTCCCTTTGCCCATCCCCACCCAGGTGCATTTCCATGGAAACAAGTCAAGCTGAGAATCAGTGCTGCAGGCCCTTCCTCCAGAAGACGAGCAAAAACCCCTGGCTCCCACCAAGTCTATTGCCCAAAGAATGAAAAAGTGCTTCAGCTCTACCGTTTACTTTTATTCTTTATTTTCACTCATTTTCTTATTTTTCAATTCCTTTTTTATTATTTATTATATATATTTATTATTTATTGTATATATTATATATATTATTTATTATTTATTTTATATATTTATTTTATATATTTATATATGTTTTTGTTTGTTTTTATTTTATATTATTTTATTTTTATTTTTGGATCTAGATTCTTTTAACAAGCAGATCAAGACACACACTGAGTTTATGTTTTTATGTTTTTTTGTGTGTGGGTTTTTTTTTGTTTGTTTTTGGAGTGTTTTCTTGGAGGAGGTCGTTTTGGTTTTTCTTTTTTCTTTTACTTTCTGTTACGAAATAATAAGACAGAGAAATTCACCCCAAAAGGAAGTACGGAAAGTAAAACTCAAGGCCAGAGATTTAATCAATACAGATATGTCAGATGTCTGAACTAGAATTTAAAACAATGATTATAAGGATTCTAGCTGGGTTTTGAAAAAGCATAGAAGATACCAGAGAACCCTTTTCTGTAGAGATAGGCCAAAATTAGTTAGGCCAAAATTAAAAATGCTATAACGAGATGCAAACCTGAATGGATGCCATAACAGCTAGATGCGTGAGGCAGAGGAGCAAATTAGTGATAGGAGATAAAATTATAGAACACAAGAAACTGAAAAGAAGAGTGTAACAAAAATCATAGATCACGAAAGCAGACTTAGGGACTCAGTGACCTATTAAAAAGTAATAGCATTGATATCATAGGCAGTCCCAGAAGATGACGAGAGAGAAAGAGGGGCAGAAGGTTTGTTCAAAAAAATTAGAGCTGAAAACTTCCCTAATCTGGGGAAGGACACAGACATCAACATTCAAGAACTCTCATTAAATCAAACAAAAGTTAGCCATTGCCAAGGAATATCACAGTCAAATTCACAAAATACACAGACAAGGAAAGAATCATGAAAGCAGCAAGGGAGAAGAAGTCCTTAACCTACAAGGAAAAACACATCATACTGCAACATACTGTCCACAGAAGATTGGCAGGCCAGAAAGGAGTGGCAGGACATCTTCAATGCGCTGAATGGGAAAAATACGCAGCCAAGAATTATTTATCCAGCAAGGCTGTCCTTCAGAATAGAAAGAGAGATAAAGCTCTCCAAACAAAAACTAAAGGAGTTTATGACCACTAAACCAACCCTGCAAGAAATTTTAAAGAGGGCTCTTTAAGTGGAGAAAAAAAATAGACCAAAAGCATCAAAGACTAGAAAGGACCAGAGAGCATCACCAGAACACTAACTATACAAGTAACACAATGGCACTAAATTCATATCTTCAAACAATCACTCTCAATGTAAATGAACTAAGTACTCCAGTCAAAAGACATAGGGTATCAGAAGAGATTTAAAAAAATCCACCTATAGGTTGCCTACAAGAAACTAATTTTAGACATAAAGATACCTGTACATCGAAAGTGAGAACAAACAGTCCTAAAATATGGATGGAATTACAAAAGACCCCGAAGAGCCAACACAATCCTGAAAAAAAAGATCAAACATGAAGGCATCACAATTCCAGATTCAAGCTATATTATGAAGCTATAGTCATCAAGACAGTATGGTACTGGCACCAAAACAGACACAGAGATCAATGGAACAGAATAGACAACCCAGAAATGGACCCACTATATGGTCACCTCATCTTTGACAGAGCAGGAAAAAATATTCAATGGAAAAAAAGACCATCTCCTCAATAAGTGGTGTTGGGAAAACTAGATGACAACATGCAGAAGAATGAAACTGAACCACTCTCTTACACCATACACAAAAATAAATTCAAAATGGATGAAAGACCTAAATACTGGACAGGAAACCATCAAAATCCTGGAGGAGAACACAGGCAGTAACTGCTTTGACATCAGCCATAGAAACTTTTTACTAGATATGTCTCCTGACACAGGGGAAACAAAAGCAAAAATGAACTAACAGGATTTCATCAATACAAAAAGATCCTGCACAGTGAAGGAAACAATCAGCAAAACTAAAATGCAACTTAAATAATGGGAGATATTTGCAAATGACAGCTGATAAAGGGTTAGCATCCAAAATCTATAAAGAACTCATAAAACTCAACACCCCAAAAATGAATAGCCCAGCTAAGAAATGGGCAGAAGACATGAATAGACACTTTTCCAAAGAAGACATCCACATGGCTGACAGACATGAAAAGATGCTCAACATCACTTATCATCGGGGAAATACAGATCAAAACCAAGATGAGATACCACCTCACACCTGTCAGAATGGCTACACTTAACAACACAAGAAACAATGGGTGTTGGTGAGGATGTGGAGAAAAGGGAACCCTCTTGCACTGTTGGTGGGAATGCAAACTGGTGGAGCCACTCTGGAGAGCAGTATGAAGGCTACTCAAAAAAACTAAAAATAGAACAGCCCTACTACCCAACAATTGCACTATTAGGTATTTACCCGAAGGATACAAAAATTCATACTAGAAAGGGTACATGCACCCCAATGTTTATGGCAGCATTATCAACAATAGCCAACTATGGAGAGAACCTAAATGTTTATCAACTAATGAATGAATAAAGAAGATGTGGGGTGTGTGTGTGTGTGTGTGTGTGTGTGTGTATACATGTAAATATATATATATACACATGTATATATGTATACATATGTATATGTATGTATATACAATGGAATATTATTCAGCTATCAAAAAGTATGAAATATTGCCATTTGCAATGACATAGATGGAAATAGAATGTATTATGCTAAGTGAAAGAAGTCAGTCAGAGAAAGAAAAATACCATATTTCACTCATATGTGGAATTTGAGAAACCAAACAGATGAACATATGGGAGCTAGTGGGAAGAGGAGAAAGGGAAACAAATCACAAGAGACTTGCAACAATAGAGAACAAACTGAAGGTTGATGGAGGGAAGTGGCTGGGGGGATGGGCTAGATGGGTGACAGATATTAAGGAGAACACTTGTGGTGATGAGCACTGAGTTTTGTATGTAAGTGATGAATCACTGAATTTTACTCTTGAAACACTGTATGTTAACTAGCTAAAATTTAACTTAAAAAACACATAAACTTAGCATTAATAATCTGAGTTGGACTATATACTCAATAAAAACCAGACAAAATAGTTTTTAATGTACAGAGATAACCTTTTTTCATTATTGGTTAACATTTTAAAATTATCTTTAGAAATACAGTGTGTTTCCTTGTGTGTGTATGTGGTGTATGTGTATATTGTGTGACCTTTTAAATCAAATTCAAACACATACATTTGGATTTGCAGTTTTTTCTTTTATGGTAGATTGTAAACATTTTTGATGTAATGACTTAGTTCATATACTTTATGAGCACTTCCCAGGGAAGTTGAAAACATCCCAATCTTTTAGATACTGAAGTTTATATTCTGTTACAGAAACAGAAATGCAAACTAAATGGTAAGTGTTCTATTTAAAATCACCAAATTGGAGCCCCTGGGTGGCTCAGCCAGTTAAGTGGCCAACTTTGGCTCAGGTCATGATCTCACAGCTCGTAAGTTTGAGCCCTGTGTTGGGCTCTATGCTGACAGCTCAGAGCCTGGAGCCTGCTTTGGATTCTGTGTTTCCCTCTCTCTCTGCTCTCTCTCCCTCCCTCCTTCCCTCCCCTGTCCTCTCTCTCTCTCTTTCTCTCTCTCTCAAAATAAATAAATAAACAAACGAACAAACATTAAAAAAATTAATAAAAAAATAAAATCATCAAATTAGCACTGTAATTTAAGGAACTTTATTGGAATTTCATGGGTACATTGTAAGAAAACACCTCTGGTGATAATTCTCGTATGAGAGTTATATTATTAGTTTATTTTAAGGATGAGCTTTAATTTTAAATGCCTGTCATGAGCTCTAAGTAAATCTAACACGGCCTATCTTTTGGAATTTAACAGGATTTAACAGTAACTTGGTAAATATTTATAGCCTTTTCAAAAAATTGTGAGCAGGATTTAATTTTCTATATATTTTTGCCAACTGCCAGTCAGAGAAAGGGAATTACTAGAAAGAAATTTGATTGAATCTTTCTTACGTATCTGAAAATTTTCAGGATTAAAACTTACCCAGATTTCTAAAATTGGATCGTCTGTGGGGCAGCTCCTAAATCAAAGTATTTTGCAGTAGAGATAATGAGAAAATAAGGTGATACCACTTAACCCATTCAATTTGTCACCAAAGTACATGATTAATATCATTAAAAGAGAAATAGAAGTAAAAACTCAAGTAGAAATTTACTATGACTGTATCTAAAAAGATGGAGTTAATTTTAAATATTAACATTACACTTAAATAAAATACGGATTTTTTGCACTTTTTAAAAATCATATAATTTTAATAATAATTTCACATTATGTATCAGAAACTGGTTAAGTATCCACATAACAAATTTGCCTTTGTAAAGTGAACACTAAATTACTCCACTACATACCTGTATTCAATAGAATGTGTGCAATAGAATGTAAGGTGTCACCATTTTCATGTCTGGCACATAAATACCTTCTTCTGTTGACTTTATACAGACATATTGGAAGCCACTTGTTGAAGATGGTTAAGCCCCGATGTGGGCTTAAGCCCCAAGGGATCTGGTTCTTGATTTAGATCTTTAAAAAAGACTTTTGTCAGGCACATCCACTTTGGAATGAGTTAAGAATGAACTTCTCTTATAAATAAATAAAAGCAATTATGCTCAACAGCTTTCATAAAATTTGGAGATTGTGAACTTTGTTTTGAAGTAAAATGTAGCTTAAATTTTGAATAAAAGCTAAATAAAATATCCATAGTTTCAGAACCCGGTGTATGAAATTATGAAAAATATTTCTAAACATTGTAACAATAACTATAACTTAGTTTATTTACAAAATCCACCAATAGGGGGCGCCAGGGTGGCCCAGTCAGGTAAGTGACTTCATCTCAGGTCATGATCTTGTGGTTCCTGAGTTCAAGCCCTGCCTCAGGCCTCCTGCTGACAGCTCAGAGTTTAAGGCCTGCTTTGGATTCTGTGTCTCCCTCGCTCTCTGCCCCTCCTCTGCTCACGTTCTGTCTCTCTCTGTTTCTCTCTCTCAAAAGTAAATAAACATCAAAATCCATCACTAATTTATTAGTAATATTAGGTAATGTGGTAATGCAGTACAAGAGAAGCACCAGAAGAGTTAATAGAAACTGTTAGGATTTAATTCCTAATTCCTGACTCTCTCAATTACAATGTGATCTTTTGTAAATTAGTTAAATTTTCCAACTTGCAATTTCCTTTTCTATAAAATGGGCATAAGAGAATGTAATGAAATAGCCTATTTGTCTAGTCTATTTCACATAATAGTTACCATGTAAATTTTTGTTCTCTCTTCCTTTAAATAATTAAGGAAAAAGATGAGAGAAAATAAAAGAAACTACACTGAAAATATTTTTAAAGAACCGAATTTCCACGCAATAAGAAAATTATTTTGTAGGACAGCTCCAATTTCTATGTAGAGCCCTACATCTCTGCTGAGTTAAACATCAACTCATACAAAATGTATGTTCAAGTGTGCTTGTGCTCCTTTGCAGAAAGTCAACTTCTGGGCTCAGTCACAATCTTTATTTTCACATTTTTATTTGTTTAATGATAGTGAGGTATAGGGGAAGTGTTCTGGGGGTATTTGCAAGCAATGATGTGTACTAACAAACTATGGAATCTAAGTAATGGTAGGAGAGAAAGGAAGAGGAAACGTGAATAATAAAAAGAGCTTGGGTCCATGAACTGGAAATATTGGAGTCAATAGGTGTTTGCAGTTGGAATATTTTGCAATGGAAATGGAAAGGGAGATGAGGCTTGGAATAAGTACTTTAGGGCTGATGCCATTTGTAGCGTGGGCTATGTCCCAGCTATGTACATGAGCAGGCTGCTGACATAAAGTGAAGAGATCACAGGGGATGAAAAAGTCAAGGAAATGAGACCCTGGGTTTTGGATGGACTACCCTCAAGGGTCCTACTGTCAGTGACAGTGTCAGCAGAAGCTGAAATACAGTAACTAGGTGCCATCTATTTTTTTTTTTAATAAATAAGTGACAATGATGAGTTCCAAAGATAGCAGCACAGGGAGGTAAGCATGACGGTAAATAGTGAAATAATGAACTTTAAATAATCAGGACCATTTTAGAAGACAGGGCAGTGGGTAAGATACCAAATGCGACAGCAGGTGATAAAATAACACTTAGGTCACCTACTGATCTTGAGATACACAGGCAATGAAGGGAGAGAGATTAAAGAAGCTTTGAGGTATGATCAGTTTCCTCATAAAGCGGTAGAGTAGAGGCAATGCTGGGAGAAGCCATGGGGGGGTATAAAGACATGGGCAGATTATAGAGCACAATGTCCAAAGAATGTAGCATGATGTTCCTAATGAAAGACAGAGATAGAGTGGAGGATACTAGAGTTATGTGTGGTTCTGGGATGAAGCAGCCTAAGAGCATAGATGATAATGGGTGGTTTACCCAAAGCAGGAGGTTTGCCTGGTAGTTCTGTAAATTTCCTTTGCTCTGAGACAGAGTGGTAAGCAACATCTTACAGAATGGGGGAGATTATCCTCGGGCTTGTTATCTTTCTTGTAATCACGTTGCGTTGTGAGCTAAATTATTGTCAATATTAGTGTTAGTTGAAATCAGTTATTCTTACGTAATCATGCTTGATTTAACTTAAATTTACAGCACAGGTTTCATAGTTTTACTATACAGAGCAATTCAGATGCTCACTCAGGAATTGTGTCCTTTTTTAAAGTTCATTTCTTTTTGGAGAGAGACAGAGAGAGCGAGTGGGGGAGGGGCAGAGAGAGGGAGAGACAGAATCCCAAGCAGGCTGCACACCATCATCACAGAGCCAGATGTGGGGCTCAAACTCATGAACCACGAGATCAAGACCGGAGCTGAAATCACGAGTCAGATGCTTAACCAGCTGAGCCATCCAAGGGCCCCGAGTTGTTGTGTCTTCTAGTGTTTCTGTGCTACTAAGCAGCTTTGTGACCATGGGAAATTCAGTTACTCTTTTTGTCTTCATTTTTGACAAATGGAAAATAAAGAGTCTATCTTGGATCATCTATGACCCTTTATACATTTATGTGTGTGTGAGTGTGAGTGTGTGTGTGTGTGTGTGTGTGTGTGTGTGTGAGAGAGAGAGAGAGAGAGAGGGACAGAGAGAGGGAGAGAGAGAGAGAGATCAGAGAGCTGAGAATATTACATTTTTCCCTCTTGGCAGCATGCTGAGAAATATTTACGTATCGCTTCCCATATTTTCATTTATATTAAGTGGAGACAAAAGAATTGATTCTCCATACACAAGGAATGAGTATCTAACACTTGACACACGCACAGACATATTTAGGCTTCTTTCTGTAATGATAATTGTAAATGAGTGAAACGTTCCTGATGGTTTCATTGTTGACGTTATCATAAACAGCTTTCTGGGCCTATTATGTGGTTAAAACACTTGAATTGTTTTGAAACATGCGTTTATAATGCTTGACATTATTTATTTGCCATGCATTGAAATAAAGTTATTTTTTCTCTCTTGACAATTTACATTTCAGTATTTGGGGAGAAAGGATTTGGTAATCACGTAAAGAACTTAGTTTCTGGACTTAAAATAACCCCTTTAATACAGCGCAACTGTAGAGCCAAGACAAAGCTCTGTGACTGCCTGTGCACCCCGAAGCATGTAATGTTATCATTTTCCCAGTAAATAAAATGCCCTTCGTTTGTGAAAATCAAATGTTTTCAGACATGTAATTCAACACGCTCTAAAATCCAGGTTTAAAAAAAAAACACTTACAGGTGCATTTATGGGTGGCTCAGTTGGTTGAGCGTGGGACTTTGGCTCAGATCTTGATCTCAAGGTTCGTGGGCTCAAACCCCATGTCAGGCTTTGCACTGACTGCACAGAGCCTGCTTGAGATTCTCTCCCTCTCTCTCTGCCCCGCCCCCACTCACACTTGTGCTCTCCCTCTCTCTCTCAAAAGTAACCATTAAAAATCAAAAAAAAAATTATAATCATGAATCAGAAAAATATTGAAAGAAAATGTTTTAAGTAATTATGACATGATGTCCCATTTGCCTTTCCCTCATGGTAACATTTTTTACACAAATATATAATCTAACCTTTTGAGTTTGAACCTTGGCACATCACCTTTACATCTCTACAGTAGCTGAAGTTAATGTGTTAGAAACAAATAAACAATAAAATGAGGAGAAAAGAGTCAGAGGCTCTCAGCTCAAGATGGGCACTATTCCTGAGAGCCCGTGAGAGCTTCATTCTACTAGTTAAGGATCCTTCCGGATAAGAGAGCTTGGCCTTGTGGAGCTCTTGCTGTAATCCTGGAGGGTCTCCGATGAGAAACCTTTGGCAGTGTCTGCACTCTAACCCCCCACCCCCACCCCCGTGACCAGGGTTGAGGGAATGAGAGGAACAGTACTTTCCTAGTCCTGCCAAGAGTAAGGCTTTCCAGCTGTCCTCCAGCATGAGTACTTACAAGGAGTTTTGTGCAAAATGAAAGACAATTCTTACGGTTTTGATTTCTCTTCAATTTTTTTGTCACTCTCATCACCACTTCTTTTTCTTGCTCCAAGAAATAAACAAGGAGGGAAATAGAAATCACTAGAGAACTGTAGAAGCTTGTCAAAATCTCAGTAAGTCAATTCACGTGAATCCTTTCTCTATTTTTGTTCTCAGGTGTATGTTAGGGAGTGCATATGGATGTACATATATGATCCCTGGTACAATTTCCTGTTTCTCACATCTCGCAGCTCCCAAGAACCCAGATCCAAGTCTGACTATTGCATTACCCCAGCCTCTTCCGAGCTTCCTGGAATTCCAAATCCAAATGCCCTTTCTTCATTTTGCTGGCTGATATTCACGTTTGATGTATATAAAAAGCCTTACTCTTCAAATTCCTCACTCCGAGTTCTGAGTGAGACAAATGTAAGATTACACAAGGTGAATTATAGCCTTTGGCCATGGCACCATCTGGACCCCAGAGAATCTCAAGGAAGATACTACATTGAGCCATCGCATCAGAAAAACTCTGGTTCTTTTTGTCCTGGTAGAAAGTAGCTTAAGGAGGATGTATTCTTACAAGTGATAGATCTTCTAGTCAACTCTGCCTGCACTAAGCTCTCAGTGTGACGCTGTTCTTTTTCGGTGTGGGATAAATAAACGATTCTTCACATTTTGGCTCTAACCTTCCAAGCCTCAACCCTTTCTACTCAGATCCCATACCTAGTGTTTCTCTCACACTTTCACTCCCACCATTTCCTGACTCTATTATTAGGGTCTTTGTAGACATTCTTGTTGGTTTCTCTGGCTGGGATGCCTTTTTCCCCATCTTGGCTTAACAGCCTCCTGCACATCTCTTTCACAGGCTTTCAGAAAGCCTTCCGTGATTCTTTATGGGCATAGCTCCCTAGCCTGTATCCTCTTTGCCAACAAATAAAGGAATATCTATTTGCAGATATGATGCCTGAACTTATTTCCTTGGCAAACATATTCGAAGGCAGAGGTTTACACAGAGGAGATTTAATTGAGAGCATTATCAGGACACCTGTGAGGAACCGATGGGAGCTTGACTGGGCAGGAGATGAAGGTGAACTGTGACGTCGTTGCCTTAGAGCACCTTGTTGGTCCTAGAAGGACTCTAGAGCTGGGACGGCTTTTCAATTTGTCTCAAATAGAGGCAAAGAGATCGTTCTTTGTATTTGCACACTGGTCTTTGGATATTGGCTGTCTCTCAAGAGGAGCATGACGTGAGTTGAGGCAGTGCCCTTTGACCCAAAGCAATTCCTAAGCAAGGACTAAAATGGGAGACCCAAGCAGCCAGTATTTCCAGAAGACCTGGAAGGCAGCAAGCACTACGATCCATCCCAGTGCAGCCAGGATCCACTGGCTTCATATAGAACTTCAAGGAATCATGCAGTACAGACATCAAAGAATTATTATAATAGAGGCCACTCAAAAATTGGAGATAATTCCCTTTAACACGTATCAGTAATCATCTCCATAATATAAGAGAAAATTTTAAAGATTTCTTTTTCTCCTGATGTAGTACTGTTACACGACACTGAATGTATCTGATTGAGTTTTCTCTACTGTTGTTTTATTTTCCCTTTTTGCAAATAGCAACCGGAGACAGATTTTGTTCACAACAGTGCTGAAAATAAACGATTATGTTCAGAAGGCAGCATTCTCTCTTTGTCGCTCTTGGAGCCCCTTTACGTTAAGTGAGACATTTGAACCTAAAGCTCAGGGATTTGCCATATCATTGTATTAGCTGACTATGTGGCCACAGACAAAATGCAAACAAATAAATTGCAAAACACAATTGCAAAATACATGCAAATGTTTAATTGGTAGAAACATTTAGCGGTATGCCTCTAGTGATTTGGATGCCACAGAGCAGTGAGTAATTACAATGTTTTAAGGGCTTGCCTTCAACTGGCAGTGGGCCAGCGCTGTGACTTTGAATAAAGTTTAGAGTTGTTCTTACCTTTGACTAGATATATTTATTACTGTGTGAAGAACCTTTCTTACCTGTAAGAAATAAGAAGGGAACTTGCCCTAAATGTCATCCAGGGGCACGGAAAGAACTCCATCCAGAGAATCAATTTAAATGGAGAGTTAAACACAAAAATAAAGTTGCTTTATGAGCTTATTGTATAGGTTGTGGTTGTTCAGTGAAGCGGTTCGCAGCAATTTTTGTTGTTCTGCAAATGTAGTACGTCATTCTATCCAGAGAATGAATTATTCATAAAGTTTAAAAGAAAATCGCTCAGTTGTACAATGTAAGAAAAAAATATTATACATTTTTTGCCGTTTTACTTAAAACTCCTAAAACAAATGTTAACTTATTACAATTGAGTATCTTTTCCCTTGAAATACACTGGATTGCATTTCACTATGCTATCTAAGGGTTTGCAGTCGCCTGGTTATATTGGAAAGTAATGGGAACATCATTGTCATTAAAACCGAAGATCGAGTTTTTCCTTTGAAGTGATAGTAATCATAAATATCACCTTATTTCATGAGCTTTCTCATTGGAACTTTAGAGGATTTTAGTAAAGCTGGCAACTTTTCACAAACATAAAAATGTTGTGAAATGGAATTTTATTTCTTCAAAGCCTTTTCATCTTCCCCCGCAGCCATCCAGCTCTCATAGCACACCTCATGGGTAAGGATACGGATTGTTGTTTTTTGTGCCTTTGAAGTTACTCTAACAAAATCTTGGTGGGATTAAGCCTTCATTACAATTATTACCATATTAAAAAGAAAAGAGAGGAGAAAAACTTGTTTTTAGGGACCAAATCGTTTTTTAAATGCAGATGATAATAGACCAATTTCCTAAGTATATGCGGCTTGACATTTTTGAGGTTTCTGTCTTTGTTCTCTATTAGTCATTTCTAAATATTTGTAATACTGTCTTCCTTTTACAGGGCTCTTCTTACGTGTCAGGAACAGACCTAGGAGCTATACGTATGTAGTAACTTAGGCACTAATGTTCCAAGACTTGGAGACATTAAGTAACTTTCCTAACAGCTACTTATGATGGGGCTGGGGTGTCAGTGGGGCTCTGACATTAAGCCACCTATCTCCTGCTCAATATTAAGCCTCACTTTGATGGTGAAGTTTAAGAATTGTATGCCATCCGGGCACCTGGGCGGCTCAGTTGATTAAGTGTCTGACTTTGGCTCGGGTCATGATCTTGCTGAGTTCAAGCCCCATGTGGGGCTCTGTGCTGACAGCTCAGAGCCTGGGGCTTGCTTCAGATTCTGTGTTTTCCTCTCTCTCTGCCCCTCCCCTGCTCATGCTCTCTCTCTCTCTCACTCTCTCTCTATGTCAAAAAAAATAAACATTAAAAAATTAAAAACAAGAAGAATTGTACGCCTTCTATTAATTCACTTTGGATATTTAACCAAATGCTTTTAAAAGTGAATATTTGGCCCGTCGTATTACATAACGGACTTGCCAAAAATTTAACTGATGCTGCAACTCAGTGTACAGAGAAAAATGCAGGTTTCCTCAAGAGGAAAGGAGTAGGAGGAGCTTTCCTGTGGCTCCATCTAGTAAGTGTATTAGGGTAAAAACAAGTTGTGCTTTTGTTTTAAGATATTCAGGTTCTCTTAAATAAGAAATAGTCTCATTTTCTTCTTCATTTTGATTATCCAGCAGAAGTGGGGTCGTCTTGGAAGACGGGTAGCAGGATGGCACGTTTGGGATGACTCCGGGGCAACAAGAGCACCCTGGGCTTCTTGGAAGAGGCACTTTCTTTCTCTTATCTCTTGAGCTTTATGTTCCTTTCACACCTTGATTTTGTTCGCTCTGCTGATAGCTTTGATGGAAGCGCAAAACTGGCACGATTCACAACCTGGTCTGACTTCGGGTTGGCTATTGACCGGTTGCCCGCCTGGGTAACCAGCCCTTCCTCGGTTTCTGAAGGCTTCAGTCTCCCGAGGGGATATTATCTGTCCCTCACCCTACCTTGCCCTACCTACTACCTAGTGAACTGCCCCCTTCCCTATCACCAATGTGGGGGACAGCAGTCCATACCACAGGTAAGACATGATCCAGAGTGGCTCTTAGTTCTGCATCCAATTAGCCTTAGATCCTCTCTCTCTCTTTTTAAGTGTCTGTTTTATTCTTGAGAGACAGAGAGAGAGGAAGAGAACAAGCAGGGGGAGGGACAGAAAGAGAGGGAGACAGAGGATCCAAAGTGGGCTCTGCACGGACAGCACTGAGCCACAGGTGGGGCTCAAACTCATGAACTGTGAGATCATGACCTGAGCGGGAATCATGCCGACTGAGCCACCCAGAGCTCCTGGGATCCTCTCTTTTGTGACTGAACTGAGCTATTGATTCTAGGTTACCAGTCCCCAGGTTGTAAGTGAGGAGTAAGGGAATGGAGGCAGCAAGTGGGTACCCCAGAGTTCATATTTTTACAGAGTTTCTACCAGGAGCCAGGGTTCCGAGAGATTCCTTCTGCCTCGCAAACCTACGCTTATTACCCTCCACTCAGTCTTTGCACGGGCCATCATTTTCTGCGACCAGATTATCAGATTCTGAAGGGAAAACACTATTCATTGCTGTGCAATAATCATATAACTGTTTCTCACATCTGGCACTTAAGTAATTTCAGATGCTAATGTTATTTAGCATTTTATTTTTTAGTTATTGTCTAGGTAAAATATCTTGGACATTTTTTCATTCTTTGGTTATTGTTGTTGTTATCTGTATACATTGATTTCAATTTCACAACTGTGCCCCATTACCTAACAAGTTAACAGAAGCCAAAGGCAAGAGGCAAAACTGTAAGCAATATTGACTAGAGTTATTAGTACAACTTTTAACCAGAGTTATGTTTTCCTCTGCTACCATCTGAATCAACACTCTGGACTCTTAGGATTTATATTATGCATCAGCACTGCAGGACCTAAATTTACATCATTTAAAGTTACGCCCAGCACATATTAGGTAAGAATCATAGGAAACGACCCTGTTTTGTGCCATAAGCTATCGTGCATAGCCAAAGCCAGCCCTTCAGGGGAGTTATAAGCTGGAAAGAAAGGAATTTCATTCTTCTGGAGATAGAGGTGTATTGCTACAGAGACTTGCTATGAGACTTAAACTGGCGTTAACTGTTAAACTGTTTCGACTACAAATAGTTGTTAGCTTATTGTAAAGTTAATGAACTGAATGAACTAATGGATAGTGAACTGCAAATCTGCAATGTTTTGATGGAATCTTATTTTTAGTTCTACTTAAAGAAGACTCCAATATGGTCCGGTCACTTCATTTTACTTCCGGTAATGAATAGTGTAGAAGCTGCTCGTTTTTTCAACATAAGTATGGATCCTCCTTAACTTATGATGGGTGGCATCCCAATAAACCCACTGCAAGTTGAAAATATCATAAATCAAAAAATGTATGGAATACACCTAACCTACCGACCTACGTTGCTTAGCCTAGCCGAATTTAAACATGCTCAGAACACTTAAATTAGCCTACAGTTGGGCAAGATCGTCTAATAGAAGCCTATTTCACAATACAGAGTTGCCTATCTCATATGGTGGATTGATGACTATTCTGAAAGTGAAAACCAGGATGTCAGTATGAATGCAGAATGGCTGGAAGTATATCAGTCGTTCACCCTGGTGATAGCCTGGCTGAGTGGAAGCCCTGACTGCCTGTCACCACACTGTCTTACTGAATATCGCTAGCCTGGGAAAAGGCCCCAATTCAAAATTCAAAGAACAGTCGCTACAAATGTATATCAATTTTGCACCATTTTAAGCCAAACAATTGTCACACCCAACCACCGTGGGGACAGTCTGTAATGTCTAATTGCTGATGCCCTTTGTGGGACCTTTTAAAATGAGATTTCTTGTTTACTGGCTTAACACAATGTTTTCAAGATAATGCAATATTCTAGAAAACGCAAAATTATGGTCAACACCATATAGAAGGTAACATGTATTTGTAGCGTCCTGTCCAAGCTTGGAGGCTGTTGAAGTACGACTTCTGCCCCGTAGTCACTGTTACAGTGGGAAAACTCCATTACTATTAAAGAACGAAACCAACCTGGTAGATGGATCTCACACTGAATTCAGCTCTGCGGCTTAGTTTGCCAAGACATTCTTTTCAGGGCCATGATGTGCAATCTGAGCATATTCAATAGCAGCCCTGTTTGGACAACGCATCCGATTTCACCATGAAAATTTCTTCTTTTCGAGCTACATGGAGGAACCATACTAAACTATTCTTGGCATAAATAAGACTTGCACTCAATGACAATTCAAAATAGTTTCACTTACTTTACATACTATAGAAGAATACCTCTCTGCTGCACCTCAGTTCATCTATCAAAGGTACTTGCTTTATAACAGATAAACACACTTTTCAGGGATGGAAAACTTTGACATTGATACTTAGTGAATTCGTGAGAATGAAGCATATTGTCCTCTTAGTTTGGCCCCTTTTCTCTTCTTAGACCTATGATGATGAATAGAACAGGGACAATCTGATAAGTAACCATTAACTTTTAAAGTAAATTATGAGAACTTTGCACAAAGCAAAGTTTGGCCTTGTTACCTTAAAGACCCTGTTGTGTACAAAACAAACATTGTCTAAGTCTTTCTACCGCATGGCCAACACTCAGGCTCAAATTTTTCTGTGTTTCACATTGAAATACCTCAGAATACTTTGATTTATTCATCTAAAATATGCTGAATTGGGGCAGCTGGTGGCTCGGTCAGTTAGGGGTTTAATTCTTCGATTTGGCTCAGGTCACGATCCCAGGGTTGTGAGATTGAACCCCATGTTGGCTCTGCGTTGAGTGTGGGGCCTGCTGGAGATTCTTTCTCCCTCTCTCTCTCACCTCTCCCCTCCCATTCTCTCTCTCTTTCAAAATAAAAATAAATAAAAATAAATAAAAATAAAGTAAATAAATACAATCTGCCAAATTTATATTGCTTTTAATATAATCATCACATTTAGCATTTTTATAATTAGCAATTTCCAAATTTCCTTTTATTTTAAGTAAAAAATAGCTCAGGTTGCTTTTTTTTTTTTTTTTTTTTTACCATCTACTCTAATCTGTGGTAGGCTGGTAGAATGGTTTACCTGAAAAATAAAGCCCTAATTTGTACCATTTACCATTCATTTATCCCTGGAATCAATACTCCCGCCATGCATATTTCAAGTGCCCTACATGACATCACTGAGGTTGAGAAGCCAAGAGGGGTGGCTATTAATCAACTCTCAAGGCTTTTGAGCTGATTCCACACATCACACAATGTAATGTAGTTACCATAGCACAGGGGATGGCAGGATTTCTAAATTTCAATGAAAAAATAGATAAGTGTAGTCATCTTGGGGAAATATTAACCTCTACTAAGTCAATATATTGTATCTAGATTACAAAATTAATAAATGCAAATTCAGTTACTTTATCATTAAGTAGTCTGTGTTAAATTAATATTGTGGATGGAGGTAATTAAAAACAACTTTAAGGAGTAGCTCTTTTGTAAGTCACTAATGAGAAACAAGATCCTTTGGAGTGAATATGCAAATCCAGAATAAGATACAGATTTATCATGTAAATTCCTTCTTACTCTTTTTAGGTGAGAATCTGAGAATAAAATTACCAATAGTGAGAAATGTAAATTGAAAAACATTAAGAAGGTTATCAAAGACTAATTTAACATTATTAAATTGAAAGCATGGAAAAATCAGGTGTTATTATCCTTCTTACAAGTAAACCAAAGAAATTTGTTAGTAGGCAGATTACTTATAACAAACATGTAGGGATTTTGGTCTCATTTATGCTGAGATTCTGAAGCAACTATTTTATGATCCATCTGAAAATATAGCTTTTTATATTATTAATGAATAAAAACTGGAGACAAATGAAAATATTTATTCTTAATATGCACAGATTATAGAAATACCGTATAATAGAATTATAAGAAGAGATCTTTAGTTTTGGGACCAGGGAAACTAAGTTTAAATGCCTATGTTTTCATTTAGACAACTTACTTAACAATTCAGAGTTTCTTTCTTCATCTATAAAATGGAAGTATAAAATTATATTTAATAAATAGCAGTTAATAATAATAATAATAATAATAATAATAATATAGATGGTATAAGGTGGAATAAGGAAGTCAATCACAGTTGTAAAAGTTTAGGAGATAGATATTTTCCAGTTTTATTGAGAAATAATTAACCTACACTGCTGTATAAGGTTTACATTTTGTGAAATGATTACCACAGTAAGTTCAGCTAACATCTGTATTTTCATATATATATAAGAAAAAGAAAAAGAAAAGAATGTTTTTCCTCTTGTGATGAGAAGTCTCAGAATTACTGTCTTTTACTATCTTAACAATTCTCCTTGTATACAATAGGGCAGTGTTAGTTATCCTCATCAAATTGTACATTATATCTTTAATACCTATTTATCTTATAACTGGAAGTTTGCACCTTGTGACCACATTTCTCTATTACCCCCTCCCTTGACTTCCCATATAAACCACAGCTTCTTTACCCATTTATCCATCTATCAGTTTATCCATCGATGGACATTTAGGTTGTTTCTATGTCTTGGCTATTGTAATTAGTGGTGCCACAAACTTCGGGGTGCAGATATCTCTCTGAATAAGTGTTTTTGTTTTGTTCGGATGTGTTCCCAGGGATGGAATTGCTGGATCATATTGTAGTTCCAATTATTTGTGTTTCAAAGAACCTCCATGCTGCTTTCCATAGTGTCTGTGCCAATTTGCATTCCTGCCAACAGTGACCAAGGGTTCTCTTTTCTCCTCATCCTCACCAGCGGTTGTCATATCTTGTCTTTTTGCTGATAGCCATTCTAAGAGACATGAGGTGGTATCTTATCATGGTTTTAATTTACAGTTTCTAAATGACTAGTGACATTGAGCATCTTTTAATGTATCTATTGACCTTTTGTAAATCCTCTTTGGAGAGATGTCTATTTAGGCCTTTGCTCATTTTTTAATTGGGCTATTTGTTTTTGTTTTGCTGTTCAGTTGTATGAGTTCTTTTTATATTTTGGATATTAACCTCTTATCAGATATGTGGTTTGAAAATATTTTTTTCCACACTGTAGGTTGTATTTTCACTTTATTTATGTTTTTTTTTTTGTTTTTTGTATTATGTTTTGTTTTTGCTGTGTGAAGGCTTTTTAGTTTTATGCAATCCTAATTGACTAATTTTGATCTTGGTGATTGTGCTTTAGGTGTCATATCCAAAATATCATTACTAAGACCCATGTCAAGGGGCTTTATTTCTGGGTTCTCTTCTAGGAGTCTCATGGTTTCAGTTCTTACATTTAAGACTTCAATCAATTTCTAGTTAATTTTTGTGATTGGTGTAACATAGGGGTCCAGTTTCATTCTTTTACTTGTAAATATAAAATTATCTCAGCCACATTTATTGAAGAGACACTCTTTAATAGCCCAGTAAGATATTTGATATTTTCTATGAGTATAAATACAAAGAAGAGAAGTAGAAGATTTTGAAAGACTCAGAATAGAGACTTTCTTTTAAAATGCACTGCAGAAAAAAAATTTTTTAAAAATTAAAAAAAAAATGCACTGCAGAACGATCAGCACCTTGAACCTGGGAGAATTCCACTAGACTTTATTAAGAAGAACTTGGTCAGAAAAATACTATATGCCATCATAGTAGAGCAGCTGAGCAGGGGCAGTGATGCCCTCATGGCCCTGTGAGTGATATGAGCACCTTCTAACCCCCATCTGCACTGTGACGCACGCCTTCACCTCAGTGTTATGAGATGTGAAAAATATCTTATGGAAGCACTTTTGTCATCTTTTTATGAAAGTAATCCCACATTCTAGCTTGTCCAGAAAATCAGATTTTTTTTTATAATATTGTCTCTACGCAAAACCATCCCATATAATCACATTTGCAATGTGTGATCTCTTTTAAAGTTGGGCACTGTATTCATTGTGTGCTGTTATGTAACAAATGAGCCCAAACACAGCTTAAATAGCAGATCTTTATGTTTAACAGTTTTTGTCGTGAAGAATCTGGGCAAAACTTAGCTGGGTGCCTTTGGCTCGAAGCCTCACATAAAGTGGCACACAAGGTGTCAGCTGGGCCCGCAGTCATCTCAAGACTCGCCGGGGGGCTGATGGATCTGCTTCCAAGCTCATTCACAAGGTTGCTGGCAGGTTCAAAATCTCTACTTGCTGTTGGCTGGAGATATCAGTTCCTTACCACCTGGGCTTCCCTAAAGGCTGCTCACACTGTGGAAGCTTGCTTCCTCATTGGCAGAGTCGTGAGAGAGTGAGAGAGTATGGAGAGGCCAAGGCAAAAGCCACAGTCTCCCGACAACCTCATCCAGGTGGCATCCCATCTCTTCTGCCATGTTGCTTTCCTTAGAAGCGAGTCAGTAGTTGTGGCTTACACTTAAATACTGGGGCTGTGGGAAGGCACGGGTCACAGGAGACAAGACCACTGTGGGCCATCTCAGAGGCTGCCTGCCACAGGCACCGGCTATAGTGATAAAATAGAACATTACACAAAGAAGAAATATAATAGGTGTTTAGTGGCCACGATATACTGGTGCCTTTTACCATGCTCGTTTTATCTTCATGAAACATTTGGAAATTGAACTGCAGAGACATTATGGAACTTGGCTGAGGTCACAGTGCTAGTGAGCAGAGGAAAATGACGCTCTGTTTGATTCCAAAGCCTATTGCCATCATGTCTTTACTTCAGGTAGCATCTGGAAATGCTCAAGCCCTACATTTTTGGGGGGCTTCAACGTGCTGCCCTGACTATGGCAATTTAAAGGCCTAGTAGAGCAAATAGTTCAAAAACACACTAAGTTTAGGGACTCCTGGCTGGCTCACATGGTTAAACGTCTGACTCTTGAGTTTGGCTCAGGTCATGATCTCATGGTGGCGGGATAAAGACTGGCACTGGGCTCTGTGCTCACAGCTTCTTGGAATTCTCTCTCTCCCTCTCTCTCTTTCCCTCTCCCACTCACACTCTCTCTAAAAAACAAAACAAAACAAAAACAAAAACAAAAACAAAAACAAAAACAAAAAAACAGATACTAAGTTTAACCCCCTGAAGGTACAAGATATCTTTAAAATTCTAAATTTGTACCAGAAGTCTTTACAAAAGAAGGCAGCCAATACCTTCTTGTTTAAATGAGTTAAATTCACCATTTTATTTGTTATTCTGTGGTCTGGCACTGGTGACACTTCTTTGTGGCCCATTCTGACCTACATAGGAAAATAGGTAGCAGAGATCTCTCTCTTCCTCCCTCCCTTTCTCTATTTCCCTTCTTCCCTCCCCCACTCCCCTCATCTGCTTCGTATTCTTATACACACACACATACGCACTCTTGTCATGGCTATTCAAAAATGAGAACTAAAGGTATGTGTTCTGTTATCTTGACCCCCTGCATACATTCTATCTATAACTCCTTCTTTGCTTGTTTCTTTCCTAAGGCTCATATAAATCACTGATCCCTTTGGACTTCCACACTTTCTCAACCTATCCAGTCAATTATGAACTTAAGGCCATAATTAGTTTTTTTTTTAATTTTAATACATATTGGATCTCTCTTTCCTGTCCCTGTTACATCCTGTGAATGTTCCATAAATTTTTAACAGCGACATTTGATTATTCAGAGTCTAATCCAGTTAAAAAACTCAACCTCAGACAGGTTTTAACCTTATCCTTTTCTCTTAAAGCAGGCTACATGCTGTGTGAAGGGGCCTGAGAGCCCTCAAGAAAAACATTCCCTTTCTCACTCACTATCCACCAGAACTGAATCAACTTCTCCTTCTTAAGTGACTCCCAGAATTGCAGAAATTGTTTTACCATTTGTCACCTTCCTTCGACCAATTTATTACTCTTTCACTCCTAAGTTGATAGCAAGCATTCTGATTTTATTATTTTCCTGAAAGCATAAGATGAATCCTCTTATGTGAAAGAAAGAACAAAGGACAGCTATGGAGAGCTAATGGCTTCCATTATTTGAACTACTTTCCAATAGCACATTTTCTTTTCTTCATACAGACATTTCTCCTAGCGCAAGGATGCTGGGTATTTGTAAAAGGCAGACAAAAGGCACCCAAAGATGCCTATATACAACATCCCTGAAACTTATAAATACAATGAGATTAGCCGGGATGGGCCAAATGTATTCGCAGAAGGGGGAGACAGAGAGATCCCAAGCAAAAGGCTCCATGTGCCACTGCTGGCTTGACCATGGAGGGAGCCACGTGGCAAGTATGGGAAGAAACTGAATTTTGCCAACACCAGGGAGCTTGGGAGAGGACCTGAGCCACAGATGACAACAGTCTCTGCCCATATCTTTATTTCAGCCCCGTGAGAGCCTGGGAGGAGAATCCAGCCTTCTGAGCTGGACATTTGACCAAGAGTAAGGTAAGATAACAAAATGGGTTGTTGTTTTAAGATGGCTAAGTAGGAGGGAATTTGCTAGGGAAACAAAAGAAAAATATATACTTAAATAGGTACTATACTATGGAGGAAGCACAGATTGTGGAATTAGATTCTGGCATATTATATTGATTACAGTATGGGCTCAGCTGAACATTCCTAAGGCCCTGGGCAGTGGTCTGGGCCTGTGAATGCACCGGGGTCATAGTCACTTTTTCCAAGTTCTGCATTAATTGTATTGCTCCATGGGGAAAATAATGCAATAAAAACTTTTACTTGATATAATTGTTTCTTATAATAAAGTAATAATTCCAAGCTTAATTTTTTCATTTACTTTTCCCATATCTGGCCCAATTAATATGTTATAAGGTCCCATATCATGTGTGTGTAAATATTTAATACAGTGTTCTGTTTACACATAGCCCTGAGCCTGACCATGATAAGATTCATGACAATTAAAAGATGTACTTTTTACCTGTATTTTATACACAGCAATTTGCATAGGTGACATGTATTTAAGCAATGTTTATTTGATGGGTGGTTGATTTAATAAATAATGGCACCTTATATTTTATCAACTACTAAAGTATGCCTCCTTCTTTAATATTTCCTTATAATTGCATTGTGTGTGTGTGTGTGTGTGTGTGTGTGTGTGTGTGTTTTCAGGGCTTCATTTTTTGGAAACCATATTTTCTCTAGACTGATGGCTTCAAGCTATCTTTAAGAATAGAGAGTTTGAAGATTTCAATATCAGAAATAATAAGTCTAAGGAATATTATTCCGTCATAAAAAAGAATGAAGCTACAAGCTACAACAAGAATGAACTCTGCAAACATCACGATCAGTGAAAGAAGTCAGACACTGAAGGCCACATATTGCATGATTTCTTTTACATGAAATATCCAGAATAAGCCGATCTATAGATATAGACACAGATTCTCTTATTATGGGGAATGGGAAGGGGGAATGTGTTGCTAATGAACAGTGTGTCTTTTGGGGATGATGGAAATGTTTGCAAACTGATTGAAGGTAATGGTTGTGTAATTCTATGAAAACACTAAAAAAATTAAATAAAAAAAATCCAAATTCTATGGTATGTTAATCTCAATAAAAATAATAATCTAAAAAAGAAATAATAAACTTATGTTATAATAATGGATTACATTAGAAAAGCATTCACATTTTTAACAACACGTATAAAGTTTTTTCTCATCAAATTTGCACATTTTGCGTGTGACATATTTTCAGAATTTTGAATTTTTTCAAGGAAGATCATTTTATAATGACAAAGAAGATAATGAAAATAACTAATAGTTGTTTCAAATTTATACTGCTTGTCAGATAAGGCTCTAAAAATAATTAGACACATTCATTTAGCATTAACATATCTAAATTGTTTCTGGAATATTCAAGTAATTGTCAATTATTGTAGATACGTTAAGAAATCACAGGTTTTTTTCCTAAGTACGAAATTGTAATATATGTGCTATTTCAATCTGCATTATACATGCAAACGGAAATCATATGTAGCTGATGTGGACGATGAGCTGAACATCTGTTGGAGCAAAACGAATGTTTTCAAAGTCTCAGAGGATGATTTTTTTCCCCCTTGTGCAATCATAAAATTTTTATAAAATTTAAGATCCCGATTCTGGTAGTTGATTTGGCCCGATGTCAGGAAAAGTGTCTAGGAAACACAATCAGATGATGTCAGAGAGCAGAGTAATTAGTCGCTGCCAACCTGTCACCTCTTGTGAAAGGGGTGGTGACCCACCTAAGATCACACACATCGGCCAGTGATACCTGTACAAGAGGACTCGCCATGCTTGAGTTGGGTGGACAACTATTTATTCAAATGTTGCTAACGTGTGATGCACTGTAGTTTCAAAAAAAGACGCCAAAATGTCTTATGAATATGTATGCCCAGTACCACCATTAAGTACGATATAAAAATGTGTGCTAGACTGTTTAACTGTGGCAATGCCTTAATCGCTCCATACACCCATGTCCTTTCCTTTATGACTTTACCATTCCTCCCACACGGAGTGAAGTATATTTCCCACCATCACTGATGTTTGATTTGGTCTTTATCCAGTTGGATGTCTGTAGACATAAGAGGAAAAGCTCAGCCCACGTGTGCCATCAGCCTGACAGGAGCAGACGTCCGGTAGCCCACTGTCGAAGGTACATGAGACCCAGGAGGAGGCACCCCGTATTCAACGTGCAGATTGAAGCCAAGCCCAGTCCAATCCTAGATCAGCCAACACTCAGCCAACACACAGTTGTATAAACAAAATAAACAAGAGCTGTTTGGGGCAAATGAGCTTCGATATGGTATGTTATGTACCACTGTTATGACAAGTAATGATAAAAGACTTTCCAGAGTGACTAAATGCACATGTGTCTATAAACATGGACGCAGTCTCAAATATTCAATCCATACAGCAAATCCTAATATATATAGTATATATATATATATACACTAAATCCTAATTTAGTTTATTTTTTCAAAGGAAAAAAAAAGCAATGTGGACAAAGATGTCTTCTTTCAAGTATTTTCATTGAGGCAGTGTTAAACCAATAGAAAGACTTATTGGCAATAACAGAAACCTCAAATTACATTTCCCTTTCTGTATGCCGTTCTGTTTTTCCCCTAGGAGAAAAAGCAAAAACAATTCTGGGACAGCATGGGAAGAAAAATACAGGCACATACACAATTGAGACTTTCTGACAAGTTCTCCATTATACTGGAAGCGAAATGCTGTATTTTACAGTCTTGTCACACAGTATAGTTACAAGCAAACACTCTGGATTTTTCCACTGAAATAAACATTCAAGAAAAGTAACTGGGAAGAAGCACGTTTGAACCAACTATAAAGGCACCAGACAGAGGCAACGCTTCGCTATCGATATTGAATAAAGAGTCTATTGTCAGGGCTAGAGAGAGGCTTCATTTTGTCCTGTGATGTTTATAAATCATACTCTTGCAGGTGCTGTGAACGTATCTGTGCGTTTTACTGTTCCCATCTGTTATGGTTCCACAAGTCAAATGTTCCTCTTCCAAAGTGTTTCATCACTCTTATTTCATTTCCCGCCATGAAGCCATCACGCAAATCTAGTCGGATCAAACAAATCTACATGGCTGAACAGAAAATGCATGAAATCTTTGACTGTAAACAAGCTAATAACATTTCTGTAATTCTGTTGGTCCACACCTCCAAAAGATAAGAAATGAGAACACTTGAGACCAGAGTTCTGGGTGGAGGTTTACATTCATGTTTGTTGCAAAGTGCCAAAAATGGGAATTTTTACGTGAAAATAAGAGATTTTTATGAATCAATAACAAATAACCAATTAAATATCAGTCATCACTGGCGCCACCACATAAGATAATATTCTTCCAGAATTTCAGTTTGTTTCCTTTTCTGTACTTTCGTAGTTGTACAGATTATTTAACTTGACTTGTTCTCCATATGATAACTTTTGCCCACATGTGCAATGTTCGCTTAGGTATGTGTTCATTAAGAAATGAAATTCCTGGAGGCACCTGGACGGTTCAGTCTGTTAAGCATCCAGCTCTTGATTTGGGCTCAGGTCATGATTTCCTGGTTCTTGAGTTTAAGCCCCACGTTGGGCTCTACAGTGAGAGTGCAGAGACTGCCTGGGATTCTCTCTCCCTCTACCCACCCCCCCCACCCTGACTCTCTCTCTCTGTCTCTCAAAATAAATAAATACACTTAAAAAAAATGAAATATCTGAGGACGTGATTGAAAATGTCAATGATGCTTTGCATTTATGTATATATGCATATTATATATTATATATTATATATTATATATTATATATTATATATTATATATTATATATTATATATTATATATTATATATTATATATTATATATATTTATTTAGACGGAAGCAGCTTTAGAAGTAAAACAGTGGTCATTTGGTCATTTTTTTCAAATTGTTTTGTTATTATTGCAGCTTGTTTGTTTTTCCTCCTTGCACTTTGCCTGCTAGTACCATATTTTTATTCAAAAGAATTAACTTAAATGCTTCAGCAACTCTTCTGAGGTGTTTAAAACTACATCTTATCACTCTTTTCATGATGGAGATAGCTCTGTTGTTTTCAAATTGTGAAATTAATACACGGTCATTTAAAACATTTTGGACAAGGGGCGCCTGGGTGGCTCAGTCCAGTAAGCATCCAACTTCAGCTCAGGTCATGATCTCATGGCTCCTGGGTTCGAGTCCCGCGTGGGGCTCTGTGCTGACAGCTGAGAGCCTGGAGCCTATTGCTGATTCTGTGTCTTTCTCTCTCTCTGCCCCTCTCCAGCTTGTGCTCTGCCTCTCTTTCTCTCTCTCAAAAATAAATAAATATTTAAAAAATAAAACATTTGGGACAATACTGAAAACCAAAAAATAAAGGTAAAAATACCACACAGTATTTTTATTTAAAGCCTTGGAAAAGACGTAAGTTTGGTGCTTAACTGTGAAGTGGCTTTGTCACTTTTTAATGGAACACCACGTCTGGAAAATGTTGTAAAATGAGCCAAGTGTATTTTAATTCATCTCGTTTCCCTTACTTTTTCTCGGGGCGGGGGGTGCAATCCTTCGCTCTTTTGGAGGAATATGGTATTCTTCCATTCTATAGATGTTACAGGTCCTCTGGGTATTTTTGCAATTTTTGCAGTTCAGTACAATTAGAACAGCTATAGCTTTTTCATGGTCTCATCCATATTTTACACCCTGAATTCCAATCACAGTTTGATTTATTTTATGTGACTGACAATTATGAGAAGTTAATTGTCGTAAATGTCAATATGTCCAAGATAATGATCGTTAGTCTATACATTAAATGTCTTACTTCAGGTGAGCTCTGTAATGACTGTCTGAAATGGGTGGTAATATAATGAGGTAGAAACTGAGAAGTTATTTGACAAGAATAAAACATATAAAGAGGATGACTGTCTTTATACGAGTCCTTTGGTTAATTAAAAATATTCAAATTTTTAAAGATCTTGCTCAAATTCTCTTCATAACTTTTTTACAGATATGGATGTGTGTGTGTGTGTGTGTGTGTGTGTGTGTGTGTGTGTGAGAGAGAGAGAGAGAGAGAGAGAGAGAACGACCATAGGGAACTTACTACTACGAAAATTGCCTTAGTAACCTTTGGTGAGTGCTATTAAATAACGTGATAGATATCATGAAAGATTACTTCTATATTTATAAAAGTCATCTCAGGAGATAAAACAGGTATAAACTCAGAGATGGACACTGACAGTTGCTTCCTTGGGGTTTGGGGGAGGGGAGGTGGGGCGCAGCGCTGTGCCTCACTAAACAATCACATTCACCCGTCTTCTTTACAGATAGGAGTTGTCCTGTGAAATAAGTCAAGATAATTAGAAAGAAGTGGTTGGGAGTAGACTTTTTCTTCCAGGAATGTGGACGTGATTGTGCTGGGAAACAGTTGTCCCTGGGTCTGTCATTTCTACATGCCCTGAAGACTTAAGTACTGACTATGTTTCCAAAGTGTCTTCACCAAGGTATTTGCAGACCAAATGGCCTCGGAAGACAGAAACCGTGATTCCAATGGACAGGACAGACATAATTACTATAATAATATAAGTGATTTGGGTTCAGGGCACCTGGGTGGCTCAGTTGGCTAAGCGTCCGACTTCAACTCAGGTCATGGTCTCAGGGGTTCGTGAGTTTGAGCCCCGCATCAGGCTTTGCGCTGACAGCTCAGAGCCTGGAGCCTGCTTCGGATTCTGTGTGTGTGTGTGTCTCTCTCTCTCTGCCCCTCCCCTGCTCACATTCTGTCTCTCTCAAAAGTAAATAAACATTAAAAACAATTTAAAAAATAAATCAATGATTTGGGATCTATGAGTTTGTAATTCCTCTCCTCTAATGCAACCCTCTGCATGCCTAGGCTTCTATTTGGGCCCAACTGCATGAAGTTCAGGGTAAGAATGACGATGTTCATGCTGTTTGCCTGAGAAATACAGTATTTTTCTCACACATTATGCTTTTTACAGCATCCACGAAATGGTGGCAAGCTAACTTGTGATCTTGTAAGGGGGTACAAATTTCAGACCTTCAAGTTTCTTGGGAGATAACTGAAGCAAATAAGAGTTTTATTGAATTAGCACTTACATTTTAGTCTACGATGCATTTTGAGTTAATATTTTATTATGATGAGAGGTAGTGGTCAAATTTCATTGTTTTTCATGTAGTTATCCAGTTGTCTCATTATCATTTTTGTAAAGGCTATTCTTTCCTCAATTGTTTTATTTCGTCCCCCTTGTCAAAAATCAATTCATACTAAATGCAAGTTATTTCTGGATTCTGAATTCTATTTCATTGATCTGTATGGTTAACCTTGTATTTATACCACACTATCTTGATTACTTACATTTGTAGTAAAGTTTTAAAGTGTGAATTCTCCAGCTTTGTTATTTTTTCTATATCACTTTATTTTTGTTTGTTTGTTTCAAGTTTTTATTTAAATTCTAGTTAGTTAACATATACTGTTATGTTGGTTTCAGGAGTAGAATTTAGTGATTCATCACTTACATATAACACCCAATGCTCATCACAACATGTGTCCTCCTTAATATCCAACCCCAATGTCGCCCATTCCCTGCCCACATCCTGATATTTCCATATGAATTTTAAGATACGTTTGGCAACTTCTACAAAAAAGAGGCAGCTGGGGTTTTGATAGGGGCACGGTGAATTTGTAGAGCCATTTGAAGAGAAATGATACGAGGAGACATTAGTAAGTCTTACAACCTATGACATGTGATGTCATTCTATTTATTTCTTTTTAATTTATTTCAGCAATGTTTGATAATTCACACAGTGCAACGCTTGTATTTTTTTAAAATGTATCTCTATTTTAGTTTTGATGTTCTTTAAATGGAATTTTATATAGGATATATAGACTTTAATATAATGAATAGAATAGAATAGAATAGAATAGAATAGAATAGAATAGAATAGAATAGAAGAATAATCACTTAGGCAGAGGATTCCAGGATGGAATGCTGGCTTTATAAAGAGTATATCATTTAATTGCAAATATATGCAAAAGCATGATAGCATAACTTCAGGGAGAGGGAGAAAAGGATCTGTCCTCTTTAAAGTAACTTTTAAAATGAGTATCACTGTAGACCAAAGGCAAAAGAAAGTCTTTATAACCATTATACCATGACTAATAAAGTTATTCCCCATGCAGGTATAGGTTAACGACTCTGAAGCCATTCTACATTTATAGAGGAATTGAAAAATTAATTATATGAAGGTGAATGGCAGTAGCCAGGATTTTTACTGTTGGTCGGGAAGTTATAGACAAGCAGAAGTTGAAGTCTAGTATAAGCCAGGTGATAAAAAATTCACCTTGGAGATAGCAATACGAATTAATATTTTAACTTCATAAAAACACAGATTGATCTTAAACATAGTTATAGAGATGTGTACACACACGAGTTAGTGGATGTCACACATAGTTGCTTGCTCTGGTAACTGAGATGGACCAGTAACAACCAGCGAAAGTGGTGCCCAGATCGTGCTTTCTAATACCATTCGGCAACACACAGAACCAGGGCTCCCCGGGCAAGTGGCCGATTCAGGACTGAAACGGGAACATACAAGAAGAGACTGCGGCATCCTGCAGGGTCAGAAAGTTAAGACAAGGATGCAAAAGGGACACGCAGTCAATTGAAAGAGCTCCAAATGGCCAACATGAGCAGTTTGAGCAACAAAGTGCGTAATATTGAATCATAACTCAAAGTATACGAAAAATATCCATAACCCCTATTGCCATAGCAAACAGTGAAATAAATGAATGGGAGAGCAGACAAACGTGCTGTGAAGAAGAATTCTACTTTATGTACAAACTGCCCCTCCAGGAGGTGGAGCACCACTCCTCGCTCCCTAAGTGTGAGCCGAGCCATGGCTTCTTTCCGAGGAGTAAAGGAAGAAAATAAAGGAAGAGTGTGACTGTGCAGTGGAGAAAACTGGCAAACACTACCTCGGCCCCCTGGGGAAGATGACCCCCCCAGCAGCGACATGGTGCGTTGAAAGCATGTACCTTTGACATCACATAATGGAAATGTGGTACAATTGTGCAATGCTGATGTCAATCACAGGAGACACTGAGCACGCTGGAATTCTCCATACTACCTTTGCAATTTTTCTATAAATCTGGAATTGTTCTAAGATGAAAAGTTTCCTTAGAAAAGTGAATATTGAGCTGGAGCCTAAGTAACGCAAATGCACATTTCATAAAGAGAATTGACTTAGTGCCTCCACACTGGTTTCTCCAAGGCTCTCCAGTTTACAATTCAGACCCATTTCTTCCTAGTTTCTCATTTTTTTCTTGGTGCACCAATCATAAAAAAAAAAAAAAAAACTGATGTCAGCACTCTTATTAACCTCAATCTGATCTCTACCCTTGTTTCTTCCCTAAAAACATCCTTATCTACTCGAATTTCCTGAAACTTCCACTTCCCCTTAGGTTCCCTTTATCTACCTCTGTCAGTCCTTCTCACGCAAGTGTCCTTCAACCCCCTAGATTAAATATCCACCCCACATGATCTCATTGCAAATTATTTTTTAAATCTTCATTATACTGTTCCTTGTTATATGTTTATCTCTCTTTCTAGAAGCTTCCAATATGAAGCTAAAACAAGAGTCAGTTGTCTTAGATATGACTGTGGCCTTAACAAATAGAGTATTTGGCACATGGTACATATTCAATGAAAATGTGTTTAAGTAAAAGTGAATGGTTGAAACTAAAGGTAAGATGTTCTGACCGCTAAATGGTTGTTAATAAAACTTGTTAAGTAATCTTATCATTCTTGAGGTCTCTGCTTTAAGTAGGAAAATTCTGGATGAATTTTACTTTCATAGATCCTGTGATTTCCATGGCCATGCATGTGCTCAGTTAATTTCAAACCTTTGGTAAACATCAATTTCAAAACCAGCTTGGAACATTTTGTCATATTCCAGGATAAATACAAACAAACATAATGCAACACTATCGGGGTTTGAAATCAACATAATCGATTGAAAAATTACTGTCTGGTAGAAATTAGGAAATGTTGAGAGTGGCCTGTGTTAGATGATGACTGAGATGGTCTCTGTTCATATGCCCACTAAACAATAATTTGGCATCCATCCATGGGGGAAAAAAGAAGTGCCTTTGTGGAACTGTGAAACTCTGATAGAATTCAAGGCTGAGGAGAGCTGTTTCGAGAAGGTAGGCTATTACCCATGTGGCTGGCTCACTAAGCATGGTCCTGCCTGTTGACTGGGAAGCAGCAGCCTGCCCCTGAGGATGAGGCTACATTTCATCTTGGTCCTGTCGCAACCACCACCTACCCGTGCTTCAAGTAACAGGCATACGGACCTGGGTCCCAGCTGTGGACCCTGAAGTGGCCCGTGAATTAGCTTTAGCCCCTCTCCGATATGGTCTTCGAGCCTTTCGAGGTAAGCCTGCCAAAATGGGTCCAACTGTAGATTCTGAAAGGGCTCTGCAGATGTGTTCCAGCCCTTCCAACCTGAAGTCCAACCTGAAATCCACAGGTACTTGGCAGGAGACCATCCCATCCGTGGCCCCCAGACATCCCGAGAAGGCCCATACTTGGCTCTAGCCCCCTCCAGCGACCCAGTGGGAGACACTCCCATTTGTCGTCACAGAGACTCTGAAGGGACTCTACGCTTGGTTTCAGTCCCTCCCAGCCACTGTCCCCAAGCTGTTCTGTTGGCACAGGGACCAGTCACAGACACTTCATTCTCCACTTCAGAAGATCCTCAAACCACTCTATGCTTTGCTCTAGCCCATCCAGACATTTTCTTTATCTCAAAGGTGTAAAAATCTTCCTGCTCTGGGCACTTCTTTGGAACTTCATTCTCTTGTAAGGGATTACAGTATGTGTACTTTTTCCTGTTAATCAGTCAGCTTAATTTTCAGACCCAGCCAGGACCCAGCCAGGAGGGTCAAGGAAAACATTTTTCTCCCCTAAAAGGTAACGGTTTCAGTTCCATCTTTACAAAGAATTATTAGCATAGCTATTGAATATGAAAAAGGAGAAACAAACACAAAAGAGCTCAAAGTAGTCCATTCTTATTTTAAACTATATGTTTGCCACTGACTGCAAAGCAATGTTTCAGCAGTAGTATCTGGCATTATTTGAGGACATGTTGATGTAATGAAGAAACATGTAAGGCCTCAGCAATCCATACATCTGCAACTGCAAAAATTTATAAAATGATACACAGAATATATATATATATATATATATATATATATATATATCAGAAAACACAATAAACTTTTTTAAAGTATTTAACTATTGCACAAACACCTAACAGTAAAATCCTTACAAAATTAATTTTACATGAAAGAATCAAATTTAGTCAATACATATTTATATTAAGCTTAAACTTTTTATACAAGCATTCGCTCCTGTTTTCAGCACTGAATATAATAAAACTCCTTTCAAAAACCATAGGGGTGCCTGTGTGGCTCAGTTGGTTAAGCGTCCGACTTCTGCTCAAGTCATGGTCTCACAGTTTGTGAGTTTGAGCCCCAAGTCAGGCTCTGTGCAGACAGCTCAGAGCCTGGAGCCTGTTTTAGATTCTTTGTCTCCCTCTTTCTCTGCCCCTTCCCCGCTAGAGCTCTGCCTCTCTCTCAAAAAAGAAAAACATAAACAAATTTTTTTTTAATGTAGCAAAAATATTGTGTGCTATGTTTCACCAGTAATACTTATTTCCTATTTCCTTGCACAAGATTATAATCCTATTTGGTAGTGAGTCTCCAGGCACAAAATGTTAATTTAGTTTGTCATCCCATCTCTACCATTTTTCTGTTTCTTTTTCTTTCTTTTTCTTTTTCTTTTTCTTTTTCTTTTTCTCTTTCTTTCTTTCTTTCTTTCTTTCTTTCTTTCTTTCTTTCTTTTTTGAATTTCTATTGTGTGGTGGGCATTATACAAGAATTCTGAGCATATAGAGATAGGATTTGAGTGGTTTGGGGGTTTCAGTGAGTGGAGTTTCATAACATCTTTGTTAATTTTTTACCTCTATACATTTTGTTATTGAATTTTATCTCTTTAAGTTCATTTGTTTATATTGAGAGAGAGAGAGAAAGAGAGAGAGAGGGGGGAATGAGCAGGGAAGGAGCAGGGAGAGAGAGAGAGAGGGAGAGAGAGAACCCCAAGCAGGTTCTGTGCTGTCGGCACAGAGCCCAGCACAAGGCTTGATCTCTTGAAACGTGAGAGCGTGACCTGAGCCGAAATCAAAAGTCAGTCACTTAACGAACTGAGCCGCCCAGGCCCCTCTTATCATTGAATTTTAGATGAAGCATATATTTTCTTTTTTTTCTGAAGGGTTTTTAACACTCTTATTTACATTTAAGAATTTTTACTGATGTGCACCTAGCCTGTGAAGCATTCTGACCTTTGCTGGCCGTGGCTCTGTCATTCCTGTCGCTGCCCTCTGAAACAGGGACACAGAGCATCCACAGAGTCTAAATGTCAGAAGAGCTTTTACACAGAGGTGTACAAACTATTCTTGAACTGGATACACCTTCAGCCTGTACGAGTGTGGAATCAAATCCAATGTGATGAATCCAGAGCATTATTTTGTTTGTAAAACTTAGGACATCATGATATGAAGATCGGAGAGATTGAATTAGGGATGTTTTTCTTTTAAGACAGAAAATATTGGCAGTTATAACGCACATAAACCAAAGCTGTCTGGAGTCTTTAATAGTTTTAAATATGTAAAGGGGTCCTGAGACTAACAAGTTGAAAGGTGCTGTCATGCTTTTGGTGTGGTGGGGTTGTCAGAAACACTGATGGCCTCACTTCCTGCGGCCAATTCTCAGTGTCGGAGTCAGGTTTTTGTTTTTTAAATGGTGTGTGTGTGTGTGTGTGTGTGTGTGTGTGTGTGTGCGCGTGCGCCTTGTTTAAATTAAGGTATAGCTGAAATATAACATTGTATTAATTTTAGGTATTCAACATGATTCAATATATGTATACTTGCAAAATGATTGTCACCTAAGTTTAGTTACTATCCATCACCACACATAGTTCCATTTTTTTTAATAATGAGAAATTTCAAGATCTCCTCTCCTAGAAACTTGCACATATATAACACAACATTGTCAACTCTAGTCGCCATGGATACATTACAACCCCAGGACTTATTCATTCTGTAACTGGAAGTTTGTACCTTTTGAGCACCCTCCCCCATTGTACCTACCCTTAACCCCTGCCTCTGGCTATCAATATCTGTCCACTATATCTGTGAATTCATTTCTTTTGGTGCCATTGTTGTTTTAAGATTCCATGTAGAAGTGAATACAGTATTTGTTTTTCCTCTTTCGGACTTGTCTCACTTAGGACAATGCTCTCATCGCCCATCCATGTTGGCACAAATATCAGGATACCCTTCTTTTTTATGACTGAATGATATTTCTTATTGTATATATGTATATGTGTGTGTGTGTGATATATTTGCAAATATATAAATGTGATATATATATGTATGTATATATATATATGCCACATTTTCTTTATCCATCCATCAGTCAATGGACACTTATTATTTCCAAGTCATGACTGTTGCACATAATGCTACAATGAACATGGGAGTGAACGTATGTTTTTGAGATAGTAATTTCATTTTTTCTGATAAATTCCCAGAAGTGGGGGTGCTGAACCATATGTTTGCTCTAGTTTTAATGTTGAGGAACCTCCATACTCTTTTCCATAGTAGCTTAATCAATGTACATTCCTACCAACAGTGCCCAAAGGTTCCCTTTTTCCACCTCCTTGCCAATACTTGTCATTTCTTATCTTTTTGATAATAACCATTCTAACAGCTATGAGGAGATATGTCATTGTGGTTCTGATTCACATTTCCCTGATGACTCATGATGTTAAGAGCATTTTCAGGGAAATACAAATCAAAACCACACTCAGGTATCACCTCACGCCAGTCAGAGTGGCCAAAATGAACAAATCAGGAGACTATAGATGCTGGAGAGGATGTGGAGAAACGGGAACCCTCTTGCACTGTTGGTGGGAATGCAAATTGGTGCAGCCGCTCTGGAAAGCAGTGTGGAGGTTCCTCAGAAAATTAAAAATAGACCTACCCTATGACCCAGCAATAGCACTGCTAGGAATTTATCCAAGGGATACAGGAGTACTGATGCATAGGGCCACTTGTACCCCAATGTTCATAGCAGCACTCTCAACAATAGCCAAATTATGGAAAGAGCCTAAATGTCCATCAACTGATGAATGGAGAAAGAAATTGTGGTTTATATACACAATGGAGTACTACGTGGCAATGAGAAAAAATGAAATATGGCCTTTTGTAGCAACGTGGATGGAACTGGAGAGTGTGATGCTAAGTGAAATAAGCCATACAGAGAAAGACGGATACCATATGGTTTCACTCTTATGTGGATCCTGAGAAACTTAACAGGAACCCATGGGGGAGGGGAAGGAAAAAAAAAAGAGGTTAGAGTGGGAGAGAGCCAAAGCATAAGAGACTGTTAAAAACTGAGAACAAACTGAGGGTTGATGGGGGGTGGGAGGGAGGAGAGGGTGGGTGATGGGTATTGAGGAGGCCACTTGTTGGGATGAGCACTGGGTGTTGTATGGAAACCAATTTGTCAATAAATTTCAGAAAAATTAAAATTAAAATTAAAAACAAAAAGAGCATTTTCATGTACCTATTGGCAATTTATGTAATATCTCTAAAATCTGCTGCCCATTTTTAATCAGATTAGTTTTTTTCCACTGAGTTGTATGAATTCTTTATATATTTTTGATATTAATCCTTTATCAGATATAAGATTTACAAATACTTTCTCCCATTCTACAGGTTGCCTTTCATTTTCTTGATGGTTTCCTTTGTTGTATAGATTTTTAGTTTTATGTGGTCCCACTGATTTATTTTTGCTTCAATTTATCTTTGCTTTAGGTGTTATATCCAAATAAATTATTAAAAATTGTCATAGGTATTTATCATATTCCAGTATTTCCTCTAATAAAGCTAAGTGTAATAGTCACTTCTTTGTAAATTGCCAGATAGATAAATTACTCAGATTATTCTCACTTTGCTTATTTACAGTACAAAACTTTTTTTTACAGTACAAAACTTTACATGCATTTTACTGTAATAATTATAAATCACAAACACATGATGATATAATCACAGACTGAAAATGTCACTTATTCTCTTTAAAGTCAAGAAAAGAGCTCAAGCACTTTTAACATTATTCTGAACATACAAATCAATGTTAAAAGCCTAGAAAATTAGAATGTGTTACAATAATTGGCAAGAAACAAAATTCTCATTATGTGCAAATAATTTAATTTTTTTAACCTAAAATAAAATGCAGATTATCTACAGGTTTATCAACATCAAAAGTGAATACCTCTATTATGAAAGAAAACAGAATGAAGAATATATACAAAAATGTAACATTTTATTTCATTATAAAACCTACAAAATGCTAATGTTTGTAAAACCTGTGATGCATATATTTTATATTTCCTCTGTATTTTCTATCAAAATATTTTATAATATGAAAATAAAAATTAATAGTAACATTTGTCTCATAAGAATAACAATATAAAATTATAAATAATGGAAAATAAAATATCAAGTTATTTTCTTTATTTATAGAGATAATTATGAAAATAATAAAATGAAGCTTTTATCTACATAGAGATGGCCTGTGGTGGTAGAGAGGCATACTCAATAGTTTGAGTATTATTTTCCTTCAGATTAATCTCACATTTAAGAGAAATTCCAACAAAAACTATGGATCTGAGCAGGTTAGTTGACACAATTAATTTCCCCACTAAAAAATTAAGGAAATCCAACAAGCCCAACCAGCCCAACCAAGGTAAGTTATTTCCTTACCAAAGAGAAATATTTAATATAAAGAAATGGGAACCTTGAAGCATAGTGTGAACACACACCCAAAGAAATAAAAGATAACCTTAATGAATTGAATAGAATGGGCCAGAAAGTCCAATAAAAAGGCAATGGCATGTCAAATCAATTATGAAAGAACAGCCTATTTAATAAATGAACTTGGTACAGCTGAATATCTGAATGGAAAATCAATAATACATTAAATTCTTATTGAAAAAGATTCATATTCAATCCTCTGTAAGAAAGCATAATATAACAAATATGTTTACCTTTAAAAATCAAGTCACTTTTAATTAGAAATAAACTAGAAAGCAATATTTAGATATGAATTTATCCAAGACCTGCAATAAATTATTTCTGTATTCATGTATTTACAGCACATTAGTTGGAGAAGTAGGCTAAGATTAAAGGACTTTTCTGGAATCCATTCAGTTTGCTTTATTTTGTTTTGTTTTTGTAGGATGATTCAAAGAGATAAAGATGAGCTTTTTACAAGCCTCTTTACTTACAAAAAGTGCTTGCGTGTATCTCTTTAAAATGTGTCACCGTTCCACTATTTGTGCAGACTTTCTAATTACATGAAATTTGTAAACTATTTTTAAAGTAAGAGAATATAGTTTATGAAGTGTTCATGTTGATATTTATTTAAGACATCATAGATTTCACAATTATCTTACTTTTTAAGAAGACCTTACAGCAATTGTAGGTTCACAGCAAAATTAAATAGAAAGTACAGAATATTCTGAATATCCATTCCTCGTCCCTCCCCCCACACACATACACAACCTCCCCCCACTGTCAACATCCAGCAAGAGACTGCTACATTTGCTATAACTGATGAACTGATGAGCCTACATTGACACATCACCCCCCCCCCCATACTTTACATTAGGGTTCAATCTTGTACATTCTGTGAGCTTTGACAAATGTGTAATGACATGTATCCACCATTAGAGTATCATACAGAGTAGTTTCACTACCTTAAAAGTGCTCTGTGCTCTGTCAGTTCATCCGTCCCTCTTCCCCTTTGCCAGAATGTTATATGATTGGAATTAGACAGTATGTATGATTTCAAATTGGCTTCTTTTCACTTAATAACATGCATATGAGGGCCCTCCATGTCTTTTCATGGCGTAATTGTCAATTTGGTTTTAATGTTGAGTAATATTCCACTGTGTGGATGTTTCACAGTTAATGTATCCATCATCTACTCAAGGACATGTTGGTGGCTTGTAAGTTTTGGCAGTTATGTTAAAGCTGCTACAAACATTCATGTGTAAGTGTGTGAACATGAGTTTTCAATTCATTTGGGTAAATATACGGATTAGGATTGCTGGATAATAAAACTATGCTTCGTTTTGCAGGGAATCTGACTAGCTTTTAAAATTCATTTTCCCATTTTTCTAGAAACTTATTTTTTTGCTCAAACAGCTGGAACTTTGTCTTGTCTATGCAATCCTTTAATCAGTGGCTTGACCAACCCTAAACATAAAGTGTTTTGTTTCTTCTGAGATGCGTATATTATATCACATGCAAAGTACATCTGATATAAATTAAAAATATTATCTTTTTCTATATAAATTAATTGAAATTTAAAGATGAATAAATTTATAAGCTTAACATAGGAAAGTAAAATTCTAGAAAAGTATTGAAGGAAAAAACAAAAGTTTGAGTTTTGTAATAATTATAAACTCCACGACTCAACATACCATAATCAAAAGCAAACTATTAGTAGAACACCGGGAGAAGATATTTGCAAGTTTTATAAAGCAAAAATGACAATTTGGGGTGAGTTTGGATCAGTTTTTGCCATCTAGGCATTTATCTCTGAGAAACGCCTGAGAGGAATCATGTCTGAGGATCAGAAGTGAACTAGATATATACTCGATTCCACAAAAATTGCAAATAAATGGCAGTTCAATTCTTGAATGGACCAGGGCGTTTTAATCCTTGTCCTATTTGTCCATCAGGAGGAAAGAAGTGCCCTCTGTAATTGAAGCATCTGCAGTTATCTTGTTGCTATGTTCAGACTACAGTAAAGGGTATTTGGGATACGTGAATAGACAACAAATATGACCAAGAATTATAAGAAAAGACTATTAAAAGAAGTAAACTTTGGGGGCACCTGGGTGGCTCAGTCGGTTAAGCATTCAACTTCGGATGCCTCACAAAGCATCTGACTTTGTGGCTCGTGAGTCCAAACCCTATGTCAAGCTCTGTGCTGACAGCTCAGGGCCTACAGGCTGCTTCAGAATCTGTTCCCTCTCTCTCTGCCCTTCCCCCCACTCATGCTCTGTCTCTGTCTGTAAAAAATAAACAAACATTTAAAAAATTTTTTTAAAAAGAAATAAACTTTTAGACTACTTAAATAGTGGAATTTGAAAAAACATGTTTTAAAGAACTATGGTTGTGTTTTAGAGAACATCGTGAACAATGTATACAAAACAAAGAAAGGCTGAAGAATTTCTCCAGAGAATTCGAGTATATTTAAACAAAACATAGTAACATTTTAATATAAAAGCAAAATATCTGAACTCAAGAAATCAATGAATGAGTGAAATATAAAGCTGTTCAATAGAATATGATGAGTCTGAAGCATAGAAATATAAAATATAGGAAAAAAGTGGATAATGCATGATTTATGTGGGAACAATCAAAATGTCTAACATATGTATAACTGGAATCATAGAAAACAAGGAATCAGAGAATTAGACACAGCCACATTGAAGGCGATAATTAATGGCTGATGATTTTTAGAAGCTGTCAGAAGGTAATGCTTCACAGATTTAAGAATCTCAGCAAAGCCCAAACAGGATAATGCAAGTACACGAAGCAAATAAAAACATCGCCAAACTTGAACTTAAAGCACAAAAGCAAAACAAAACATAAACAAATAACGGTTGTTTCCTTAAGACACTTTAAACATAAAGGCACTTTTAACTGAGAGGATGGAAACAGATGGAAACAGATACCCTGCAAACACTAACAAAATTTCAATTGTGTTGGAAGCAGTACTTACTTAGTATAGGAGGTTTAGGCAAAACAAGGCAACAAAAAACTAAAGGTGTAAGGACTAGAAAAAAAAAAAAAAAGAAACAGAATTGTTATGATTTACAGGCAACAGAGTATATATTCAGAAAATTCAAAATAATCTATCGACCTACCAGTTCAAATAACTACAGTCAGAAAAAAATCCATTTATATGGTCCACATAAAACTTCCGTCGAAAATAAATTTATCATGGTTTGTGGGGTGGCGCCCCGGTGTGGGGCTCTGCACCAGCAGCCTGACAGCAAGGAATCTGTTTGGAATTCTCTTTCTCTCTCTTTCTCAAAATAAATAAACCAACTTCTTCAAAAAACAGATTTTTATGAGGACATTGACCCTATAATCCAAGATAATGTCCCCACTTCAAAAGGGTTAACATTCCTGTCGCCTGTCCTTTTTGCCATGTAAAGTAACAGATTCTAGCTATAAGGACATTGATATCAATGGAAGGTGCATTATTTTATTGTATGTACTGTTCTATAAGACGCTAGTGGTTTCTTGTGCAAGACTTTTTAACCTAACTCCCAAAAGACAATGGATTCGTTAGGCTATTCTGTTCAAAATATATTTACTTCCCAGATTACCTTCTCATCTTTTTGCCTTATCTATGAGCCTAACACCTAGACGTAAAATCCTGCTATCAACCGCGTCTTTTTCGGTTTGGGTTTTGGTTTGTTTTTTTTTGTTTTGTTTTGTTTTGTTTTGTTGTTTTTTGCTTTCCAAGTTTTTATTTAAATTTCAATTGGTTTACAGTGTGATATTAATTTCTAGTGTAGAATCAGTGATCCATCACTTACATACGACACCAAGTGCTGATCACAAGTGCCCTCCTTGATCTCCATCGTCCATTTAGCCCACCACTCAAGCAACCCTGCCTTCAGCAAGGTTTGAATTCTTAGTTTGTTCTCTATAATTTGTTCTCTATAATTGAGTCTGTTTTATTTTTTGTCTCTCTCTCTCTCTCTCTTTTCCACTGTGTTCATCTGTTTCATTTCTTAAATTCCACATATGAGTGAAATCATATGGTATTTGTCTTCTCTAAACCAGCATATTTTGCTTAACGTAACACTCTAACTCCATCCATGTTGTCGCAAATGGCAAGATTTTATTATTTTTTATGGATTAGTAACATATATATACACATAACATATATATGTATGTATATATATGTGTGTGTATATATCTATCTATCTATATCTATATCTGTATCTATATATCTATATCTATATCTATATCTATCTATCTATCTATCTATCTAGATATATACCACTACTTTATTCATTCATCAGTCGATGGATATTTGGGTTTTTTACATGTTTTGACTATTGCTGATAATGCTGCTATAAACATTGGGGTTCACGTATTCCTTTGAATCACTATTTTTGTATCCATTCTGTAAATACCGAGTAGAGAAATTGATGGATCATAGGGTAGTTCAATTTTTAATTTTTGAGGAGCCTCCATACTGTTCCCCGAAGTGGCTGCATCCGGTGGCATTCCCACCAACAGTGTAAGAGTATTCCCCTTTCTCCACATGCTCGCCAACAACCGTTGTTTCCTATGTTGCTAATTTTAACCATTCTGACTGATGTGAGGTGGTATCTCATTGTAGTTTTGATTTGTATTTCATTGATGATGAGTGGAACTTTCACACATCTTTTCATGTGTTTGTTAGCCATCCAGATGTCTTTGGAAAAATGTCTATTTGTGTCTTCTGCCCATTTTTCAACTAGATTATTTGTTTTGGGGAAGTTGAGTTTTATAAGCTCTTTCTTTATAAATTTTGGATACTAACTCTTTATCAGCCACACCATTTGAAAATATCTTCTCCCATTGTTTAGGGTGCCTTTTAGCTTTGTTAATTGTTTCCTCACTGTGCAGAAGCTTTTTATCTAGATGAAGTCCCGATAGTTCATTTTTGCTTTGTTTCCCTTGCCTCCAGAGACACCTATTAAGAAGTTGCTACAGCTGATGTCAAAGAGGTTACTGCCTGTTTTCTTCTACAGGATTTTGATGGTTTTCCGTCTCACATTTAGGTCTTCCATCCATTTTGAGCTTATTTTTGTTCAGGGTGTAAGAAAGTGGTCCAGTCTCATTCTTCTGCATGTTGCCGTCCAGTTTTCCCAGCAGCATTTATTGAAGAGACTTTTTTTCTCATTAGATATTATTTCCTGCCTTTTCAAAAATTAGTTGACTATATAGCTGTGGGTCCATTAATGCATTTCCTATTCTGTTTCATTGATGTATGTGTCTGTTTTTGTGCCAGTACCATACTGTCTTGATAACTACAGCTTTGCACTAGAGCATGAAGTCTATAATTGTGATGCTTTGCTTTTCTTTTTAAGCTGCTTTGGCTATTTTGGGTCTTAAGTGGTTCCATACAAATTTTAGGATTTTTTTGTTCTAGCTCTGTGAAAAATGCTGGTGTTATTTTGATAGGGATTGCACGTAATGTGTAGATTGCTTTGGGGAATACAGACATTTTAACAGTATTTTTTTCTTCCAATCCATGAGCATGGAATGTTTCTCTATTTCTTTGCATCATCTTCAATTTCTTTCATAAGTGTTTTATAGTTTTCAGAATATGGGTCCTTCACCTCTTTAGTTAGGTTGTTTCTAGGTATCTTATGGGTTTTGGTGCAATTATAAACACTGAGATCGATTTCTTAATTTCTCTTTCTGCTGCTTCATTATTGGTGTATAGGAATGCAACAGATTTCTGTATGTTGATTTTGTATCCACAACTTTACCGAAGTCGTGCATCAGTTCTAGCAATTTTTTCGTGGAGGTTTTCTGCATAGAGTATCATGTCATCTTCAAATAGTGAAAATTTGACTTCCTCCTTGCAAATTTGGATGCCTTTTATTTCTTTTTGTTGTCTGATTGCTGAGGCTAGGACTTCCAGTACGGTTTTTTTGTTTTTGTTTTTGTTTTTTTTTAATTTTTTTTTCAACGTTTATTTATTTTTGGGACAGAGAGAGACAGAGCATGAACGGGGGAGGGGCAGAGAGAGAGAGGGAGACACAGAATCGGAAACAGGGTCCAGGCTCCGAGCCATCAGCCCAGAGCCTGACGCGGGGCTCGAACTCACGGACTGCGAGATCGTGACCTGGCTGAAGTCGGACGCTTAACCGACTGTGCCACCCAGGCGCCCTCCAGTACGGTTTTAAATAGCAGTGGTGAGAGTAGGCACCTCTGTCTTTTTCCTGACTATAGAGGAAAAGCTCTCAGTTTTTCCTCCATTGAGAGTGATCTTAGCTGTGGGTTTTTCATATATGGCCTTTATTACATTGAGGTATGTTCCCTCTGTCCCTACTTTATTGAGGATTTTTATCAAGAATCATGTTGTACTATGTCAAATCCTTTTTCTGATTCTATGAAGTGTATCACATGGCTTTTGTCTCTTATTAATGTGGTGTAACACGTTGAATGATTTGTGAATATTGAACTACCTTTGCAACCCAGGAATAAATCCCACTTGATCATGGTGAGTAATTCTTTCAATATACTGTTGGATCTGTTTTGCGATATTTTGTTGATAATTTTTGGGTCTCTGTTCACCAAGGATATTGGCCTGTACTTCTCTTTTTTAGTGGAGTCTTTTTTTCTGGTTTTGGAATCAGGGTAATGCTGGCCTCATAAGATTAGGTTGGAAGTTTTCCTCCCATTTCTATTTTTTGGAACAGTTTGAGAAGAATAGGTATTAATTCTTCTTAAATATTTGGTAGAATTCCCCTGGGAAGCCATCTGGTCCTGGACTTCTGTTGTTGGGAATTTTCTGGTTACTGATTCAAATTCTTTGCTGGTTATCAATCTGTCCAAGTTTTCTATTTCTTCCTGTTTCAGTTTTGGTAGTTTTTATGTTTTTAGGAATTTATCCATTTCTTCCAAATTGTCCAATTTGTTGGTGTATAATTTTTAATATTCTCTCACCTTTATTTTTGTGGTGTTGGATGTTATTTCTCCTCTCTCATTTGTCATTTTATTTATTTGGGTTTTTTCTCTTTTCCTTTTGATAAGTCTGGCTGGGGGTTATCAGTTTTATTAGTTTTTCTCAAAGAACCAGCTTCTGGTTTCATTGATCTGTTCTACTGGTTTTTGTTTGTTTCTACATCATTTATTTCTGCTCTGAGCTTGGTTATTTTCCTCTTCTTCTGGTTTTAGGCTTTATTTTTTGTTCTCTTTCTAGCTCCTTTAGGTGTAAGATTCGGTTGCTTATTTGAGAGTTTTTCGTTTCTTGAAGTAGCCCTGTATTGCTTTACGCTTCCATCTTAGGACCACATCCCAAAGGTTGTGGACCTTTGTTAGGCACACCAGCCCAAGAAAAAGGAGTACCAGTGGAGCACAGGGGGTCGGGACTTGGTATAAGCAGGCTGTGTAGCCGGTGTGTGCAAAGTGCCTTTTACTGAAGTCGGTATAATTCTGCTGAGGAGCAGGGGAGGGAAATGGTGTCAGCCGGCTCTTTGTCCCTGGAGAGGGGAGTCATGCTTGCTGCTGTCAGGAAGCCCTTTCAGAGAAGCGAATGACGTCCCCCTGTGCACCCTAGGCATTTTTCAGACTGATGCTTTCACACCCTCTGTGCCCAGGTTGCTAGTCTGGCTGGAGCAGCGCTGTGCCCTTTGGACTTCATCCCAGCCGGGCCAGCTGAGCTTCACAACTCCACACTTTAAAGACCCGGTGTAGTGGGGACTTGCACTGACCTTCTGGGGAGGGTCATGGCATGCTGGGACTGATGCAGGTTTGACCCAGAAGGGCAGTCACACAGGAGAGCAGGAGCGTGGGATCTGGGGCAAAGCACACTAACAGCCAGTGTCTGGGGTGGCTAACCTTAGCAGGTGTCTCTGTGACTATGCTGAGGGACGGGGGAGGGAAACGGTTCCTGCCAGCTCGTTTGTCCCCAGAGAGGCAATGCCACCTCTCCCAGGTGCCCTCCAAGAAGGGGAACAACCTCTCCCAGTGCCTCTTAGGTGATCCTCGCATTGGACCATCTGCCCCCCTGTGCTGCCGGCCTCCTCTACCGCAGTGCCCTTAGGGCTCTATCCCGGTTAAACCGCGAACCTCAAAAACTCCAGCTTTTGAGCCTAGCTGTTGTGAAAGCTCAAGAAATCTCGTTTCCCCAGTCAACGGCGTGGGGGAAATGTTCTCCTTGTGTGTTCCCCTGTGAGCTCCTCTCACTCTCTCCCCCTTCTCCATGACCAGGACTCCCTCCCCTCCACAGTACCTGTGATCCCTTTCTGCCCCAAAACATGTCTTCGCCCCTACCTTCCACGGTGTGGCCTCTTCTCTCCTTCTTGTCGTGCAGTTTGTTCCGTCAGTCCTCAGATTAATATCTGGGGTATTCAGAATGAATTAATATTCATCAGGCTGTGTTGGAGGGATGAGGCAAGCCTACGGTCGTCCTCGCTCCTCCCACCCTACCAAGACATTTTTATAGAAGACAAATTCTCAGATTCCTCACCGATATTTCAAAACCCCGCTATTCCAAAAACTAGTTTAAATAGAATAATTCCAGCATATCGAATGGGTCTTTCTGTTTCCATTTCCCTTAAGTATGTTCTCCCATTATACACACTTACACGCATTCCAATGTACAATGTAAATTTCATATTATCCAGGCAGTAGTTTGCGAGGCCATGTAAAATAATCCAAGCTTAAAAATTCAAGAAATTTTGAAGGTAGATAGGGAGATCTGAGCAATTTACCTCAAGTCACTAACTGAATAGTTGGTGAGTAATTATTTTATTTACACTTTAATTACTTTGATTCAATCCTGATTGGCATTCAATCACTGAAATAAAGCAAAGTAAAGTAAAACCTTGGCTTACCGGCAGAATTCATTCTGGTAACACGTTTGTAATCCAAAGCGCTTGTATATCAAAGCAAATTTCCCCATAGGAAAGAAGGGAAACTCACAACCCAAAAATATTCCTATAAAACTGATTACAATATTGTAATATAATACAAAATAATAAAGAAAATACAAGATATAAAGAAAAATCAACAAATTAACTTGCACTTACTTTTGAAAACCTGTGTGGCTGGTATGAGGGAGACCAGAGGAGGGTTATTGTGTAGGCTGACTTTCCTTCTCACTAACAGAATCACTGCTATCTATTGGCTCAATGGAATCTTTTTCTTTTCGTGCAACTATCCCAAGAAATCTATCCAATGACACTTGCTTTTGCCTCCTTTTGAGGATTTCACAGAAATGTGACATTGCGTTGTTGTCAAACAGGTTTATCGCTCACCCTGCTACCGCCTTATATGGGTGCTGCTTTTCTACAGAATTTTGCACTGTTTCCCACATTTCACACATCCCCCTAATGTCATCTGAAGTGAGAGATTCCTCTGCCTTTTTCTCCTCCTCCTTCTCTGTAGATGAGATCTCCTCCATAACCTCTTGCTGTTGCTTGAGATTAAGATCCATCGGTTCATTGGTGGTCAGCTCCCGGCCAATTTCCTCCGCAAAGTCTTGGATGTTATCCTCATTCACCTCCAGACCCATGGTCCTCCCCAAGGACCTCCCCAAGGACAATGTCATTGGCAACTGGAGGCTCCTGTTCAGGAGCAGGCCCCTCTAAGTCATGTCCAAGAATGAAATCAGGCCACAGCTTTCTCCAAGCAAACTGTGAAATCAGACCACAGTTTTCACCAAGGATTCCTTTAGTGACCCCATCCCAGACTTTACTGAGGATCTTCAGGCAGTTCACGATGTGGAAAGGATTTTTTTTCAAAACTCTCAGAGGTAAGGTTTGTTCCTTCAGTCACCTTGAAACGTTGCTGAAATAGTGCTTTGGTGTAAAGCTTTTTATATATCTTTTAATGTTTCTTTATTTTTGAGAGAAAGAGTGAGAGAGAGAGAGAGAGAAAGAGAGACAGGGTGGAGCAGGGGATGGGCAGAGAGAGAGGGAGACACAGAATCCAAAGCAGGCTCCAGGCTCTGAGCTGTCAGCACAGAGCCCGACGCGGGGCTCGAACTCACGAACCGTGAGATCATGTCCTCAGCCGAAGTCGGACGCTTAATCGACTGAGCCACCCAGGCGCCCCGGCATAAGCTTTTTAAAATTCAGAATGACCCACTGATCCATGGACTGGAGGATTGGAGTGGAGTTGGGAGGAAGGAATTTGACCTTAATGAACTCGAATTCCTCCTATAAGTCGTCCTCAAAGCCTGGAGGATGAGCAGGAGCGTTATCCAGAACCAGCAAGGCTTTGAGCGGCAGTTTCGTTTCTAAAAGGGATTTCTTCACTGCAGGACTGAAGATCTCCTTGATCCACTCAATGAACAAGATACATATGACCCAAGCTTTGCCCTTGGACCTCCACATAACATTGAACTGGCTCTTCGGCACGTTCCATTTCTTGAAGATTCCTGGATTCTAGGAATGATACATGAGTGGGGCTTGATTTTGAAATCCCCGCTTGAGTTAGCACAAACCAAGGGGATGAGACAATCTTTCATGGGCTTGTGACTGGGCATTACATTCTTTGCTTCTGTAATGTGGGTCCTCTGTCATTATTTCCAAAAAAGCCCTGTCTTGTCTCATCACAGTTAAAAACTTGCTCCAGCAGATAGCACGCAGAGACCGTGAACTTCAACTCGGTAGCAAGTGCCTCAGCTGCCTCAGCATCCAAGCACAGAGCCTCTCGTTCCTTGCAATCCTATGGAGGCCATTTCTCCTCTTAAAGTGATCAAACCATCCCTGCTTACCTTAAAACCATCTTTGTTTTCTGCTGATGTACCTGGCAGTTTACTTCCAAGGTTGGTGTACCAGGGTTTTACCTTCTTGCAGATAAATTTCTCGGTCACTGTATCACCTGCTAGTTGCTGCGCATTGATCCAAACCAGAAGCAACTTTTCTACAGCTTCCAGAACATGTGGCCATTGCTTTGATATTCTTGGGACTTGTTTTGCTGCCTCTAGCCCCCTTATTTCTTCTTTAATATTGTGTAAATGGTCGATGTAGGCTTCTTATAAAACCTTGCAGTATTGGTCACTCACATACCTCGTTTGTCCTTCCCAATGATTTCCTCCTTAACTTCCACTGTAATCATCTTCTTCTTCTTACAGTCTTTATTTTACCTTTTACCTTTTTCTGCATGGGGGCCATTGCATGTGTTCACACGGATGTTGACTGCAGTACAGTATTAATAAACTCTTGTCATTTAACTGTATTTAATGGAACTGGCAATAAGGCAGCGGAGGAAAGGGTCTATATCTGCAGGCAGCCTGAGCTAGAAGGAAGCAGAGCATTCCTAAGCTCACTCTTGTCTGCAAAAGCAAAGGGCTGTCCATAGATGTTTTGAAGTGACAAAAAATACACTAGTGCCAGTTGTGGGCACCTTCCAACATTCTGAAAAATCACTGATTTCTGCCAAACACTATGGCCCGAGATCGAGCATCCGAGCATGAGAGACTATCACCCACAATCCCGCAGAGAGAGAGAGAGAGAAACCACTATTGGCTCATTTGTGATCATGTAACATTCGGAGTCACACACTGTTTGTATTGTAAGACATCGCTCTTTTATCAAGTTAAAATTTAGTACAAATGTTTGTTCATCTGGCCGAACCCTTGCAGAACAAGTTACTTGCAATCCAAGGGTTCGCTGTATGTGGTTTCTTAATTTATGATTAAGTTACACAGCATATCCTTCTATCAAAATGTTTTTTTCCTCATAACCTTCCATTTTCATGATGTTGAAACAGATTTTCTTTTTAGTCGAGACACCGAGGACACTAACACAACACACAAAAAGGGAAGGAAATACAAACTCTTTTTTTTTTCTTTACCTGTGGAAGTTAATTAACCCTTTTCTCCTGCTAAATTGATAGTTGTACCAGTGGCAGTCGTTCAATATCAGTTTGCTCTGGGCTAGAAAATCAAGTGCAGATCTAATTATTTCCGCAAATGAAATTGGATATTTTTATCCTCAGGTCTGTATCCTTAAATGTCTTTCTCCCTCTATTCCCAACTAGTAGAGGACACTTTGACAGAAAG